>NC_143397.1:44147785-44450815 GCF_052110815.1 Crocodylus siamensis | reverse complement strand
AGTTCTAGAGTGACAATTGGATAACATCACCCTTAAGACAGACTATTAGGGGCCAAAGAGCATTCTGCATGAGAGGAATGAGATTACAGACTTCTGGTGGAGGATTCTAATTCCTCTTGTTCATTTAAGTAACAGTTTTTATGCTGTGTAAGTGCTAACATGCCATTTATGCACAGCCATTCTGTTTCCCCAGAAGTGTGGGTGTGTACAATGGGCTACGCGCTGGCTGGGCATGTGCACTAGGGCTGTGCGATTTGGCCGAGATTTAGCCTGATTCAGTGGTCAAATCTCCAAATCTGAATCGAATCAGAGGACCCTTCAACCTCTCCAAATTGAATTGGAACCCTCTGAGAGTTTCAGAAAGATTTGGAGATTAGGACATAGTGACAACTTTAAATGTTGTTTCTACATGCCTCTAGGTAGCATGTGGCTCGTGAGTGCTGTGATGCTGGGACGCATGGAGCGTCCCACAGAAGCACACGGGGGGTCACCAGCATGCTCAGCAGCAGACCCGGATGTAGACCAGAAGCACTTCTGATCCACTTCTGGGTTCACCGGGGAGCACACAGAGGGCCCTCCCCCACCCCCCTGGCTCAGTGACTGGTGCCTCCTGGGTCTGGAGGGACACCTGGGGTCCTTCTGTGGCTGATTGCTGAGCTGGAGGGGTGCAGTGGGGCCCCCAGCGCACTCCCCAGCAGACCCAGAAGTGAACCAGAAGTACTTCCAGTTCACTTCTGGGTTCACCACTAAGCACGTGGAGGACCCCCCACACTCCTGTAGGATGCTCCATGCACCCTAGCATCGCAACTTTCATGGACCACACCTGCTACCTCAAGGTATGTAGAAAAACCTTTTTAAAGATGTGTCTATGTCTGAATCAGCATCGAATCTTCAGATTCAGATTTGGCCTAATCAAATCAGGGACGGTGATCCGAATCAATAAATTGAATCACTGTCCCTGATTCAGGCTGAATCCGAATCAAATAGGGCCCACTTCACACGTCCCTAATGTACACAGTTATGTACATGTACCCATTATAGACTGATGTAAGGCATAAAGATGTAGGGGGGCAGAAACACATTAGTAGTATATGTTAGACTCAGGAGGAGGGGGGAGCTCTCACATTTTTAGCCCCAGTAGTTGAGTGGTTAGGGCACGCATCAAGGAAATGTGATGTGGTGATTCAAGCACTATGCTGAGAAGTCAAAGAGATGTATGTTCAAAATCTCTCTAGGCAAGGAATACCTAGAACCCCAAGCCTTGGCCTTCCTGGATGACTGCGTGAGCGTGCTAACCACTCAGCTCCTGGGGCTAAAAGACAACCTGGGTCACTTTTTTCTGAAACTTATGTGTGTATGTGGCTACATGTATATGAAGCGTGTGCATTCAGGCTTACATGTCCAAATCATAAAGTGGAGGCCCCAAATGGTCCAGTAGATGGCTAGGAAAAAACTACTTAGATGCCCAAAAGAAAACAGAACTTCATTCACAGTCTCTTGAAAAAGCATTAGGAGCGGTAACAAAACTAAAGCTGTTAGAAGAATGGATATGGGAAGACAGAAATAAGAAATTGTTGTAAAATCATAGAATAATAGATCAATAGGGATGGAAGGCATCTCAAGAGGTCATCTAGTCTAACCCCTTTCTCAGGCCAGAATCACCCCTATTTAAGGCACTCCAGTCAAGTGTTTATCTAAACTGCTCTTAAAAACTTCCAAGGATAGAGATTTCACAGTCTTTCTGGGTAGCCTGTTCCAATGTTTAATGACCCACACAGTTAGAAAATTCTTCCTACTATCCAACCTAAATTTCCCTTGTTGTGATTTAAGACTGTATTTCTTGCAGACTGTCTGTGCATGCCTGTGCAGTACTCTTGTACTCATTCCTAGTAATATAGTCAAGTTCCCACTTCTTTTACACCTTTTTGTATTTCAGCTCACTGAAGAGTTCACTGTTTAGCCAGGCTGTCTTGCTGCACCTCCTACCTTTCCTTTGCATGAAAACAGCCTGTTCCTGTGTACTTAAGATATCCTTACTGTATAATGAGCAATACTGGGCTCCTTTTCCCCTCAGGCTTCTCTCCATCCAGGAGCAGGGATTTCATGGGATCTTTCCCACCGATTCCCTATTGGCAGGTGGACCCTATCTCTTCCCAGGAATCCTTCTGCTTGGAACACCAACCCATGATGAAAGAAGCCAAAGCCCTTGCAACACCATCTATGCAACCACAGGTAGATAGATCTCCATAATGTGTCTGCTCCTGCCTGGCCTTTGCCTTTGATAGGAAGGATCAATGAGGATTCAATCCAAGTTTCTATGTGTCAGATGAAAAGTGGAGTTTTCCAGAAAGGGGAGGAGAGGAGAGGAGCCATCTGCCTCCCTTCCTAGAGAATCCAAAATAGCAGCTACAATGTGACAGGTAAAGCAACAGCAGCAAATTTTTGCAGTTGGGCAGTTGGGCAGGGTTGCTAACTGTCTGTAAATGTATGGAGAGTCCATTAAAAAAACGGATTCAAATGTTTGTCCACAGAGCCTGAAAAAATCAACCTGCCCATAAAACACTAAATAACCATAAGCCTGATGGAAGATACCTTATTATCAGAATGAGGCTGCATGCAAGTGCTGATGGATGGCAAGCAGAGCAGTGCTACCTTATATGTGAGCAGGAGCTCAGCTCAGCACCCTGCAGTGAGCTCTCCATTAGGGGAAGCCTATGTAACTCACTCCCTCTTCCCGAGTCACATGCTGCAGCTACATCCTTTTGACCATTGCCTGTCTATAATGGGTGCTTGCCTCCAAAATAGGCAGGGCTAGTTGGCCCCCAACAAGATGAGGCACTGAACAGGACATGGATGAGGGTGGGAGGACATCTGAGATGAAGCTGTGGGACCAGAAGAAGGGAAAGATAGTGCATGAGAGTTTGTCCTGGGATAGGGGGAGCAGGGCTGGCAGGGTTGATGAGGTTACTGGTGTCCTGGTGTGGGGGCAACATGGTGCAGAGTGTGGTCAGGGATATCAGAATATCAGGATGTGGGGATCAGTGAAGGAAGGAAAATGTCTCCATGTATCTTATTTTAAAATGGGAATGCTGTTGCACATCAACAACAACATTAGACTTTACAGGAAGGAAACCTTAATCCAATGGCAAAGAAGATCCAGATGACCAGAAGTTTCTATTCCGCTGCAGCATTGCAGCTTTGCAGTCACTGTGAAGTATTCTTTTTTCATTCTATTTTGCTCTGCCTTTGAGGACTTCTATTTTATTTTTTGATTGCTATTAGTTTGGAAAACTTGCTCTCGAATGTGCCACCATGAGGGATTCTATCGGGGTATAAAACTTCAGATAGCATTGCTGTCAGGCACTTAAGCCTCTCCACCTCTGCAACTCTATTTTGGGTCCATTATGAATTTAAATTTATTACTAATACTCACGAATACAAACAGAGGGCATGGTACTGGAGAGCATAAGAATACAGAGACACTATTGTCACAATTTGATATGCTCTTTTTAGGTTTGTCTAGCTAGGATGGGAAACTAGTATTATGCAGTTTCCTATTGTCTCCTTACAATGGATTAAGTGCATTGACATAGCCATGGATCTAAAACAGGAGTGAAGAGTACAGTGGACATCAGGTTTTAGGGCTGAACCTGAAGAAGTTATAATAGATAGACCAAGAACTAAACAAATGAGCTAGGAAATCTGACTTGCCAAGGCATGGAAGACAAAATAGAAATCATCCTTCTCAGATCCATGGGATCATCTATGTTGAACATCAAGTTTCCTTCTCAGAAGCATGTGTGGAATGAGAAATCAGTTTAAATGTCTTTCCCCCACGCTCTGAATTTTCCTGTCCTGCATGACTGCCCGGCAACTCCTCAGGTCCTAGTAGAATCTGTGTTGGGGGAGCAGCTATAAAGTGAGCAGGCTGGGAGCTATGGTCAAAACACACTTGGGAGTGGTGAGGCGTGGCCAAAATTTGGCTTAATCACCAACAGACAATGTCATGTCTCTTCCTCTTCCAAAGAGTTTAAGTATCCCCATGTCCTGACACTCCCCAGCTGCTGAAACAGAAGGAAAAAAAGGCAGGGTTTCTGATAAGAACTATTTTGCTCAGTGTAAAAGTGTAGTTAGAGCTTATATAGTACCAGAGTCTCTGTTGAAGTCTTTGGCACCATTTAATTACAGCAAAGTATAGTGTCACTACAGTTTCTTTGTCAATTAAGTGCTATGCACTAATTATTCATAAAAGATCTTAGGCATCACTTAAACTCCATTTCAATGTAAGGACTTAAAAACATATTTTAGGAACAAAGCATCTAAAATTTTACTTTTCTCTTGCAATTTTCTTTTTAAAATGCAGTAGTCTCAATTATTTTTAGTCTATCTACCCAAATATTTGAAAATATAAACTATTGCAGCAATAAGAAGGGAAGAAGCAGTACAATATACTTCTTGATTGCAAACCACAGTTACATCTTTGATCTTACAAAGTACTGCTTGCTTTCTGACCAATGCTGGACCTTAAATTTTCATTGACATTGATGGGATATGAGATTGTTCAGTACATTGAAAGACAGGGCTCTAAAAATGTAAAAAGCTCTGAATTTTCATGATCCTGACTTGGCAAAAGTTATTTGTCAAACCCACAATAGCTTCCTTTAGTCAAGTGTTCAACCACATTTACAATTTATGTAAGATCACCTGGGAGGAGGAGGGGTGAGAGGAGGTAGTAGAGATGGCTCAAAATTCTAATATGTTCTCCATTTCCAGGCATTACTGTTTTCTTGGACATTAAGGATGTATGAGAAATGAGCCTTTTATTGTGCTGTTAAGTTGCAACATGCAAAGCATTATGTTTTATCAAAACCTCAGTGTGAAAAATAATGAATCTATTGATAAAATTTAGGATACTTTTATGCCTTCTGATTCATGGCTAAACTCTCTGTGTTTAGTGAATAACATTGACTTGTGTGAGGAGTAAGTGTAGGCATTTAATTCTGAACTTTAGCTTCAATTTAAAGATCACTGCCAATCTATGAATGATATTTTGATCATTAAAGTGAAACACAAGATAAATACTGAAAAGTCAGAGTGAATACAGAATGTGCAAAGTAGGAAGAGTGAAAGGAATGAACCTATATTTGTCCTCTAGGTACAATTTAAAATCCAAAGCAATTCCTCTCAGATTTTTAGACACTTTTCCAATGTGCCTAATATTCCATCAAACAACCCAATATATCACAGGAAATTTTTGAAGTGAGAAAGCTAGCTATTGATTATTGTGTCTGCTGTAGCCCACTGAGACAAACCATTGACGGGAAGAAATAAGACCTGGAGGGCACCTAGTTGTGAAAGGAGGGCAGGTATTGTGTAGCCTAATGATTTCAACTGACCACTTAAAAACCACATTCTGGAGATTTTTTTGGGGGGAAGGGAAGTATAAAAGATCTCTCAATAAAGCACATGATACCTAGAGAGAGAAATGTGTTTCTTACAGTGCCCAGAAAGAGAAATAAGTGAATGAGACTTAGGTACTTGGTAACATCCAGGCAACACCCAAGAAACTTCCTAAGAGCAGGAACAGACAAGTTCCTATAAATATCTCTCTCTCCAGACCAAATTCCAGTGAAAACTAATAATTCAGCTAAAGCTGCATAACAAAAACCTATCTGGACATGTTGGTTTAATAAAAGATATCACCTCTACCATGAGTTCTGATACATTTTGCCTGCAGACAATTGCCTTACTTGCCAGTACAGCTACAACCTGTATCCCTGAAACATGGATGTAGCCATTTTTTAAATGAAAACTTCATAATTTTACAAGAAGGAAGCAAAATTTAACACCTGGAAACCTGAGAGCTGACACCCTTGCTCCTGCCTTTTGTTGTCAAGTTAAATTTCCATGTTCACAGACCACAAAGCTGCCTCAACACAAGAGAAATTCAAGAGAAATTCCTTGCCCAGGAGAGCATTTCATCACATCATCCTCCTGTGAAACATGAAACAACATAACCAGAAGGAAACATAATTCAACATCCTGCTTGCCATCAGACAACATAGATTTTTATCTGAGCCTAACTGGCACAAAATGAACTTTTCCAACCAGGAGATCTTACAACACTTTCAGCTCTCCTGTGAAATACAAATTTTCATTTCCACCTAGGAGAAATTTTACAATCTTTGCATTCTCCTGTGCCTGAAGAAGGGTGAGTATGTCTGAAAGCTTTCAAATAAAGATTTTTTTTTTACAAACATCTAATTGGTCTAATAAAAGATATCACCTCTACCATGAGTTCTGATTCCTATTTGAACAAGAAGCATTTGTAAAGGTTATATACCACATCATGATAAAAGAGGTGAATGTGGGGCTCTAGGAATAAATAAAAAACATTCCGACTCCCCCACTTCTCCCTCCTCTTCCATCCCCTCTCCCCTGCTCCCGCCCCCGCCTGTCCTCCAAACAAAGAGAAGGCTGAAGGAAAGTATAAGAAAATTATATTCGAAACAGCTGAGTCTTTTCTGCAACCCTTTTTTTTTATTCTACATCATATATTTTACATTCCTGATTCAACTGTGTGTGTAACAACATGCATGTATATGTGTGTTGTGCATTAGTGTAGGTAATGTACTGATAAAACACATCTTTGAAATAAAACATTTTGATGTGATTATTTAAGGTTTTCTAGTGACATTTGCGTTTAGCCATTTTTGCTAAGCTAAAGATATTTTTAATAATATTCTACTATCAGAAGTCTGGTGTCATGGAACAGATGTTGTTAATAATATTTAGAAATTGCAATCAGCTTTGTACCTTGCTCAAATATAGGTCCACAAGTATGAAGTGCTGGTACCTTGAGTGTTATCAAACTCACACTGAAATCAATGGCAAAACTCCTATTACTTATGCAGGATTAGGCCAAACGGAAATAGAGGGCATGCTCAGGAAGTACCTAATAATACCAATACAGTTTTTTTTAACAGTTCTTAATTACTCAGTAGAAAAGTTGAAACTATCTTTTTGTGAATGCAAACATATTTTAGCTCTGAAGCATCTGATTTCTTCTTGCCTCTAGCCTCTGTCAGGGAGGCTTGCTAACTATATCCCATGGGGAAAGTCACATGGGTTTGACTCAGCCTCCAGCACTGGCAATTGGGATTCCCTGCAGTCACAATTGCTATAGAGTCCAGCATTGGAGCACTGTGTCCTCCCTTTGGAAAAATTCAGGTCTTGCAGGAGAAGTATAAAATGTGCTGACTGATTAAGTCTGAACCTTAAATGGTATCAAGAGAGCCTGTTAGCAATGCAAAATGAGTGATAATGCATACATCAAATGCACCTGTATTTGCCCTATTATATGAGACTAATAATAGAACAGAGTTGAAGATATTCAACAATTAAAAGCCAGTACTTATGGATTATAATTACCTTTTCTAAACATTATTT
Organism: Crocodylus siamensis; assembly: GCF_052110815.1. Classification (NCBI taxonomy): domain Eukaryota; kingdom Metazoa; phylum Chordata; order Crocodylia; family Crocodylidae; genus Crocodylus; species Crocodylus siamensis. The sequence goes on along the minus strand of NC_143397.1, from coordinate 44,443,366 downwards.
AATTCATTTATTTGTTTTGAATTATTAAATGTGCAGAAGGAAAAACAAATGCCTGTTGTACCTTTATTGAAATCTATCAATTTATGGCAGGAATAAATATAGCCCTTTGTCATAAGGTGATGCATTGTTACATGAAAATATAAGACTATGTCCCGTGTTCTTTTTGGATTAAATTTATTTCACTTGTGGAAATAAAAAATAACTGGGTATTGGGCAGGTAAATACTGGTGAGGTAAAATCCACCCTTGGGCCAGAGTGCAGGGCTTATTCTTGCAACCTGTGGCAACCTGTAGGTCCTCTACATTATTATGTAGCCTCATAGCCTCTGTCCAGTCCTAAACAAGTCATTGACCTAATTAACCTAAACAGAATATACATGAAGATCTAGATGTTATGGATCTGCAATATATATGAGGATATTTCAGAAACTAATGGTAAAACAGCTGCCCGTGCTGCCTGTATGTCTGTGACAAGTGGAAAGCTACACAGCAGCAGGGAACAGTGATGGTGGTATTGTCAAACATAAACATCATTTATGACTATAGAATCATGATATAGTCAAGTTAATAATCACTACACACAAGATAGTTTTATTTGGGAAGTGCCATTATTTTCTGAAACACCTTTGTGTTTATAAGATGAAAAAACAGTTTGCTGATGTCCCACAAGGAACACTAAGTATGCTGCTTAAGTGATGCAGAAGGCTTTATGCTGGTCTTCACAGCTGGGTGCATTTTACTACTTATGTTTTACACTTCTGTAAAAACCTCTGGTACTGGCTGCTGCAAGAGGCTGTCTGATCTTTAAGTTCACACCGATTTTAAAAATATACATTTGAGTGCTTTCAAATGCACATTTTATTAGATATGCATTTTTATTTAACTAAATAACCCATGAAGTTTGTGTAAGGGTGTAATAGCTGATACACACTTAGCAGAGCTTTGCTAATGGCTACAACAGAGCACCTCCATTTCTACAGTGTTTCAAATCCTGATTTGTCTTACACACAGCCTTTTCAATCACTTACAGGAAGCAGTGGTAGAATGTCACTCCAAAATTGACACCACTGTAGTACATCTGGTGTAGCTGTGAGGATCACTGGGATTTCAAATATACTGCCACATTAAGAAATAAGGGAAAAAAAGGTTTAGAGAAAAAAAACTTGGCCTAATTAACAAGAATGAACTAGATTTAATGATGAACAATTTATTGGCAGTTAATAGAGCTCATACACGGTAGCCAGGAGCTAGATAATTTATCATTTAAAAGAATCTCTATTACATGTAAAATCCCTTTCCTCTAAATATGGTTACTGACTGCACTTCACAATTACCATTTTTATTAGCCTGATTTACAGGCAAATGAAGCTGTATTTTATAGACTCACAATGAAATGTGTAGATGCAGTAAATACTTAAATGTGCAGGATTTAAGTTCTTTGTCAGGCAGCTTATATGTTCCTCTACATTGGATGCTATTGTATAATTATGACCTTGATTCTACTTACAGTTTCATAGCTTTAGCCTCCAGTAACTTCTATGTCCATCTGAAAATCTCCTTAACATACTTTTGGTTAAAGCAGTCAATTTATATGAAGTAGGAAAGAACTCCATGAACACACAAGTATGTTCCAGTTATTTCATACTGCTGTGTTTGCACAAGAGGCTAAGTTCTTCTGAGTAACACAAGCAACTACCACTGAAGTCTGGGAACTGCACCTGTGTGACTGATGCCAGATTTTGAAATGATTCTGCTTTCTTATAATTTGTAAGATGTTTAGGGACTTCTTCCCTAGCATGTTAGGTGTCATCATAGGGTGCATCTACACTTACAATTAATGCAACGTGATAACTCCAGTACAGTTTGCCCTGGAATCAACTGCTCCCAGGCACAGAATCTACATGTGCACCTGGGACTGCAGCACTTTGACCCAGGGAACAGCAGCCCCTGGCTGGCAGAGAGTCTGCAGGGTCAGCCCCAGGCTCCAGGTGGTGGCATCGCATAACAGAGGGGCTGGCAGCCCCTGCAGTTTAGCAACCTTGTGTCCCAGCCAGCCTCTGTCACCGTCTACATGAGAGTTTCAGTGAAGTAAATTATTCAGGCATAGTATAGTGCTCCAATGGTACTATCCTATACTGGAATTAATTTACTATAATCTAATACCAGTGCATGTGTAGACTGTGGTGCTTTATTGCAGAACTAATTAGTCAACACCACAGTAAAATGCACATGTAGATGCACCAATAGGTCGCATCACAGCTACTTGTCCCCAGAGAACTCCCATTCCACGTGCACTTTGGTGTGAGACAAGTTACCATGGTTAGGGGAAGGGAGGCTGCCTTACTTGGGGGCCTCTTGGAGCTGCAGCAGTGGTGATTCTGTCACACAGAGCCTGGCCAACACCTGGAACATAGCTCTAGGTGACCTGGCTCTACTTTTCAAGTGGCACGCACTGCCAATGCATGCAATGCTCTGTTTTCTTTTTCTGCAGGTTTTTTTAACCCCTGGATATCAGGTGTTATTGAAAGGAGTTTTTAAAATTAATTTATGAAGTAAACGGAGATCTTTCAGCATGAAGGGAACTATATAAAAGTAGGAGTTTATTCTCTAAAACTGTTCAGTTGAGTTGGTATGTGATAATCAGTGTGATAACTTTGTTATGTGAACAAACTTGTACCACAAACTACTCCCATTGACATTAATGGTAACAATCTAAACAATTTCAGAAGGAGTAGGATTGGACCATAGGCAACAGCCACCACATTTTTAGTTGTGACTTGAAGGACAAATGAATGCATAGAACATCAGAATTGAAAAAGTGCGTTATCACTTCTCCTAGCATTTATCCGTCTCATGAATGGAACAAAAAAATTAGCAGCAGTTCAACTCCAAGGAAAATAAGTAAAAACAATTTATTCCCCTGAAAAAATTTGTGGTTTTATTTCCTCCTTAGACAAGCAACAGAGAACTGAAACAATCTTTTGGTTTCTTGTTTGTTGACAAGTAGTTTCTACAAGTATGTCATCAACAAGAAGATTGGGGAAAGTATGGGTCCCTTACTAAATGGGGGAGGCAACCTATTGACAGATGATGCAGAAAAGCCTGAAATAATGCCCTTTTTCCTACAGGCAGTACTCGGACTTACGACATAGTGTGAAAGAACAGGTTAGGGACTATTTAGAAATGCTGGATGTGTACAAGTCCAGATGCAATACACCTGAGGGTGCTGAAGGAGTTGGCAGATGTGATAGAGTCACTGGCCATTATCTTTGAAAACTTGTGGAGATCAGAAGAGGCCCTAGGTGATTGGAAAAGAGCAAACATAATACCCATCTTTAAGAAAGGGAAGAGGGAGGATCCAGGGAACTAGCCTCACCTCTGTCCCTAGAAAAATCATGAAGCACTCAGGGAAACCATTTCTAAGCACTTGAAGGAGAAGAAGGTGATTAGGAAGAGTCAGCATGGATTCACCAAGGGCAAGTCATACCTCACCAACCTGGTTGCCTACTATGATGAAATGACTGGCTCTGTGGGTGCAGGGAGACCAGGGGACACGATATCAAAAGCTTTGCTAAAGTCAAGGTATATGGTCTTCCACAACATTCTTGCAAGCAAACTAAGGAAGTATGGGTTGGATGAATGGACTATAAGATGGATAGAAAACTGACTGGATTTCTAGACTAAAAGGGTAGTAATCAGTGGCTCAATGTCTAGTTGGCAGTCAGTATCAATCAGAGTGCCCCACGGATCAGTCCTGGGGCTGGTTTTGTTCAATATCTTCATTCAATGACCTGGGAAATGGGATGGAATTCATCTTCAGCAAATTAGCAGATGACATCAAACTGGGAGGAGTAGTAAATATGCTGGAGGATAGAGCTAGGACCCAGAAAGACCTAGAAAAATTGGAGGACTGGACAAAAAGAAATGTCATGAGACTCAATAAGGACAAGTGCAAAGTCCTGCACTCAGGACAGAACAGTCCCATGCACGAGTACAGGCTGGGGACAGACTGGATAAGCAGCAGTTCTGCAGAAAAGGACCTGGGGCTTACAGTGGACAATAAGCTGAAGATGAGCCAGCAGTGTGCTCTTGTTGTGATGAATACTAATGACATACTGGGCTGCATTAGTAGGAGCATTACCAACAGATCAAGGGAAGTGATTATTCCCCTCTATTATGCACTGGTGAAGCCACATCTCGAGTACTGTGTCCATTTCTGTGCTGTCCCCCACGCCCTCAACAGAGAGAATGAAGACAAATTGGAGAGAATCCAGTGGAAGGACAGAAAGTTTTTGAAGCTGATCTATTAAATTGTTAAGATGGAGAGCACCATAGTAGGGAAGTTTTTGCCCCATTTGGAACAAGGGTCCTGGCTAGAACCCAGGGCCTGATACTTTTTGAAAGCAGTGCATATTTCACTCAACTGTCTAGAAACTAGCTTGTTTCCCTTTTCCTGCCCCCTCCCTCTCTTGGCTGTCCAGCTTCAAGATGAGGCTAGAGAGGAGGATTTAAATAATATCTAACTTGTGGCATGAGCACAGTGCTGAGTAGCTAGAAAGAGACAGATTCAAATCCCCACTTAGGGAAAGGAGACCTAGAATTTGTTTTTTCTGCTTCTTGGGGAAGTGCCCCAACCACTATGCTACTAGGTTAACACATGGAAGGATCCACCCAGTAATCACTGACTATTCCTAAGTAGAAATTCATGATTTATGCATGTATGAAACTGTTTACCTGCTCAGCCAATGCAGAGCCTACTGAGCACATCTCACATTCACAATACACATTGAGTAGGATCACAAACTATGTGTAAGTGCCAAAAATGGCAATTACACAGCTGGATAACTGCCATTTGGGCTGGTAAGGTGAAATAGGTTTCTGCCACTATGTTCTATTTCCAGCTATGTCATTAGCTTGCTGAATTACTTGGGGCAAGTAACTGCCTCAGTTTCCCTCTTTTATGTTCCTATACTGATAATAACCCACTACTTTCAAGGACTTAGAGACCAAAGAATGAAAAAGAACCATACAATTGTTCAGCTCTATTACCCCGTGTGGTGAGGGATATCAAAAGACTCCGAGTTCTAAGATCTAGAATCGTATCTTAGCTGTGACTTGTGTGAATCACTTTAAAGAAGGAATAAAAGAATGAATTAAAGTATCCATTTATAAATTCTCCTGCTGTCAAAGAAGCTTTCTGTTTGACCAGAGAAGTTTGCATCCCAATTGCCGTAGTCAGGAAGGGGCTCCCTTTGACAAAGGCAACATTTAGTAAAACAATGGCAACGTGCAGAATTACATCAAAAGTCTGCTAGCGGATGGAAAGAAAGTCCCATACAGAGAGGAACAGCTATCTAAAGACGGCTGGCTGGCTGAATCTTTTTTAGATCCTTTGGCTGGAGAGAGTGAGGTGTATTACCTCAGTGCAGCTTTTTGATCCCAGGTATAATTGGAGAGACAGCATATCAAACATGTCCTCCATTGTGGAGTTCTCATGGTTAGAAATGTCTGCACTGATCTCTTTTTCCAGAGAACCAGATATAAGAAGAGCTTATCCTCTCAGGGATTATCTTCACAAAGTAGTACAGGCCACTTAAGCATATAAGTCATTAAGTGACATGCTCTTTCTTTTTAGCCCAACTTTGGGTGTGCACGATGAAACAATGCCATTTCAAGTTCAGAATGACCGAGTCTCTGTTGTTTTACATCTTTTGTCCAGTAAAATCATAATTTTACTAAGTAACAAATATAGTCCATTTATGCTATTTTATAGACAGTCATTATAGACATAGTCAGAGGAACAGATTCATATTTGTTCAGTTTTCTTCAATTATTTCAGTATGCTGAACTTCCATATTAGTACTAGCATTTACTAATGACAATAATTATCATCAGTTATATAGAACTAGTACATCTTCAATGGACTTTCAATTCCATTAGCTCTCTTTTTCTCTTAGATGTTAGTGATTTATTATTTTACTCATTCTATAAAATGAGAAAATCAAGACACAAAGGTCTAAGTGATATGCTTCTGAGATGCAGGACCTCTTATTTCTGTGCTCCCCTTACTAAATTGCATGTTTCTTTAAGCTCTTATCTATCCATTTTATGAGAAAGATTGTAACTAAAATGTACATGACAAAAATATATTTCTTCTTGTGACAATGCTGTATAGAGGGAAAAGCTGTCATTCTTCTAATCACAAATGGAGCTCTGTCACACCGTGGTCACCTTTAACAAGCCAACACATGTTAACAGCAACCATTACACTCTTCACCTCTCAGAATTTCTATTATACAATGGCATTGAAATATCAGGTTTTTACTATAAAATGGTAAGAGAAAATTAATCTTATCAAGGTAATAACTTTGACAAATAGTTCCATTGATCCAAAACAAAGATGACCAATGCAAAAATTGGTTGACTGTTGGACAATCAAAAATGAGTGTGTACCTTTCATCTCATGTGTGCCTGAAGCCTTCAATCCTTGTGGTCAGCACTCAGTTGTTTTCACTAAGCTTGTGGGACTGAGTCAATCCACTCTTCTCTTTCTCGTTTGTGTGTTTACTTTTCAGCGCAACTGCCAGCCACGTCTCCAGTGCCTCCTCAGGGATCCACCCCTCTTCTCAGAGCTCCGCGCTCTCCAGCGGTGAGAAAAATCCTGAGGTAAGTATCTTATCTCCTGGAGATCTTTCTCCCTCACTTTCTCCTTCAGATGCTCTTTCTTTCTTCTCCCTTTCTGAGACTTACTCCTCCTCTTCCTTTTGTTTTCCGGGAGCTTCTATCCTAATATGGTACTAGCTCTGGAAGTGGCATTCTCCAGCTCTTTTTGCCGCATCGCTGTTTACTCTTTCACACACCTTCCCCCTTAAGACGCCGCTAGGTGCCTTTTGTTGTTTACCTTGATCCTTGATGCGGGGGGAGTTTGGATCTTCCTGAGTATTCGAGGCCTCTAGGGATTGGACACCAGGATGACATTGAGATAGGAAGTCTGCTACCACATTGGCATGTCCCGGCCTGTATTCAATATCAAAATGGAACGGTTGTAAGGTGAGTGCCCATCTGGTGATTCGTGTATTAGCTGTTTGGGTTGTCTTTAGCTACTTCAAGGGCACATGATCAGTAACCAAAGCAAATTTACGGCGCAGGAGATAATACCAAAAACATTCTACTCCCCACTTTATCGCTAGGCACTCACATTCAATAGTAGCATACCTTTGTTCTGGTGGGTTAATTTTCCGGCTAGCATAGGCTATCAGGCATTCTATCCCATCCACTTCCTGAGTCAACACAGCACCTACAGCATAACTTGATGCATCCGTCTGTAAAATGAAAGGATGGGTGAAGTCGGGTGTATGAAGGACTGCATCATTACATAAAGCTTGTTGAGTCCTATGAAAAGCTTCTAAATGTTTTTCTTCTATTTTATAGGCCCATTGCCTCATCCTTTTAATAAGTCGGTCAAGGGCTGGCTATCTTGGCAAAATGCGGTATGAACCTGCGGTAATAACTGGCTAAACCAAGGAAAGCGCGTAGTTGTTTTCTCATCCGTGGAAGTGAATAATCCCGTATCATTTCGAGCTTATCAGGGGCGCATTCATCCTTGTCCTAGTAGGAAGCTGAGATATTTAGTTTCCGCCTTACCTAGGGCACACTTCCCTGGGTTGGCTGAGAGGCCTGTTTGCCTGAGTTCTTGGAGAAAGGTACGCAGAGCTTTTAAATGTTGTTCCCTTTTGTCTGTATAAATTATAATATCATCTATGTAGGCTTTTGCATATTGTTGGTGTGGTGCTAGGACCCAATCGACGAGTCTTTGGAAAGTGGCTGCAGCCCCATGTAAGCCAAACAGCATTAGCCTGAATTCGTACAAAACCCATGGTATGGCGAAAGCAGTTTTTGCTTGATCTTCTCTGTGTACAGGTATCTGCCAATATCCCTTTGTCAAATCTAATGTAGATATGTATTTGGCTTGTCCTACTCTCTCCAGTAATTCGCTGATTTGGGGCATGGGAAAAGTGTCGAATTTTGAAATTGCATTTAATTTACAAAAGTCAATGCACAAACGGAGGGACCCATCTTGTTTTGGAACAATTACCAATGGGCTTCGCCATGGGCTCCGTGATTCTGTTATTATTCCTTGCTCTAACATCCTGTCTATTTCTGCCTTCACTACTTCGTATCTATGATACGGGATTCTCTGCCATCTTTCCCTTATTACCCTTCCTTCTGGTGTAACAATGTTATGGCTAATCCCAATAGCACAGCCGGTATTCTTGTTAAACTCATCTCCAAACTCTCGTGTAAGCAGTTTTAATTGATCTCTTTGCCGTCAGCTGAGTACCTTACAATACACTATAAGCTTGATGCAATACTCAGTGAAGTCTTTAGAAATCCTTCATTGACTTTGTTGGGTTTGGGATTGGGTCCTTTACGTAAAAGGCAAAATCAAGTCCTGAGTATGAGCATGTTATCATTTTGAAAAATGCTTTAAATCTTCTAAATCTATTTGTATTCAATCCAAACTGTTTCATTTTAAAAAAAAAATCTAACCATACAAATGGCAATATTTTAAACAAAAGATTTTGTTTCATTTTCCTACATATTGCTATTGATCCTTTACATTCACAATTTTCAAATCCTTTTTGTCAAGTAAATTACTTTAACAGTGTAAATTTTCCTGATATTTCTTTTATTCTACTGAGATTTGGCAGATCAATTCTTCATAAGACCAGTGTCTTGCCCTAACTGATTTCTAACTCTCTATATTAAATTAGTGAATGCAAAAAAAAAAAAAATGTTCACAAAGCCATGTTTTCTTGATGTTCTCTATTTAGAAGGTTGACTGAATGAAATAGGTGTAATATAGTCTCCCACTCTGACTCTATCAAAGCAAGTCACATCAATGCTTTTGATAAATGTTACGATGATGACATCTAAACGTGATCAATTTGCCACGATCATTATGTAAGTAGCCTCCTGTCTTGTTGGGGAAAGAGAAAATTAATTTTGTGCCAAGACAAGCACAGTAAATATTAGTCTACATTTGCTGCCCAGTGGCATATAATACAACACCAAATCAAGAGAGTAAGATGAACAAACAGAAAATTTTCCATCAAATCTTTTCTACAGAAAATTGGTTATGCAACAAATTAAATGGTTTCATATAAAGGATTTACTTACCTCTAAAATTTTGAGTTTTCATTAGAAAGCTAAAAAGAAGTAAAAAAAATAAAATAATTGTATTTACTTAAATGAGAAGCAAGCAAAGAAATCCAGTTCATGCCAGATTTTGACTGATTATTTTTTACCCGTAACAGAAAATCTGAAATTCTCAATTTTTCAAAAACTGCTTCTGAATAGTGAGGCCTAATAGCCCCATATATATTTAAACATGGGGAATGAAAGAAGAAAACCATGTAAAACTCCATATGATTATCCAAATGGCCAGATTAGCAGTACCCAGTGCTACCTTCTGGAATTTCTGAGGAAGAAAAAAAAAAATGGTGCCAGTCAACCCTATATGATCCTGAAAAGGCCCACAAAATTTTCAGCAGCAATTCATAGTTAACAGCATGACAGACTAATTACAAAAAATGTGCATAAACACTGAACTTTTATACATTACCAAAAGGCGATGATTAACTAATGAAACCAATGCAGTAACTGGATTGTCCTTAGTTCCGCAGTAAACTCTGTAATTCCACTTATGGGATAATTCACAGTTGTTCTGATTCCCCATGAATTTTAGTACCTTACAAGGTACTAAAGCAAGATACTTTTCACACAAGGTACTGAAAATACTCTTCTTTAAGAGAACCTATCTATCAACATCCTAGAGAAGGCATAATCCTAAAGAAGGCATAATGGTCCTACTTTGAGTGGGCGTTTGGACTAGATTATAGACTTATTTTTCTATAATTCTGTGTTTGCCCCATTGGATGGAATTAATTGGTTATAACTCACTTTTCCACCAGATCAATAAAACAGCTATGGATAATATCACCTAAATTCAGGATTAGAAATTTGTCGCCAACTGTCATGACTCAGTTACCATAGAGGCAGAAAACTTCAAATACAAGATACTCATCCTCATATTTAAAGAAAAATAGAAAGGAAATCACTCATAAACTCTATTCATTTTTGTTTTGTGTGTGTTGGACAGTCTGCTAAGTGTATAATATTGCATCACACAGAGGACATTGCTCCTTCTTATGAAACATACTAGCAGTCAGTTAGTCAGTTTCTTATGCGTCTTTGTCAGTAATGCCATCAAACTCCACTCCAGCCTCATTTAGTCTCTTGTTTGTTTGATTCTTGTGAGTGTATCCAGTAGCTGGAAAAACCTATCTTGCAGTTTTTGTGAAATACTAAAACTGTATTGTACAATTTTTTTTATCAGTTATGGTGATGTGAAAGTTGAGAAACTCCTCCAATTTCCTGCAGATCTCATGAAAATCCACACTTCTAATGCATTTTAAATTTCAGATACCCAACATAGATATGATTTTGTCTCATCTCAAATCTGAGTATTGTAGATGTCTGGATAAAGGCAGAAGCAGCTAATTAATCCTTTTAAAATCAAGTTTGTTGAGCCCCAATCCTACAAAGATGAAAATACATAGTTATGATTTTTCAGTTCAGCCTGACAACTACATAGAAGCATTGTGCTTATCACTTTAAAACTCAAGATGGAAATCTATTTCCCTTTGCATGGCCAAGTGAATGTTTTTTAGCTGCCTGCCTGACTGTTTTTGGCCCCCTCTTTACTCTTTGTGCACACACAGATGCAACTATGTGAATTCCAAGTCCCAGAAAAAAGGATGGGTGCCAAGGGGGATGGCCCATCCACATTTTGGCCTCAGTAGCTGAGTGGTTTGGGTGCTAACCTAGAAGCTGGAAGTCCAGGTTCTAGGTCTCACTTGCTCAGAGGCAGCACAAACCTATATCTCTCTGACTTTCCAGAACAATTAATTAATCACCATGGCATTATCCAGAGCCCTCTCCAGCACTCCTTTCAAAGCTGAGCCATTGTCCTTTGAATTGAATAGGTGTTTGACAAAATGGATGGAGAGCCATACAATGCTCCAGGTTAGAATCCATGCCTTCGTCCTTTCCAGACAGCAACTATCTCACAGAGCCATGCACCTCTTTTCCTCCTGACTCCATATACCTCCCTCTGTCAGCTGCATACCAGGCCATTTTGTCTGTCCACAGTCTTCAAAGAGGATAAAAGATAACACAGTGGAAAGTCAGATTGCAGGTTTAAGCCCCCTCTGGGCAAGGGAGAAGTAGAATCTCAGGTGTCCTGAGGGAGTGCCCTAACCATTCAACTATTGGGACTAAAACATGTGAGCCTCCCCAACGCCCTGCTAGTTATGTTGTTCTTGTTGGCTAAATCTTCTGGACTTGGGCACCAGTACACATCCACTACAATATGGATACATGGCCATGTATACTTATAGTCAGGGTGTAGAGTACTGCAACATCCTCAGTCTATGTGTACCTACTTAGGTAGCTATACTGCTGGGAAACAGAATCACTACCTGCACCTAAGTGGCATTTTTGGCACTCAGATGGCTAGAGAGCTGCCATTTATACCCACAAAGGGAAACAGAATTGACCTTGGATTAGAAGCATTAGAAGAATGTAGAGATTCAATGCACAATGTTCCTGTCATTCTGTTTGCATTTTAGGTCTCTAAGTGGTGTTTTTTTCCTGTTTCTAAAGTTATCCATATAAGCATGCAAAAAACCCCTAACTCCAACACTACGAGCCACATCTGCTTCCGCTAGAATGAAATCCTCTCTAGGAATCAATGAAGCGCATGTAGAGGGTCTAATTAAATCCCTATGCCATTTCCTTTGAAACTGTCAAACTGCAATTGTTATCTTGTATTCACTCACCCCCAGTGGTGGTGTGGTAATTTTAGAAGTGGGTGTACTTAAGCAATAAGACAGGACATCATGCAAGTCATGCTGGGATTGTGCCACACCTTGAGTTGTAAGGTTAGAAACTGAAGACAGAGTACATCAATCTTTGAAGAAGTTGTGTTAAATGCCTGACACACACTAAAGACTTGTATCTATATTAGTGGGAGGAAAGAAAAAATAAAATTGAATAATTTGGCACCTTAACATATTTTTACCAACAAAATATTTAGAAATTAAATAAATATATACATACATTGGAAAAAGGAAATTTTTGCTTATTAAAGTGATTATTTTTATTGATTTTTCTCTTCTTTTCAAGTTCCCTGGTATACAACTTTTTCACCTTCATCCAAGGCTTGTCTTTTGCCAATACACACCAATCCCTGCTCTTCCAAAGTTTTGTCTCATTTGTCTTGACCCTTCTGACAGACTTTTTGTCCTACATTCAAACCCTATCATATGAACACAGCACACATTACCCTAAACAACTTCTTTGACAGGACAAAAAGCAAATTAAAAGAAATTAAGATAAGAGCATTTAGAATTTTTTTTCTTAGAAAAGGAGCAAAAATTACATCTTCTACTCCAGTAGAAGTGCTACTGAGAACAACTCTAAAAAAATAAGGCTTTCCAGGATGAATATCTTGCACTTCCTTTCTTACTATAATACATTGTTTCAAAGCTATGCCCCATTATAATGAGTCTACTTCTAGTCTGAGTTCCTTTTCTACCTACTAGATATCAAACTCAGCAGCTGCTTGCCTACAAAAAAAACACATCTCACATCAGGAGAATGATCTTGTTTTATCAAGGGAAGCACAAATCTTTCCTGTTCTCTCAGGCTTCATGAAGACATTTCCCATAGAAGTTTTGGGGTTTAGATTCAGTTAAAAATGGCCCCATCAATCTAACGCATTGATTAAATAGGTGCCAGGAACCTGATCTAAGGTATGTTGGGGAAAAGTGGGGCCATGGGGGTATTGAGGGGCTAGTGAGGTCCATGATGGGGCTTGGGGCGTCAAGGGGGCTAACAGGGTCCATAGAGGGCATTGGAGGGATTGGGGAGGGGGACAGTCTAGAAGGGTGTGATGGGATGTGGGGAGACTAGCACAGTCTACAGGATGGGGCTTGGGGAGACTGGGGCAGAAATGGCGGGATTGGAAAGCCTCTCTGATGCCTCCAAACCTCCTGGACTCCCCAGCCCTCCCTGATCCCACAAGCTGTTCCCGGGGCTAGTTTTACCAGGGTTAACCAGTACCAGGAGGGATGAGTGGATCAGGGGGGAGAGGGGCTGGTGGCTTCATGGGTGGGGAGGGTTGGCCATGACTGCATTACGTTAATATAGGCTTCTCCCCCCATTTCTCATAAATCCAAGCTGTTTTGAGTGTTACCCACTACAAGTGGCTGCCTTGTTACAAAAAAAAGTGCCTCAGTAAAAGAAAAAACCTTTCTAAACTTCATAATCTGTATAAAACTGTGAACCATTTCTTATAAGATCAAAATATATGGAATGTCCATTAACTATGCCCAAGCAAATCAAACCTTAGGCAAAGGTTCTCTTGCATATCTTGAATGCTCTTTGAGTAGCTGTGAAAAGAAAGACCCTGGGAATGGACAAAACCCCAGGGGTGATAATTCCCTTTCACTTACCCAAAATGGGAGAGGGAACACTGCCAGGGAATGGAGCACCATGCCACAGTGCCGGAGTGAATGCTCCATTCAGATGGGTGGTTACAGAAGCTGGAGCAGTACTTCCGGCCCCAGGAAGAAACTGCAATATCTGGCAGGAGAAGATGCCGGAGGACTCTCCTGCCTACAATCAGGCTCTGGCAAACTGCAGGAGAAGAGTGCAAGGCAACAGATGTGGGTGGTTGGAGGTCCATCAGCCAACTAAGTTTGGGACAGAATGTCAGTGTGCCCCTCTGAGTAAAGAGTGGAGCTTGGGCTGAAGTGGAACTAGGTCAGAGGAGGCATGACAGCCTAATTCCATGGTGAGCTAAGCATGAGGGGTCATGAGGGCTGCCTGGTGTGGATGCCACCAAAATAGATTTTGCTGATAGACTGACAGTATATTGATAGGAGGATTAACTTTGAACACATTGATGGACTTTCAGTCTATGTTTGTTTATGAATGGAGCTAGGAATTGATGGGAGGTTGTTGTTTTTTTGCTGTTGAATTGTTTTGTCACTTCAGATTCTTAATCATTCGATAGAGGGGAACAACCTTGGAAAAAAAAGTGACCTGAGTTGTTGCCTCCTCTGAGACTGTGCAGGAACTAAGTGGGTAGGCCTAAACTAATTCATACTTGAGTTATTATCATTTCCCATAAAAGGGGAGGAACCCCACAGGTAAGATGGATCATATAGACTGGAGTGCTGGAAAGACTGCCCTACCTGCTACCAGGGTGATAACGACAAGGAAGAGACTGAGTAACATCTAAAACATGGTAACAGTGGGGTGTAGGGAGGTGGAGTCCCATGAAGAAATTTCTCCCACAGGCCTGCACTCAGTCCCAATAGGACCAGCTCCCTATTTGAAACAAGCTCAAAGTCATGGCAAGTGAGAATGTCACGGAGTGGGGCACGGGGCAGCCGTGATCCCGCTAGCGCCCCCTGCCGTGTCCAATTAGGTGATTCAGCACCCTCAACTCGCCCGCCACGTCTTTGATGTTCTAAGTTCAGTAAGGGAGGCTGCCTTGTCTTGCCTAGGACACTACTCCGCTCTATGCCCCATTCCGACTGGGGTGCCCCAGTGCACCCCTGCCTTATGGGCGATGCGTGCCTCCAACCTCCCCTTCAGCATGCCCCAAGCCTCGCAGCTCTTCATGGACGATATCTGGTCCTTCTGCCTCCCTGCGCCCTGCCTGGCGCCTCTGGGTTAGCCTCACAACCGGCGCCCCCTTGTCTGGTGCCTCTTGGTTTGTCTCACCCAGGCTACGCCCCACTAGAGCCTGTCTTACTCTTTCTATGCACCTCACCCCCTTAGGGGGCCTCTTGCCCACCTCTGGGCTTTCCCGTGCTTCTCGCCCGTCTCAGGGTCTCTGCCGCGCTTCTCGCCCGTCTCGGGGTCTCTGCCGCGCTTCTTGTGCTTGCCGCCCTCTCTGGGGCTTTGACCACTCTGGGGCTTATACCTCATCCCTTGTGCTTGCCGCCCTATCTGGGGCCCTCGACCTCTCTGGGGCCTGCACCGCACTTCTCGCGCTTGCCGCCCTCTCTGGGGCTCTACCCCCAGCTTCCTGCGGTCGTTGCCCACTCTGGGTCCTATGCTGTGCCTCTCGTGCTCGTTGCCCACTCTGGGGTCTCACTCACGTGTTTCCCGTGCTTGGGGCTCAGGTGGCCGCAGCCATGCCTGGCCCCTTGACCCTTTCCTGGGTCGCTTGCCCCACCGGGCAAAATACCACCCTCCTGGGCTGGGGTCCAAAACCCCGCACACCATGCCTCTCCGGCGCCAACAGCTGTGCTCCACTGGCACAACTCGCTGTGCCCCTACTGGGCACCCAGGACCCCCAGGTTATTGGGGAGCTCCCGTGAGGCCTCCTCACACCCCTACAGCCTCACCCGGTCCTCCGGTGTAACAATAATGAAACCATGAGCCAAGCGGCTGCAACATAAACAAGAAGCCTACCAGCTCATAATGCAATCATGAGCCCCCAAGCTCATAAACCCAGCTCCGCTCTATGCTGGCCCTGTCTTACCCCCGTCAGAGTTCCCTTTACCCCTGCATCATTGCAGCCAGTCAGAGTGGTCAAGCTGCAACCATCAACCCAGGCTGCTCAGCTCACCCACAGAGCTCCTGCAGCTGCCAGAGGGGAACTGCTAGCTAGGCTCCCGCCTGGGCTGTTTATAAAGGCCCAGCCCTGCCCTCTTCTAGCCAGCTGACCAACATTAGTTGCCCTAGCAACCCTCACCTGTGCTGCCCTATTAATTGGCAGCTGTCCTTATTACTGGTGCTAGTAGCAAGCACCCTAGTGCTCTGCTACAGAGAAAAATAACATCTATAAGCAGCTAGGAGGATAATGCCGACCCCTCCCCATCCTAATGTTATTCACCGGGAAGACGCCAGGCCGATGAGACTTTATAGCCCCTACCCCTCACAGCAGCATACCATATAGTTAATCATCCAACTATATCTATTACCTATTTGTCAAATTCGGTATACTAGGGATATGTTTATGTAATTCTGTGTGTGTGTAGGTGGGGGAGTGTTCATAATGAAGAATTGGACCTTGTTTAGAGTTACAGTGAACAAATATATTCCAGATCATTTGGGAACCAGTAATCCTAATTCTAATTTAATTGCTTGTTTGCTATGTGGCCTTGTGAAAGTCACTTAACTTTCCTTTCTGGTCTCCATTTTCCCATTGGTAAAACACAGAAAATATTTTTAGCAACCTCACAAGAATGTGGCATAGATTTGTCTGTATAGGCTTTTGCATGGATGGTGCTTTGAAATGTGAAATTTGAGATAAGGCTATATTAACATTATTTACTTGGTTTCAAAAACTTATGAGACATGAGTGAAAATGCTGCTGCTATACAGTATGAGAACACTATGAGTTCTGATAGAAAAAATATTCTAGTTATAGCACAGAAATCACTTTTAACACATAAAGGGAGGAATTTTTCACAAGCATTTAGCATTAGTCTCACTGTTTTCAGTAAAGTCAATGAAAGATTGTAATGGAATCAGGTTCATGTTGAGCACTTCTGAAATTTTGCCCTATAGAGAGACAGAATCAAATTGAAATCCATATTAGAAGGGAATAATAATTGTATTGTTGTACAATAATCCTTCATAAGATCTACTAGTAAGGTTCACTGCATCATGTGGAGTCTCACTACAGGAGATCCTGTTGGTAGCATAGCACAGGCTTGACAAAATGTGATTTACTTTTTTTCATATACTATCATATTATAGAAGAATCAATTACAAATACAGGATCAAACCAATTTCAGCCTCTGCGCTGTTTCAATTAATGTAAACAGCCAGACTGTATCTGTAAATCTGGTGAACAAAGTATTAGTAAGAACTTAAAAAACTAACTAGGGCATTACAATGTAAGCAGGTTAATGATGCAAAATAATTAGTTATGCAATTAGTCTCTGTCCAGATAAGACACATGCAGACTATATACAAGTACAGGCATTTTAGATTCGATAATATATGACTTACCTAAAAAGAACAAAAATAAAGAAAACTTAAGAACTCTGTTGATTTACTAAGAATGCTGGTCAATACCCAAATATTGTTTGTCTGTAATTTTATTTCTGGCTGACAAACATAGGTTTCTTACTGGTGTCTTGGCATGTTAAATTTTCATATATTGGATTAACAAATATTTGTAATTAATATAGTTATGTGGCATTGGATTCAATGAGCAAAATATAAAACAATCCAGTAGTTTAGGTATACACAGTAACAATATTGTTCATAATGGAAAGCATGTTGCTGTGTATGTTCCAATAGGAATTGTCAATTTAACTGGCTGGCATAGTTTCAGAAGTTCAGGTACTGAATCTGAGAGCATCCAGGGCAGACTTTGAACTTCAGGATAATTATAAGGATTTCAGATATCTATTAATTAACACAAAAAAAGGGAAAAGAAATATTTTTTAAAAATAAACATAAAATAATCTCTCTATGAGAGCTTTCTCCTAATAAACTTCACTCGTAAAAAATCAAGAATGAGGAGAAGAATAAAAAATTATACCCACACACACACATTATTTCTGACATATTGCAAATTACTATGCTTAAGAATGATAATGTTGTGGCCTGAGCTTATTTCCAAATACAAGGGATATATCTTTCTGTCCATTCTGGTGTCAATAGAGGTGTGGAAGCAGACTTAGGAAGGACTTAATGATATTAATCAACAACCTTCTGGGACAATTATATAAGTTACCTTTTAGTATACCAAAGTATTTCAGTGAAAAGAATAATGCAGGACCACCTCATCAGCAGGATTAAATAATGGAAAACGTATTAATAGGATCCTTTAGGATCCACAAAGAACATGTACAACTTTTCTTAAATCTGAGTATGAAGGTATCTCTCAGATTACCAAGGGATCATATTCTGTATTATTTTTTTATGTAACACTGAAATTGAATGCACAATATGGACATGTGGGGTTAATTACTTTTATAACTTCAGTATAGGTTAGATCCTGCAAGCTGCTCTGTTCCCACTGATACTAATGGGGGTGCCAAAAGTACTCAGTATCTCAAAGGAGATTGCAACACCCTGGCCGCATCTACACAACACACTGCTGGACAGCGGTTACTGTACGTTTATTCAGTACTTGCTTATACAAGTACTGAATAAATGTGCAGTAAACTGCGTTACACAGCTGGCAAACACCTTTTTTGTGACACTACTGTGCAGTAGCCTAATACTACTTACTGTTCAGTAGCATCACATCATGGTTTTAGCCACACAGTGCTACTGCGCAGTAGTACCAGGTTACTACTCAATCAGTATCTCATATAGACACGCCCCCTGAGTCCTATCCTTTCATCTCAACTGTATGTTATATCACTGTGAATTAATGTAAGGCGACTTTGAATTCCGATTCCTAATCATAAGTGAATAAATATATCTCAAGATATTGTTCAGAACCAATTCTGAGAGTATGGGGCTGATTATACTCTTCTTTTAAAATGGGTTTACGTTGATATACCTCTATTGACTGAATTAATATACACTAAGTAAATATGACATCAGAGGCAACAGATGCAATATTTAGCTGTGAGTATTCAAACCATAAGCATCTTTTCCCTTATAGAACAATGAATATTCATCCTAGATATATTGCATAAAAAACACACCTCCTTGCCTTATGCAATCAATTTAAAAGACTTCCTTTCAAACCAAATCAATTTCTACGCCCTGCAGCTGTCATTAGTTAGTTAAAATTCTAACTAAAGCAGAACCTCACATACCAACATTCCACACACACACTTCCATTTTCACTTCAAATAGCAACAGCTCTTTAAAGAATTAGTACTTGCTCAATTCTGCAGAAATAAAGTACATGCATGCCTTTGATCGGTGGAAAAAATATTGTATTTTCAAACACTGAAGTGACTTGTACTCGCACAGAAATTGTCACCTGTCAATAAGGTAATAATTTAGGAAAAGAAAATGTGCATTTTGTAACGCAAAATATATTGTGAATATATATGTGTTTATTTAATCAATAAAGCTATAAATGGAAAGTAGGCAACAAGACCTGATAACCTTGAGAAATGACTAACATATACCTACCTATGTAATGTATTCAGCTGTCCAAATGTAAAGTTTAAATCTTACAGCTTCACATAATTCTTCAACTTAATGCAGAAGGATTTATGTACATTTGCCATTGCTTCAGGAACAGATTGAAAGAAGAATGATGCTGGATTTCAGATGTCTGGAGAAAAAATTGCATGCATGGCATCTGATTCCCCTGGGGATTTGACACACATTTGTTTTAATGTTACTGGCATGTTCCTCATTATCTTAGATGCTACACACTGAAAGCAAGAACTTGTTCTTTCAGGGAAAACATAAATCTTGCATCTCCACAGAATCTCATCAATTTAAGAGATTAACTTTAAGGGAGGGAATAACAACAGAAAAGGTAGAGTTGTTTGGAGTGCAAACATTTTTTCATGCAAACAGATCTTGTCAAATGCCCTGCATCCATAAAGCCAACAACTGAAAAACAAAACAAAAACAAACCTTACACCTTTGCAAAACATAAAGAAAGACAAAGAAGGAAAAACAGAAAGAATCAACACTGAGTATTTTTCCCTTAAAGATGTTCAAACTGTCGCTGTAACATTCTTGAGGTGTTTATCCATTGGAAAAAAAATCTTGTGTCTCTACCAGCAGTTCACTGTCAGACGTCCTTGGTTGGAGGCCTGGAGTTTTGCCACAAGCTGACACATAAAGTTCCAGGCAGAACACAAAAGCCACTCCTGCACACTGCAACAGCTGGGTTGTAACATCCGCCTCTCATTGTAATAACACTTCATTAAAAAACACAGAAAATGCTCAAAATATTTCCATGCCTCACGTTCTGTATCTGGTAAACTGATTATAAAATTAAATGATCTGTTTTCTTTAAGTTTTTTTGGATTAAGTATCTATCATAAAGTGTGCAAGAATTGCTTGAGTGACATTCATATCCCTAATTTGGCCCACAATACATATTTAAGTGTAATAGTTATAAGCAGAGATAGTACTACATTTTACAGTCTGCAGTGGAACAGACAGGAAATTAAAAAGGCATTTTTTCTGCTTTAAAGATAAGTGCAGTACTAGGTTACATCACACCACAACAGGAGCTGTCTGATGACATTCAACATCTCAGTCATCTTCCAAACCCACAAGGTGTGAAAAGACTGACCATGAATCGTAAGCTACCTTACCATCAGCCGGACAAGATCAACTAATAAAACCATACTCAGTGGATGTATCTACATGTGCAATAATGGAACATGATAAACTCCAGATCAATTTGCTCTGGAATCAGCTACTTCCAGGTGCCGTGTCTGCATGTGTGCCCAGAACAGCAGTGCTTTGAGCCAGGGCAAAGCAGCCCCAGGCTGGCAGTAGGCTCAGGGGGGAAATCCCAGGTGCCAGATAGCAGCATCAGGCAATGTCAGGGTGGCTGGGTCACTAGAGTAACGAAACTGTGGAGCCATATGGTTGACCCCGTGAGCCTGCTACCAGCCTGAGGCTGCTCCACCCTGGTTCAAAGTGCTGCTGTCCCAGTCACTGTCAAATATGCATTGCAATGAAGTAAATAACTCCACCGCTAGGATAGTCCTCAACAGTACTATCTTACAGCAAAGTTAATAAATTCACTGTGTCCTAATACTGGGGTACATGGGGACAGTGATGCATTACTGTGGAGCCAATTTGTCAATTCTACAGTAAAGCACACATGTAGATGCATTCAGTGAGTGTTGAATCAGTGATGACTGAGTCTTGCATAGATTTCAATGGGCCCGGGATGTTACCCACTCTTTCTAATACGTAACTTGGTATTGAGCATTTGCCTCATTTACTCCAATGTAACTATTCTTAGACACTTTTGTCATTAGATGTTATTGATTGCACAGTCTGAAAGTGCATAAATGAATTAATTCATCTAATTTCCCCAACCTATTTAAAATGTCATTTCTACAATGGCTTTCTGAAAAATATTTATTCAGTATTTCATCTAAAAACAGTGTAAAAACAGCTGCATTTTTAACACTGTGTCAAAGACAGAACAAAACAACTGTAAGAGAGACAGGTCTCCTAAAATGGCTAAATCAAAAGTGACTTTAACGTGCAGTTCAGCTTGCCAAATAAGAGTATAGCTGATCTTTCTAATTTAAATCAGAAAGCCTTTTCTTGGTTACTGCTGAGGTCGGCACATAAAAGACATGGTTTTCTGAAGGAATAGATATATATATATATACCTAAAGGTTGAAATAGTGACAGTCTTGAAAACTAAAATCCTCTGTTTATACAAAAGCTAGATATAGTGAAGACAGCTACAATATGAGCTTGGGTACCTTTGTTTCCCAGTCAGTAATACTCTTTAGGGCTGAACAGTAATTCCCGTGTCATCTTGACATACAAACAGAGCTTGGTGACTTGAGTCAAACTCAGCGGCTAGGGACAGAAGTTACACATAATCTAGTATAAGTGATCATAAACCAGCTCAAATCTATAACAACAGAAGCTAAGTGCACATAAGCCTCTTTCAAACTGGCCAAAACCAGTTTAAGATAAATCTGGATGGATATAGTATCAAACTTAACTGGTGTAGGTTAAAGCGATTTATTGAACTTCTGATCTAGATCCCCTCCAGATTTAAGTTAACTCACAGTCCCCCAGCACCCCAGGATGCTTTGCAACTCCCTCTTGCAGGGTGGGTGGGCTAGCCCTGGCCCAAGCTGCCTGCTCTAGTATCCCCTGGCTTCTGGCCTGAGCCACTGTACACATGTGGCTGCATTTCCAGAATCAAAGTGAATGTTTTTTCACTTGCTTATCAGTTCAATCTACCCAGCTTAGACTAACCTGTGAAGATTGAATTGATTCAGCCTCGGGCTTTTTGGCTATCTGTACTTAGCCAGTGAGATAGATTACTGTGAATGAGGAACCAGTACTCTAAAGATTTGCAAGCTCTGTCTGTCTAAAGACTATTGAGTGAAGTGTTCACAATTAAGTCTGACAGTGGCAAGGGTTTAATTTTTAAAAATTTAGATGAAAACAGAGGGTCCACTATGTATTTTTCCTCTCTCAATATGGGTCAACTGAGATAGTGCTTGAAAATGGAGAGCATCCTCAAAGAATTGGAGCAGATCCTCTACCTGTTTTGGTGCTGAGGGTCTGATATCTAGTAGTAGCTTCTACTCTGAGGGAAACTCTGCATTGACTTAAAAGCAACAAAGCCAGCATCTCTGCCAGTTGAACACCCTGGCAAGGTATTAGCGTAGGAGAAAGGGTATGAAGGAACTGGAGCTGGTGTATGGTCCCCTGTGCCACTTCAACTTATGTCAGAACCAGGGCTACTTTAGAATCACAGAATTGTTAACTGGCTCCCTGAAAGTCCAACAGCTGCCAGTCTGTTCCTGTATACTCTGGGGTACTTTTGCTACCCCTTTTTATGATAGCCATGGGATTACATATGAAAAAGATAACTCCCTAATTAAAAGATCTTTATACTTTTGAGCCTCACAAATCAAAAATTTACAAGCCGTAACTATAGATCAAAGCCACATCACAAAAACAAATCCCCCCCATGCTACTGTGGCTTATTTTTAAGTATCATATGCAAAATGTGAACAGGATACCCCAAGACCAATTCTGAACCCTTTTTCTCAAGTTGTACAGTAGTATAATATCACATACTATAATGGAGTTACATTTGATTAATACTGGTGTAATGGCTGATAAATGTAGCCCATATCCTATTATATGCATATTATTAATGCTTTCTCTGCGTTGCATACAAACTGGCACATACATGAGGAAATCTGAATATCTCAGCATCCTTCAATGACAAATACAGATATGATGCAATATAGTCCTTTTTCCAATGCAACGTAACATAAAGTATGCCATTTCATATTATGCTACAGCAACTGAAATGTTCTGCAGCCCAATGGAAAATATCCCTAAAAATAGCTGTGCCGTTTCTGGGCAAAGGAGAAGTAGTCAACATTTCCTTGAAAATGTTCCCACCTGGATTTGCTAGAACAGCAACATGATCGTTCAGTGACAGGAAGCTCTCTGGTAAGGAGCTTTCTCCTCAATATGATTCTACTTTCCCGAAACCACTGCAAACAGCGTTCACAGTGATTCTTTAAAATACTGTACATGAAAGCTGTATTAAACTGTTTAAGTGCTCCATTGTGCAGTACTGTATTAGGAGCTTTCTGCTGCTCAAGCAACTTTATATTGTAATGTATTGTAATAGTATGCTTTTCTAGTAGTGATCATTTTACAAATACAACACAAAAGATTGTCACATGAGAATCTTCTAAATCATATCAGTGAAAATAAATACCATTGCAGCAGGACTTGCTTATTTTGCCAAGACATTTTATAGCATATTAGCATAAAAATACTACTTCTGCCTTTCAGGTTCACACACAGTGCTTGCTCATGAGCCTAAAAGCATGAGATATGTTACAAATACAAATGACTTTGGCAGCACAATAATTTGTTAATGCATATTTGCAAACTTTAAGTGCTCCTATTTGGCCCTGGCATGCACCCTACATAACTCATAAAATGCTGGATATTTGAAAGGGGAGGGAGTCTGGTTAGCCAACTCTTTTGTTTAACTTCTGTGACAATACCACTTGGTCACCTGTCACAGAGTAAACTCTTTCCTCCCATCACAACCCAGTGGCTGAAGATTCCAAACACCTGGGAACCAATGTGATTCTGCTTCCCCCAGGGGGAACAATGCAGAGAAAGATACTATATCAGTTCTGCTACTTTTTTCCCAGTGGTTTGCATGGGACTGCAGATGATACCATGCAATAGCTCCACTCCTTGACTCCTACTCCTCCCCCTCTCTGCCCCGCCCCCCCCAACATTCCTATTATCTACAAAAGGATTCATACACCCCTATTATTTTACAGTCTTTGCTGTACTTATCTTCACCTATATTCTGTAAGGGACAGACTATATCCCCATCTTACACATGAGGAACTGAGACAAAAATAACAGGCCCAAGGTTTCACAGGAGCCTCATGGCTGAGCAGGAGCAAGAACAAACTCTTCTGAGTCACTAGACCATTTCTTCTTCCACCTGCCCATTCTTTTCTTTAGGCTGTTGAGCCTCCACCTCTTCTTCTGAGCAAGGCTCTGGATAGGAACTACA
The DNA here is from genome assembly GCF_052110815.1 of Crocodylus siamensis. Lineage (NCBI taxonomy): Eukaryota > Metazoa > Chordata > Crocodylia > Crocodylidae > Crocodylus > Crocodylus siamensis. Next base: position 44,419,057 of record NC_143397.1, on the reverse strand, counting down.
AGAAAGACCTCAGAAGGGGTGAAGTTTGTTCAAATAGATCCATGTTTGAACACAACCCAGTTTGGTTCAGTGTGAGAAGCTGATATAAACCATCAATCATCAAGCTCCAGTATGCAGATGATGCTGTAATCTATGCTCACTCGGAAGCAGACCTTCAGGCATACAAGAAAATGGGACTGATAACTTGCTGGTCAGTCCCACACAAGAAAATGGGACTGACCAGCAAAGAAGCCTCTACCTCCAAAATCTTGATTTTTCATCTGATCTAGTGTGTTCCAGATATCCGATATCTGGAATGCAGCATACAAAATTACTTGCATGAAATTAATGCTAAAAAGCTTGATGTTTATGACACTCACTTGATATTTATATTATATTCCATTTCCAGTATGGAGTTAGCTTGAGCCAAAACCACTCTGCTTATACTGGTGCAACCATAAAAAGAATTACAAAATGTGAGAAATCTTAAAATGATCTTTCTTGTTGTATAACAACGCCCCTGTGTAAGTTAAACTAGGAAAAGCAGGAGCTATAATATTAGGTTTATGCAGAATTTAACTTTGTTCTGTGAAAAAGGATGTCTTCTCTGTACTAGTCAATAAGCATCAAAAAAGAAACTTTATGACTATATGAGACATAGCTAGGCTGAATGGAAAATTACAGCCACATATAAATCAAGAACCTACTACAGTTCATTTGAAAACCAATTATACAAAAATGTGAAGAACCCCTTCCTCACATATAATGTATAAAGTTTGGGACAATACAGTAAACTTTCCTGTAGTTTTTCTTTTTTCTTTTTCTTTTTTTGTTCTTTTCATTGCCTCTGCAGATATCTCCCTGTACAGAGACACACCTTTTTTGCAGGAGTTTTACCCATTAGGTACCTGGAAAACTTTAAACATTTAATTGAAAACCTTTGTAATAATCCTATTTTCCATGCTACTTTCTTACTGCACCTTTCCCAAGTTCCTATGTGTGTTTTATATTCAAAATCTGTTAAAAAGACATTGGATCAAGAACCAGAAATCACACTTTTTCTTATTGAAAAACCAGCTATTTCTATTTAATAGACAGGAGTAAAATAGACAAGAAGGGTTACATGTAAGAGTTTAGTGAAAAGAGAGACTAAGTGCTGACTACTTCAGCACGGCATTTGGAATTGTGGTAGAGTTCTTTCTAGAGCACAGATTTAAAATAAGTAGATTAAACTGTTCTTACCTCATCACCATCACCATCATCAATAACTTCCAAAAACTGAAACAGTGCATTGTTCTGTTGAAGCTTGGTGAAGGAATTCTGGCTTTGGTATAATACATGGTACCTTCACATGCTATTATATGTGCAATGTATCTCTAAACCAGCATTATTAATTTGTAGCTCACCAGTGCCCAAAAGCCCCCACCAGTACCAGAACCCTATTGTCTAATTACTATACTTACAAAGCCATTTCCTACCCTAAGGAGCTTACCAGTTAAGGCCCAACTCCACAGGCACCTCCTCTTGGCGGGATTATGGTGTCCAGAAAGAGCTCCCAGTGACTTTAGTGGAGTTCCCAAAACAGGTCCACAGAATACCTTTTGAAATCTGGGCCTAAATCTCTTTAGACAAAAAGCTGATGTTAACATCACACATTAGTTTGTATTAAATGTACATGTCTGCGGTTTCCAAAATCTTACATGCCCAAAGAACATGAACTCTATCTTTGTTTTATGTTGGCATGAGACTTAGGGCCCACAGTGGGTCCCTTGCTACTAGATAATAAATAAATAAATAACAGCCCTTACAAATTGATTTGGGATTTCCTTCAAAACACCAATAAAATTAAATCAAGCAGCAAATGTCTAGATCCCAAATAATAATACATGAAAAGTGGTTTTGCGTGCATATTTCAAATGGCAAAAATTTAAGTCAGAGGTTGGAAACCTCAAACCCCCAAAAGGGATTTTACCTGTCACCCTGTTTCTGCTACTACTCAGAGAGACTCCACCATGTCTCTCCACCCCAGGTTTGCAACATAGGTGTCTGGGAGAAGCCCTATGGGTGTAGACCAGATAAGTCAGAGATTTGTGGGCCCTATTGGTTCAGCAGAACTGCTGCAGATGTGCCACTCTAGCCATTTGCAAGATACATAGACCATCATCAAGATTTACATAGCCTTGCCACCCTCACTTCCCACTGGAACTCCAAAAGTATGGTGCATGCTGGGAGTTGCAATTTGGCCCACTTTAAGATGAAGTTGTACTAATTCAACAAATTGGGCACATCTATGTAAGACACCGACTGTACAGGAGCTGAATAATACTGCACAGTAGCTCATCGCAGCATGGACAGTGTTAATACATGACTACACAGTATTATTCAGCTACTGCATAGTCAGCATCTCATATAGACACCCAGTTTGTTAAATTAGTACAACTCCATCTCAAAGTGGGCCAAATTACAACTCGAAGCATGCACTTTTGGGGAATCCAGTGGGAAGTGAGGGTGGCAAGGCAATGCAAATCTTGGCGGTGGTCCTGTGTGTCTTGCAAATGCCTAGGGTAGGGGATCTGCAGCAGCTCTGTTTGACCATCATATTCATTGGCACTACTGTACAGTGGCTCTGGTTACTGTGCATATATTTAGTACTTGTATAGTGCTTATACAAGTACTAAATAAATGCGCAGTAACCACTATGCAGTAGCATCTCATGTAGATGCACCTGGTGTCAGTGAAAGGCTGCTGACCCATTTTTGATGCTTATTATTAGGGCTGAGCAAAGCTTCGGTCCCTAATATGATTTGGCGGAGATTCAGCCCTATTTGGTAGCCAAATCTCAGAATCCACATTGAATCAGAGGACCCTTTAATCTCTCTGAATCGAATTAGAACCCTCCAAATTGTTTTGGAGAGATTCAGAGATTCAGACATAGACATAGTTTTAAATGTTTTTTCTACTTACCTCAGGGTAGCAGGTGGCTCATGAATGGTACGATGGTGGGGAGGATGGAGCATCCCATAGGAGCGTAGGGGGGCTCCCCAGCATACTCAGTAGCAGACCCAGAAGTGGACCAGAAGCACTTCCAGTCCACTTCCAGGTCGGCTGGGGAGCATGCACCGCCCCCCCCAGTCCTCCCCAGCTTTGTGACTGGTGCCTCCTGGGTCTGGGAGGCCACCTGAGGCTCCCCTGCAGCCAATCACCAAGATGGAGGAGCATGGGGGGGACCACCCTCCATTCCTGAGCAGACCCAGAAGTGGACTGGAAGTACGTCCAGTCCACTTCCAGATTTGCCACCAAGCATGTGGGGGCCCCCCACGCTCCTGTGGGATGCTCCATCTGCCCCAGCATTGCAGTGTTCACAAGCCATGCCTGGTACCCTGAGGTGTGTAGAAAAATCATTTAAAGCTGTGTCTATGGATGAATAGCTGATTCTCCGAATCAGCATCAAATCTTCAGATTCAGTTTCAGCTGAATTGAATCGGGGACAGTGATCTAAATCAACGAATTGAATCACTGTCCATGATTCGGGCCAAATCTGAATTCAAATCAAATACAGGCCATTTCGCACACCCCTACTCATTATATCTATTAAATATTAAAAGTAAAGTAAAATCCTACATGAGATAATTTAGAAAATGGTGTATATGAATTTTAAAAACTTTTTTTTCAAAGTTATGGAGATTCATGCTGATTTGAAATGATGCACAAGGGTAATGTCTAATCTCCCATTATTAAAACTAAAAATTCAAAAATGTAGATTTATTTTTATATGCTTTTAATTAGGAGTTTGTAAGCAGCTGGTAAATCAGTACATTTCCCCTAGTAGGCTGACTCCCTCTTTCCCATCAAAAGGCAATCCCTGATGAGGAAATTCTTTAAGCAGTAATATCTGGCTTTTTGGTGAACATCACAGGAGAGTGTTAGCAACACTGCAGTTACTTCTGGTCTGTCCTGTGGTTAGGCTGTTGATGGACTGTCTGGGCTTAGGTTGGCCACCCATCTAGTTTTGGATCTGAGTACCTAATTTTGTGGGTACCTTTCTTTTCTTGTTTTTTGGAACATACGGTCGATTTTCACTGTCTTCCTATCTTGCTGATCTCTGAAGTTAAAGGTAGCACCACCAGTCACGCAGTGGAATGGTATAAAAACAAATCAAGTACAGTAAAGAGAGGAAAAACTTTTAGTATTTTTAGATGGCAGTGTGATTTGGCCTATAGGAAAAAAAAGAAAGTGTACAAATGCACTGTAAGCATCACAAGGACACAGAAAACTTTAAAACAGCAAAACAGCAGTGGTTTTTGGATTTTAAGAAACTCCATGTAAAGGTTTATTTTGAAAAGAAAGCCAAACACTTTTCTTCAGTACATAGCATTTCCACAAAGGAACTGGTCTGTGCAGTTGGTTAGAATTATTTTAATTCTACAAGATAAAAAGAATTGTTTATTTTAGTCCATGGGCATTCACAGACTGTTTTCTGTAAATAGGGATATTAATTTATTTATTAAAACTTTTTTCTGACAGGATGCTTCACAGTACATGTACTTATATTCCTTAACTTAGATTTGGAATGTATCTAAGTATCTATAATTTGGTAGAAACAGTGAGATATATTTGATACTTTAGTTATTAATCCTCTTCTAAGTTTATTTTCCATCCTGGTTATTTTTAACAACTGAAGTTAGAAGAAGCAAGTCTTATTTTTTTAAATAAATGAGTGGCCAACATTTTTAACTGGTCTAAGTTACAGGTGTACTCTAGCTAAGGATCTGTCTGTCTCAAACTGTTTAAAATGTAAATATGAAGGCTTTATGATGGTTCCCAATGGCAATATATACCCAATTCTGCAAGGACTTGCACATGCTTAAGGTATGGACACACATAACATTTAGATTAGATTAAATGAGGTTTAAACCTGAAGTGGATATACAGTTTAAAGCTCCTTGGAACTGTTCAAATGTATACCTGGAAAATCTAGGTACAGTCATTCAAAAAGCTTGAGGTGGAATCAAACTAAGAAGTTATGCAGTTTTCTATAACCAGTGTAGTTTAGATTAGTAGTAAACAAAGCACACATTCACCCTTGGAAGAAGGCAAATCTTAGACCAGTCTATAATGCTGAACTTCTATTCTGTTACAGGTAGAAATTGGTTTTCAATCACTTATGCCAGTAAAAGTATAATGTCTGTACCTGGCCTCAAGTACTATACTGAACTGGGTCATTGTCACCTGGTTCAGTGCAATGTGTGTACACCAAGCTTTCTGTGACACAGGTCTTGTTGGTCCTCTAGACATCCTGTTCCTTCCTCCTCCTCCCTCATCCTCATAGCTGGCTACTCAAGTACACAGCCAAAACTCTATTGCCCCCTTTTAAAACTTTTTATCAACAAGCTCCCTTGCACTGCTTGTTCAATAAAAGCTGTATTTCTAACCACCAGCTGTGTCCTCACTCCTATTCAACAGTGCCTTCTCATTATGTCCCCTGAGTCTCTAAAAAGTTTTAACCCGGTAAGTAAGTGGTTAGAGTACTTGCCCAGGAAGCAGGAGACCCAAGTTCTGCATCTCTATGACCATCTAACGCAATGCATTAACCAATAGGCCACTGGTTAGGCATTCTACAGCCTCCATCCAGCACCTCTTTTGAAGCTGGCCCCCTTAGAAAGCCAAGAGAGGGAGATATGTAAGAGCAGGAGGAAACAAACAAGCTAAAGGATGTGTGGTTTAGTGAGATAGCTGCAGCTCTGTATGAACACTAACTCTGGGTTCTAGCCTAGTCTTCTGCTCTGAATAAAGCAGAAACGTATGCACCACTCTCTACCCATTTTATTCAATGACTACTTATACAAGGGGCAATGGCTCAGCTTCAAAAGAAGGGCCACAAGAAGTCCTAAGTTGTGGCCTACTGGTTAGAGAACTATGAAAGGAAGTCAGAAGAACAGATGTTCAAATTCCCTCTGGAGCAGATGGGTCTATATTCTGCAGCTCTGGGTAAGTGTCCTAACCACTCACTGTTTGGGGTAAAGCATGGGAAGATCCTCCTCTGCTGTTAGCCTTCACTTTTTTGTTTGCCTACATTTCAGTGATGTGCATGTAGCTACACACATAGCCAGCCAGTTCATAGCCCACTGCACATAATCAGACTATATGCAGGAGTAACAGAAGTTACCAAAAACAGATGGCATTATAGAGTGTTCCAGTGCTACACACCTGAAAAACTGCCATTTAGGTATGCAAAGGAACATTTAGGTACATTGAAAGCTGTTTTGTACAATTTATGTGACTCTGGATTAGAGAACATAACCCACAGGGATAAAGTGGCATTACAAGATTACAGTTTTAGTTTAGGGCCAGGGTTTGTTATTCTCACATATATGAAATAATCCCTTATATACTGGGACCAGACCCAATAATGGCAGTAGGACTGCTCCTGAAATATGGCCCTCCACAACAGGAACAATACTATTGGAATATGATTATAAAGGACATACAATTTAAATATATGGACTACAGTAAAGATGTTTCCTTATTAGAAAAAGAAAGAAGTTTCATAGTTTCATAGTTGGTAGGGTTGGAAGGGACCTGAGCAGATCATCAAGTCCAACCTTCTGCCATGGGCAGGAAAGAATGCTGGGGTCAAATGACCCCGGCAAGGTGTCTATCTAGCCTCCTTTTGAAGACCCCTAGGGCAGGAGCAAGCACCACTTCCCTTGCAAGTTGGTTCCAGATCTTAGCTGCCCTGACTGTGAAGTAGCGCCTCCTGATATCTAGCCTGAATCTACTCTCGGTCAACTTATATCCATTATTCCTCGTTGCTCCTAGTAGTGCTCAGGGGAACAGGGACTCTCCCATAGCCTGCTGGCCCCCCTTGCCCTGTTTGTAGACAGCCACCAGGTCCCCTCTCAGCCTTCTCTTGTGGAAGCTGAACAGGTTCAGGTCCCATAGCCTCCACTCATAAGGCCTGCCTTGTTTCCCCCTGAACATGTGAGTGGCCCTCCTCTGGACCCTCTTGATGCTGTCCACATCCCTCCTGAAGTTCTTTCTCCCTAGGAGCAGTACCTTGCACTTGTTAGTATTGAATCCCATCCTGTTCTCATCTGCCCGCCCCTGTAACCTGTCTAGATCTAGTTGCAGCCTGTCCCTCTCCTCCAGTGTGCCCACTTCTCCCCACATCTTAGTGTCATCCATGAATTTGAACAAGGTGCTTTTGAAAGTGCCTTGTCCAAGTCGTTGATGAAGATGTTGAACAGTGCGGGCCTGAGGACTGAGTCCTGGGGGACCCCACTGCCCACAGCCCTCCAGGTCAAAAAAGACCTGTCTACCACCACTCTCTGGATGTGGCCCTTGAGCCAATTTGCAAACTATCTGACTGGCACCTCTGACATAAATTGTTGCCATTTGAAATGTGCATACAAAAGCCATTTTTTGTGTATTATTATTTGGGATCTAGACATTTGCTGCTTAATTTAATTTTATTGGTGTTTTGAAGGAAATCCCAAATCAATTTGTAGGTATCAATGCCACAGTTGCCTAATTTCTTAATGAGAATGGGGTGAGAGACAGTGTCAAAGGCATTCCTAAAATCCAGAAAGACTATGTCCACCGTGACACCTGCATCCAAGGATTTTGTGACCTGGTCATAAAAGGCCACCAGGTTGGCCTGACAGGACATGCCTTGAATGAACCTATGTTAGTTGCCCTTAAGCATGATCCCCCCTGTTGGTCCTTGGCACATAATGTTCTCAAAGAGCTTCCCCAGGACTGAGGGAAGACTAACAGGCCTGTAGCTTCCTGGGTTCTCCTTCCTCTCTTTTTTGAAAATGCGGACCACATTGGCCCTTTTCCAGTCCTCCAGCACCATGCTAGAGCACCATGAGTGCTTGTAAAACTGTCCCAGGGGTCTCGCAATGATCTCTGCCAATTCCCTCAGCACTCTGGGGTGGAGATCATCAGGACCTGCTGATCTGAATACATTGAGTCCCACCAGAAGTTCCCTAACTATGTCCTCACTGACCCTGGGCCTGGCAGCACCCCCCCTGGGTCCGTTGGCGATCCCAGTCAGGGGGATGCCCCGGTCCCTGCTCAAAAAGATGGAGGCAAAGAAATTGTTAAAGAGATTAGCTTTGTCATCTGCTGTGACCACTAGATTTTCTAGCATATCCTACGTTACCCAGTACCTTCTTTTTACCTCCTATGTATTTAAAAAAGGACTTCTTGTTATCCGTGATCTGGGGCGTTAGTTCCAGTTCCATCTCCACGTTAGCCTTCCTAACAGCCCCCCTACAGTCTTGAGCAATGGAGGTATAATCCTCCTTGGTGATGGCCCCTCCCTTCCATTGGGTGTACGCCTCCTTTTTGGCTTTGAGATGTTCCTGGATGCTTTTGGTGAGCCATGGGGGGTTTTGAGCACTCTTGCCCCCTTTGATCCGCATTGGGATTGTTACCCTTTGAGCTTGCAGAATCATCTCCTTAAGGAACAACCACTCATCCTGGACTCCCAACCCCCCTCCCCTCTGGGACCTCAGTGCCTCCCTGACTAGTCTCCTTATCTCATTGAAATCTGCCCTCCTGAAGTCTAGAGCTACTACCTTGCTGCAAGCCTTTGACACCTTGCACTGGATGGTGAATTCCGGTAGGCGATGATTGCTATTGCCTAGGTGGTTGAGAACCCATGGTCCGTTCACCAGGTCATCGCCCGTGGCCAGGACCAGGTCCAACAAGGCATTTCCCCTGGTGGGACTGTGCACCTCCTGGGTCAGATGAAGGTGCTGTAACTCGGCTAGGAACCTATGTGAGTGGTCAGACCTGGCTGACTCCTCTTCCCAGCAGATGTCTGGGTAGTTTAGGTCACATGATGACCACGTCCCTTGACTTAACTGCCTCTGTGAGCTGACCTGAGAATTCCTGGTCCAGCTCTTCCCCCTGTTTGGGCGGCCTGTAGTAAACCCCTACTATTAAGTCCCTTTCCCCCGCAACCACCTTGTATATGGACCCAGAACACTTCAGTCTGCCCCTTCTCTGACCCAGTGCTGTTTATTGAGGATGTGTATTGCTCTTTGACATAGAGCGCCACATCCCTACCTTTCCTCCCTGTTCTATCCCTCCTGTACAGCCTATAGCCCTTGATGTTTACCGTCCAGTCATGCATTGGATCCAACCAAGTTTCACTGAGCCCCACTATGTCTGGGTTAGTGTTAGCTAGCAGGAGGGCAAGCTCCTCCTGCTTGTTCTCCATGCTTCTGTTGCTAGCTAGTTTCCCATTGCAGAACTGTCAGACTCCTCTAAAATCCAAACACTTTCCTGTGAACTATAGGATCTTTATAAATAAGTACTCCATGTGTAAAAGTACTGAATAATGAAATAAGTTCCTTTATACTGGTAAGCATTACCCTAGAATCCAATGACACTATCTTATGATTTAGATTGCACCTACAGCCCTTAGCAAACAGGCACTGACTTTCCAAATTCAAAGAAGAAAACAACAACAAAAGTATTCCAGCATAGACAGCCCACCAAGAGCTGCATAAAGTGAGTGCTATGTTAAATAGCCTAGTTAGGGGAATTTACTTAACCAAACTAAAACAAGTAAAAAACAAAACAATTCCAAAAAGTGAAACTAAATAACCTTGTCTTGCAACTTGCCCTCCAGGACATGCAATTCAAACTCCTGTGAATTTCAAAAGCAGGACTTTGTTTTGTAAATCCCTACCAATGATCCCTGATAGTTCTAGCCCAGGAATCAGTTACTGCAGCAATACTCCAATTTTCCCTGTATAGTTAGCTTTGGGGAAAAAATGTAACAGAAAATTACAGAATGAATTAGAAGTGTATAAGATGGGTGGGACAAATGACTAAAAGAAACTCTTATAAACTCAATATGATCACTTAAGTTTTGATCATAATAGTTTAGAACTTGGAAATGCCCTTTTAAGCAAGAAATTAGGAAAAAAATGGTTGTAAATTTTGAAACTGACCAAATTCCATACTGTATTCCCTTCACACTTCAAGCACATTTATTATGGCTCCCACAGACTTCAAAGATTTAGAATCTGGGCCTTCACATGCAATTGGTTTGGGGTATGAATCCAATGGACCGTCCCCTGTCTACTATAATTTTACTTGGTCTGATGTAGATATGATTTTCTCCTTGAGATCTTCCACTTGCAGTTTTGACCTCAGCCATAAAGCCCAGCTTTCTTCAGGCAACTGATATGGCTGGTTTGATATTGATGTCAGAGATCAATAGTAACATCCTTTGTAGTTTCCAGTCTTGTTTTCCCCCTCCTTTCAAACTGAGAATGCACTTGTCAGAGTCATGAATAACCTTCTGCTAGATCAGTCATTTGACCATATTGATCATACTTGCTATATCAGCGGCTCTGGTTAAAAGTAACTATATGGATGCCATTTCTATGATGGTGATCTTCAATGGTTCAAGTCATCCCTAGGAGAAACGAGTTGCACAGTAAAACTCATCATTAAGGTATCTGAACCATATGGGGATGTAGGTTGTAGCCGTGTCAGTCTAAGGACATAGGCAGCTCAGCCTGATGAAGAGTTTTTAAACCTGAAAGTTTGCTAAAAATATTTCCAACTATTTAAGTTGGTCTAATAAAAGATATCAGATTCACCCAAATCACCTTGTCTGCCTTTGAACCATATGATCATTTTTCCCACCCATTTGTTTAGGTTTTTTCATATGGTTTTATGGAATTTCATTGGTTTTATACTCAGCTGTGATGTGCCTTGCTGACTTTGATGTCTAGGAGGATTCTACACAAATACAGAGCCCACTTCTGCTATCCCTGCTTATATTTTAATGCTACTGCTGACAGGGTAAGGTACTACTCAACAAAAGGTCAGTAGCATTGGATCCTAAATTAGGAATCCTAAATTGGATCCTAAATTAGGGTAATTACTACCCTAAAAAATTAAGCTGATATAAAATTTTCAGCCATTTTATAGATTTCAAATGCTCACAGTTAATATTATACAGGGGCAAAAATGTTTACTCATAAAATTCTTACAGCTGGATGAGGAGTAGATTAATTATAATGGAAGAGAAAAATAAAGGCAACATCATGAAAAACACCACTCATGTTATACAGGAACACTGTAATGACACATTCTCTTAGCTGTATCAAAAAGTGTACTGGAATCTCTCTTTGCAAACTACAGAGAAATTTATCTTTAGTAAGCTATTGAATTGTCAGTTGGCAATCTTGACACTCCTATGGTCTTTCTTGTCTCTTGATACATCCTTGCAACTCTCACAATGGTATATCACCATCAGTTTTTCAGACTGCATAACTATGCTGGGAAGACACTTCTGTGTGGTCTTGCCCACTTATCATATGGTATCTAGACATTCTTCAGGGTGACGGCTGTCTATGTCAGATACTTCTAATGTCATGAATCACATCACCATGGAAATGGGATGGTTCAGGATGACAAACTAAAATTAGTTTATCACTATCAACCTTTTTACTAAAGAAAAACAAACACTATCTGTTCTGACAAAAACAAATCTTCAGGGTGGTAAGCTAATTTGGAAAGATAAAAGTCTAAACTGTAGCCTCTACTTTATTGATTATTATTATTTTACTACACTACTTGGATGTACAGCTTTTAAACAGCGCTTTTTGCCAGGAAATCGCAGACCTTACAAGCTTTAATTAATTAAGCCTTGTAACACCTCTTTGAGATGCTATTACACCCAATCTACAGGGGGGTTAACCACAGACATAGAGGTTAGGTCACACAGTGAGTCAGTGGCAGAGCTGAGAACAGAAACATGCTGCCACAGTGACATCAGGAAAAGGAACAGAACTGCTGACAGAAAGTGTCAAAGCTGAGAACCAAAATAACTGGCAAAAAGTTTTTCTAGACCAGGTGTTACAAGTACCTGAGTCATACAGAACTGAAAAGATGAATGTTTAATATTGGCAAGGAAGTGTGGGATACCACGGTCTCACCACTATTCGTGTAGTTGCTTGTAACAGGGAAAAAGTTCCTGTTAAAACAAGGAGCTCTGGGGTTAGTTTTGAAACAACTAATACGTTTATTGAAGTGGTTTGTGTTTCTCTCAAAAATTTAGCTTGAAGATTGAAATAAATATGTTTCTTCTTCTTTCTCTTCCAACTTGCATAAATGATATATACTCACTACATCTGCTGCACCAGACTTCATTTCTAGGTTATACTTGTGATCATTACTGACTTGCTACTGCCGACTACTAATCAAGAGCAGTGAATTTTGCTTTCTCAATACAAGCAGTTACTTGTTCTCAATTTCTTAAAGTTCATAATTCAGTCTTACTGTCATTTCTTTCCTCCTCCCTGTGTTTTCATGAAAGGTAAACTTGAATAGAAAGAAACCAGAGTCATTAACTGTTGGAAACTTTAATGTGCTACAAAACCAGAATTAGAAGTGATAATGAAATTTCCACTGCTGAAAGCAGACTTCACTAACTGAGGTATGTAGTGAGAAAGGTGGCCACATAACCAATAAAAATAAAAACCATATTCATTTTTAATAAGTTTCATTAATTTTTGTTTGACTTGGCAACACACCAAATTAGGATTTAGGTTAAGATATTCTTTTTAATTTTCAGTAATTAAAATAAATACATTTTAAAACATTCTTATTAGATTTCATATACTATAGGTCAAAGGGTGTAATGACAAATAATTTGATGGGTTTTTATAGAGCAATGTCTAATAACTAAATAAACGTTTTACATCTCCCCAAAAAGCAAGATTCACTCCAACATCAAAATCTAGGATCCAGTTCTACAATAAAATTACTGTTGTAAGTACCTCTATTCCAGTGAGTAGACCCAGTTCTCAATGAACAGGATTTTCAAAATGTCTGGGTGACTGAGGAACCCAACTCATATTGAAACACAAATTGAAAAATCTCACCCAATGGGCCTAATACTGTTCCTATTAAATCAATAGGAGTTTTGCAATTGACTTCAACAGAAGGATTTGGCAGTACGAGAACTTTCACACAAATAAAGTCACTTCAGGCATCTGAGAAGACCCACCAAACAGCAGAGACAATCAAAATTTTCTGCCAACATTTTTTAAAGAATAATAATCAAAGATGAAAAATATTTGGTTCATTTTTTATCTTTTTTTAATAACAATAAACAAGTTTTTAAAATGTTATTTCACGTTTCTAAGGAAAAAGTGTAGTATAATATTTTCTTCCTAACATACCTAAATGGTTTTTTTCAAGAATTTTCATAGGAACCCCCCCCCAAAAAATTTCAAATGAAACAGCAAAATTAATTTATCTCAAACTCTTCAAAAAATATAGTCACATTTTATACCAGTGTTATTTAGCAATCTGTAAGATTGTGCTGCGTTGGGCTCCAGTTTACCACATAAAGAAAACAAGTCTTGAATAAGATATTCCACAATATCTACAGAATTAAAAGATGGCTGGGCTTGGCTAGAATTTTGGCTTGTATGGGTGTTAAAGTATATGTAGTTGGTGGAGTTTGGACTTCTTCAAGTTTTGAGCTGTTTTGAGGTGTTTTGAGGTTTCTACTGTTGCTTATTTATTGTAAACTGCTCTGAAACTTGGGTAGGGCAGAGTATACAGCTAAATAAATAAATAAGCAAGTGAACAAAACAAATAATTAGATAACATAATAGCAAAATTGAAATGATACCTTCAAAACAAAATTATTTACATTATCAAAATAAAGCCTTTCAGCCTTAATAAAATTAAGCTTTTTCATACGTTATTTGAATATTTCCCGAACAAAACCTAAGGTCTGACCCTCTTCAATTTTGAATTTCACACACCAGCAAGAGAGAAATATGAGTAAACAGCTATAGTTTTTTGAGTAGCACTACGATATGAGCCTTACAGTGGCAAGAAGTCGAAAGAAAGAAACCTCTAAAAGAAAGGAGACCAAGATGAAAAGAAAGCAACTTTAGATGGAGAGAAGACAGAAGTCAGCAGTAGTGTGTGACAGACAGATGGGAGAAAATGGAAGAGAGTATGAGAATGCTCGACTAGACAGTTTGGTAATAAAGATGGGATCCCCAATGAAATGATGCTCTCAGACTGTATTGAGGTAGGACTAAAATATTAGCTAAATAAAGAGGAAGAAGTGTCTTGAAGAGGTGAGGGGATCTAGCATCTGAGACAAAGATTAGCAGATAAGCACAAATGTTGCTATAAAATCAAGGAGAATGAAGCACACGCATAGGATAAGAGAAAGCCAAGCCACACAGCACTGCCAAGGGATCCAACCCTGGAAGATTCATCTAGCCAAGAAATTGTGAGGGTTTGTTTTATTTTTTTTACTTATTCCTGCCAGAAGATATAAACTATAGCTATTTACTTAAGGGAAAAAAACACATTTGTACTGCAATAGGGCCAAGTTCTCTTGGGAAAAAATAATGTATTTTTACAGGCCTCATGTATTTTCACAATACAGCCAGAGGTGCCAAAAGGCTTTTTAAAAATAAAAAATTCTGCAAGATTCTATTACTCTGATCCAAAGGGAATCAGATTCTGAGTCATTGTGAACCAGATTCTGATCTGCTAAGTAAGTCTAAATAGAAGCTTATTTCAGAAGGAGCACTAGTGAAAAAGAGAATGACTAATCACAGAAGACAATACACACTGAACATTAGAAAATCAGGATCTGGTCCAGAATACACTGTGGTACTGCTAGTGTTTGTTAAATAGCGGTCTAAAATTAACCTTTCAGATACCAGGTTTCTAGTTGTAGCAGTGTTGGTCTAAGGACATAGCTCTTTGAGTAGAGTAGATGTGACATATTTTATTAGACCAACTGAGTAGTTGGAAAAAAGTTCTTAGCAAGCTTTCGGGCGCAGTCACCCTTCTTCAGGCACAGGTAGTCTCTGCTGGTCTGAGACTCCAAGGAAAGAGAGAAGCTAAAAGTGTGCCAGGAGGTCAGTGAAAATGTAAATAGGTAGAAATACATTACATTTACTTTTACATTTACATTTACATTTTCACTGACCTCCTGGCACACTTTTAGCTTCTCTCTTTCCTTGGAGTCTCAGACCAGCAGAGACTACCTGTGCCTGAAGAAGGGTGACTGCGCCCGAAAGCTTGCTAAGAACTTTTTTCCAACTACTCAGTTGGTCTAATAAAATATGTCACATCTACTAATAGAACCGTGCCTGCTTTTCAGATACAGGCATTTTCCAGACCATAGTCCAAAAGATATTCTAAGGAAACATGTCTTCTATCACTCAGTATCAAAAAGATTAACAAAGTTCCATTGCTACTCTTTTGCTTTTCAGAGTCTGACCATGATTCTTTTTTTTCATAGCTGCCAACTTCAGCAACGGTTGAGAAGTTCATTTACCTCTATAATTAAAGAAAAAAAGTTCCCCGTAATTTGCACACAGTTCTTCCACAAACAGACAGTATATGATCTGAGCTTCAACTGTACAGAGAGGTTGGCAAGTTCAGCTGTCAGCTGTGTAGAATTTAAGCCAAATGGCATATAGTGCACCACCATCTTTCTAAACTTTTATGCTTTTTTCTGCAAGATTGTATCTGGTATTGTTTTCTCTTGCCTGTCCTTTTCTATATAGTCTCAAAGTAAAAGAGGAAGCAATTAAGTATTACACCAAACAAATGTTATAAATTTAAGCAAAATGTAAACAGGTTACAGTTTCTGTACATAATTTCTTTAAAGTTTTAAGAGCAATCAGTCCTTCTCTTTTTTTTATGTTGACTAGACTTTGGCTGGCTACACCCTTCTAAACTGGCACAAGGGTTTTGCTTTTGCCTTTATTTTGACAACCAAATGTATGAATCCATGATCCCAGTTAATCCATATTTATCTCACCAAATAATTTTATGGACATGGCAAAACCTTTAATTTGAGGTGGCAGTAAAGTTTCCAAGCACAAAAAATACTAAGCACATCTATCATTTTCCTCCTTTATTCCAATAGCAATCCTACTTTTTTGTCACTGCACACAATGTAGGTGAACCTTAGCTTTGCAACTGCACACACCTTTGACATAATAAATGGAAATAGCTGTATATCCAAATGAGTGTAACAGAACAGTTAGACTTCTTCATATATACACCTACCTTTTTAGAGCTATATCTATTACTATCGGGTAACTGTCTAATAACTCAGTAGTGTCAAAGTATCTGAATTATCATGAGATTAATGAACCATCTTAAGACTGCTATCTTCAGAGACAAAAAAGACAGAACATTGGCCAATTGCTCCTTTAAAGTGAAATGTTTTCCTTACTTTTTTGGCTGGGAGAGAAGGCCTTAGTAGAATTGAACTGCCACAGTTCCTGTGAACTCTGGGCAGAGGTCTGAACTTAGGAGAAGAGGTCATGAATATCTTCACAGTGTCTTTTTCAGAAGCAGAAATAATAATTTTGGGGATACTGTGGGTTGGATGATGATTGTGGCCAGCAATTATGTAAGTTGTCAGTCTCCAAAAACATGAGGGCAGTCTTCTAAAGCCCCCTAAATAAAGACCCCTTGTAAAAAGCCTGCTTACTTGTGTGCTTGTGCCAATGTTTTGCATTTTTTGTCTCTGAAGATGTCAGTCTTAAGAGTTCATTAATCTTCTGGTAGTTCAGATGCTTTGATACCACTCAGTGACCAATCAGTTAACCAATGTTAGTAATAGATATAGCTCTAGAAAGATAGAGACTTCTTTGCTAATTCAGACTGCCATGCATCTCACCCCCAGAGGACAGTAAGTGATGGTGCTTTGTTAGGCTTAAAGCTATGGATATGTGTAACTTAAATCTCTGCCTCCTAAAATTTTATCTGAAAAGAATTAGAGCTTGACCATACAAAATTATGGAGGAGGAGATTTGTGGCGTAAAGTAATAAAGACCATTCACTCACTAGTGCAGGACTGCTCCTTAATTATCATCTAGAAAATAGGTGTCCTTCTTTTTAAGCTCAGTCAATGAACTGCATAAAACTATATCAGTAAGTGTTTTTCCTCATAATAGCAAAATGAAAGCCTAGTAGAAATAAAGCACAATATAATGCTACATAAGCTGTGTTTCTGTAGACCACTTAAGGAAAACATCATCCCCTTGATCCAATAGGCAGATGGAAGACATATAGTATATAAGTCCCCCTTCCCTTAATTACAGTAAGAAATTTGGCTTCTTCCTGAGTCACCATTAATGAAGTTATGCTAAAAAATTGTTGTAATAAATGAGAGATTTCTTATTAATAAATGTTGATCTGTCCCCATGTAAGATTCTGGAGGTAGTTTTTTGGAAATACAGTAGAATAGATATTTCCAGCATACTTGGCCATTAAGGCTAAATAGTCTAACTTCCAAACAATGGAGCAATGACCATGGCATATTCTTTAATACGTTATGGCTGGTCACGTGAGGGGAAAAACAGTCTGAGGAAAAGGAAGACTTAACACTTAAGATTTGTAACAAGACAGCACTGAGCAATGCAATAATTGGGCTCAGACACGTGTAGGGAAGATGTGGCTTTGAGAGAAAGAAATTTTCTGGCAGGAGGGAAAAAAGCTGGAAGATACACTTTCTGGAAAGAAAACTGAGACCAAGCTGGATTACTAAAGAATACAAGTTGGGTCTGTTCTCTTCCGGCAACTCACAGGGATGTTCATCTAACTGAGGTTATAAGGAGTCATAACATTAGATAAAACTAAACATGTATGTAGGACATTTATTGTTTTGAATTCACTTGCTGTAGAGGAAGCACTCAGACAGACCAGAAAAGCTAAAGAAAGGTGTATCTAGCCTTGTAACCATAACCAGGAATCACTAATTCTGATGCTATCCTCCTCCTCAGAATAAATTCACTGAAATCAATATAATTACAACAATGCAAATTATACAAAGAACAGAAAATAAAGGTAAAAAATGGCTTCTCCTCCCTAAAATGGATTAACTGCTGCTCAGTAGCCTGGACAGTCTTTATAAAAGCGTGTATGTCTCCGCTTATGTTAAAATCACGAAGTAAACCAGAGTGAATAATATCACTAAATTGACTATAGATAAGTCTAGGAGATACACCTTTCAAGACTCCACAAACTAAGCTGGCACTGTGTGAAAGAGGATCCTGTATATATCTCATCATATAAGTATGGAGAAATGTACCTATGTTCTTCACAGAAGTATACAGAAATGTCCAAAGACTCATTTCTCCCAGCATGATGAAATGTAGATGAAACACCCATGAAAACTGACTATGTATCACCACTAAAATATTCACACTTCATTGAAGAGCTAAATGGGGACAGCAGGCTGACCACTGTAACCCTGTACAATATTGCTTGTGAAGTAGAATAATACAGGGCTCTGGCTTCATTTGGTTAATACAAATTTGGTTAATACAAATTTAATCTATGCTCCCTATCACATATGTTTGTTTATACAGTCAACTTCTTTATTGTACAGCGCTTGATACTACTGGGAGTAGACAATCCTCCTCTATTTACAAGGCATGTGATATATTTTGCTCCATTACTATATATCTCACTTTTTTGATGTAACAAATAAAGCCCTTGCTCCACAGTCATTACTAGCTCACTATGTGACTCTTGGCAAGTCTCTCACTTCTGACGTTCTCTGAGCCCTGATAATTCTTTTCCTCTGCAAAGTTTATGGGCAGAATTCTGTTTCCCTTTGTGTGTTTAAATGGGAGCTTTGTAGCCATATAGATGGTGTTCTTGGCACTCATGCAGAGGTTATATGTCTATTATCCCTACACTATGAACACATAAGTAGGCCTCATGCAGAGCATACCCAGGCTACTCACTGGCCAAGTAGGTACACAGTATTGTACATTATCCCATTTTGGATTCAGAAGTGAGTCAAGTTATGAAAACATAGCTAGTCAGAAATTCATGACTAAGGGACTATAAGGGCTCCTTAGACATGTGGGGAATGTGGGGATTCCCCACACATCTATAGGACTCCCACCCAGATATTGCTTGAACCTACATCTTTCTGATTTACCAGGCACAGTGTACAAATTAATTGAGTCTGCTGAAGCATGGAAATTGATGCGCTTCGGCAGCTTTCTGCGTCACGTGTATCAGCATCCCCACACATCCCCGTGCTGAGAAAATGGCAGTGGCCTCTTTGAAATAAAACACATTCAATAAGCTTTAGTTCAAAGTGCCCTCCTGCCATTTTTTCAGTGCAGGGACGTGCGGGAATGCTGATACACGTGATGCGCAGGTGCTTTTGATTAGTGTGACTCGCTAATAAAAGCACCCAGCACCAAGTCCCAAACCACATGTAAAAATGCACTTAGATATCATAGAAGCAGGAGGATCTTCCTAAATTTTAGGCCCAAGCATTAGGGCACACACCCACAAAGTGGGAGACAATGTCTAGCTCCCTTTCGCTCAGAGAATATGCAAATCTCTGACTTCCTAGCACAGGATGGTCTTCTAGTGAGGAGTATGTCCTGGGTTCTAGTCTAAACCCTTGTTCCCAATGAGCCGGAAACCACTTTACTATTAAATGAAAAGAGCAGTGCCTCAGCTTCAAAAGCAGTACTAGGAGGAGTACTGGATAATGCTTAACCTGTGGGCAGAGAAGCCCTAAGTCTCCCACTTTCTAGACGAGTGGCCTAACCACTCAGCTCCTGACACTAAAATATGGGAGAATTCCCTCTCTCACACACTTTTTCCTGGACTGACACTCAGGTATAGTGTAGCGAAGTAAGCATCCAGCCCATGTTTTGAGTACTCCATATGCTCAATCTACATGTGCATGCTTGCATGTTCACACTGTAGGGATCAGTGCCAAAAATGCCCAGGTAATGACTAGAAAGCTGCCATTTAGACACACGAAGGGAAACAGAATTCTACCCTGAGTGTATAAGTGTATATTTGTGACAAGCCCGGGACAGGACTATATGGCAACACCTTGTGAGAGAAGGTACATCTTACTTGGAGGAAAACCATCTTGCTCTGGAGGCAGAAAAACAACAGAAATGGAAGGAAAGGAAACAAAGACTAAGAAATATGCAGTTTGACCCTCTCTTTAATCACCACCTGTGGCATCTGCGGTTCTAGAATCACCCTTCTTAGACGTCAATGGACTCATCTACAACCCTTTACTTGACCTGTGGGAGTGATCATCCTCAACCGTAAGGGGTCACCAATGATGACGATATGTGTATAACAGTGATTACATGTGGGCAAAACAAGCAAGTAAACAAGTAAGGTTTAATTCTTCCCTCCCAAAAAAAAGTTAAATAAGGTTGAGTCAGGCAATGGCACTCAGACCACTAACTTACTAAGCTGGGTGGTGGCATAAGGAAACAATGCACTGTTCTGCACATGCACCTACCTGAACTGGAAGTTGTGTAGTTATATTCATACAGTGCTTGAGAAGGCCCTGAAGTAATCCAACACAAAACCAGCAGCCATGCAGCATGTAGCAATTTTCATAACACTACAGGTACAGAGTGGACTGCCCTGGAAGCAAGCTGGCAAAATCAGCTTGGCCACAGCAGACAACACCATGCTAGAGTATAAGAGCCTTAGCGGTGGGTGACATGGGCAACCGCCAAGGGCATTGTGGTTAGGGGGGGTGCCAAACACCCCCCACCTCACCCCACCCTGGCTAATTCCCTCCCCAAGCAGGAGGAATGATGCCCAGACCAGCAGGGGCCAGCAGAGCCCAGCCACCACCCCATGTCCCATGGCCTCCCATAATGCATCCCCAACTCAACCATTAGGGGTAGCACCCCCACGCCTCCCATCACCCCAAGATCCCAGCATGGTGCAGGGACAGGTAGGTGAAGGGAGACAGAGGGCAAGCTGGGCTAGCCCTGCCATCTCCTGATTGACTCCCAACTTTCTGGTCCTCCATGACACAAACTTTCCCTTCCTAGCTGTTGGCTCCACTCCATGCACCCATCTCAGCCCACCCCACCCCACTCACTCTGCACCCTCCAGAGCACAGAGCACGTAAGCATCCCATTCTACTCTGCTCCCCCCCATGCCACTCCCCACCCAGGAGGTCCCAGCCCCAGCCTGATGCTGGGCTCGGGTGGCAGTAGGTTTCATCGCTGCCCCACCATGGCAGTCCCTTGAGTGCAGCCTGCCCCCACAACCTGCCAGGGGGCAATGTGGGACGGGGCAGGGGCAGTGCCATCTGCCTGCAGCTTGGGAACAGAGGCACTGATGTCCCTGAGGCCACTGCTCAGGAGAAGTGAGACCAGGTAGTACAGGCAGAGTGGCCTGGCCCAGTTGTCTGCCCCTGCCCACCTGTTGCTGCTGGCAGCAGTGACACTAAGGTGCAGAGGGGGATGGGTGCTGGGGGTGGGTGTACTGAAGGGGGAGCACCAAAATACAAGTTGGCCCAGGGCACCATTTGCCCTAAGACTGGCTCTGCTAGAGTCTGCTAAGACATCTCGAGAAACAGTGGCAGAAATAGTGGCAGAGGAACTGTTCATCAGCCTGAGGAAGATACAGGAGAATCTTGTAGTGCCAGTGTCTCTTTGCTACAGAAAGCTGACAATGTTCTCAACTAGAAGAAGTGTGTTCAGAACTCACCCATGGCTCACCAAAAGCATGCAGGAATGTCTCCTAGCTAAAAGAAGCATGCAGGAATGTCTCCTAGCTAAAAGAGAGGCATACACCCAATGGAAGGGAGGGGACATCACCAGAGATGACAATACTGCAGTTGCTCAGGGATGTGGGGGGGCAGTCAGGAAGGCCAAGGCAGAGATGGAACTGGGACTAGCTTCCCGGATTAAGGACAATAAGAAGTCCTTCTTTAAATACATAGGGGGTAAAAAGAAGGTTCCGGGTAATGTGGGGCTCCTGCAGGACACGTTAGGAAATGTGGTCGTCACACCAGACGACAAAGCCAACATGTTTAACAATTTCTTTGCCTCCATCTTCCTAAGCAGGGACCGGAACAGCCACTCCCCGCTGGGCCCCCCTCAGGCCCCAAGGGAGGCACACCTAGGCCAAGGGTTAGTGAGGAACTAGTTAGGGAGCTTCTGGAGGGACTGGACGTATTCAAGTCAGCCGGTCCAGACGATCTCCACCCTAGAGTACTAAAGGAATTGGCTGAGGTTATTGCAGGACCCCTGGCACGGCTTTACAAGTACTTGTGGTGCTCTCATGTGGTGCCAGAGGACTGGAAGAGGGCCAACATGGTTCCCATCTTCAAAAAGGGGAAGAAGGAGGACCCGGGAAACTATAGGCCAGTTAGTCTTACCTCAATCCTAGGCAAGCTGTTCGAGAAAATTATTCTGGCACACATTCACAAGGGGCCAGCAGGGGATTTCATGCTTAGGGGCAACCAACACGGGTTCATCAATGGCAGGGCCTGTCAGACCAACCTGGTGGCCTTCTATGATCAGATCACCAAATCATTAGATGCAGGGGTAGCAGTGGACATAGTCTTCCTGAACTTTTGGAAGGCCTTTGACACTGTCTCTCACCCTGTTCTCATTAAGAAACTGGGGGACTGTGATGTCGACACCCACACAGTCAATTGGGTCACCAAATGGCTGGAGGGCCACACCCAGAGAGTGGTGGTGGATGGGTCATTTTCAACCTGGAGGGATGTGGGCAGTGGGGTTCCGCAGGGCTCGGTCCTTGGGCCCGCACTATTCAACATCTTCATCAGTGATTTGGATGAGGGGGTAAAAAGCACCCTGTTCAAATTTGCTGATGACACTAAGATGTGGGGGGATGTGGGTACTCTAAAAGGGAACAATAGGCTACAATCAGACCTAGACAGGTTACAAGGGTAGGCAGATGAGAATAGGATGGGATTCAACACCAACAAGTGCAAAGTGATGCACCGGGGGAGGAACAACCGGCCCCATACCTATAGGCTGGCTCCCTTCTTGTCAGTACAGAGGCAGAAAAGGATCTTGGAGTCATAACTGACTCCAAGATGAACATGGGCTGGCAGTGTGGGGAGGCAGTCAGGAAGGCCAACCGTATCTTGTCATGCATCCACAGATGCATCTCGAGCAGGTCCAAGGAGGTGATCCTCCCCATCTATGCAGCACTGGTCAGGCCGCAGCTGGAGTACTGCATCTAGTTCTCGGTGCCGCACTTCAAGAGGGATGTCGACAGCATGGAGAGGGTCCAGAGGAAGGCCACTCACATGATCAGGGGACAGCAGGGCAGGCCCTATGAGGAGAGGCTGCGGGACCTGAACCTGTTCAGCCTCCACAAGAGAAGGCTGAGAGGGGATCTAGTGGCCTGTCACAGACTAGTCAGGGGGGATCAGCAAGCACTGAGGAAGTCCCTGTTCCCCCAAGCACTGCCAAGAGTGACCAGGAATAATGGTCACAAGCTGGCAGAGGGTAGATTTAGGCTAGATATCAGGAGGCGCTACTTCACGGTCAGGGAGGCTAGGATCTGGAACCAACTTCCAAGAGAAGTGGTGCTGGCTCCTACCGTGGGGCTCTTTAAGAGGAGAATAGATGTACACCTTGCTGGGGTTGTTTGACCCCAGTAATCTTTCCTGCCATGGCAGGGGGTTGGACTAGATAATCTACTCAGGTCCCTTCCGACCCTAGAAACTATGAAACTATGAAACTGCCCAGAAGGGACTTTTACTATGCTCTTCATGATCTGAAATTATTTAGCAATGTGGTATTTGTATAAGACTGCAATTTCTAATGATCTCTACATATTGTGGATCATGTGTTAGCTACTGACTGTTCATAAAATACACTAAGCTCAAGTTGGTTCTGAGTGGGCGCATCTACATGTGTGCTTTAATACACAGTAACCTATTCTACTGAGCATTAAAACATCATGGCAAAAGCAGTGCTAATTAAGTCTACTGAGCATTAAGTATCATTAAAATGATATTCCCTTTTGCTACTATGCATTAGGGCAGCCTAAAGAGCCTTTATGTAGTACCTTATATTAGAAGTACTAAACTTAATGCAAAAGCACATTAATGAGCCTGTAGGCATGCCCAGTGTGATGTAAATGGAATCACATTGACACAGATTTGATGTACTTGATTTCAGGCTCCATTTTTGCAGTAACCACCTATGGCAATATTGTCACTATTTGGCCTTTCTTCTGTCTTTTGAAAGTTACTGTTCATTGAGGCCAGCAGATACCAGCATAGGTGAATCAGCTGGAGAGTTCAGTAAGTCATGGGTGAATACATTAAATAAAGTTGGTACTTGTGTCAAGCCTTGCAAAAGTCCTTTCTTCTGGAATCTCCAGGTGTTGTGTTGCCCACAAACACATGAATTGTGTACCGCAGAGCATCTAGGAAGAACTCTTGACATGCACAGCTGACCGGTACACAGCTGATGTCAGACTTCAAGGCTAGCTCCATTTTTTTCTTTTCAGAACCATTCTCAAAGGACTTACTGAGCACTGGAATGTAGATGCAGGTGTTTCAGTCTGACTAAAAATATATCTGATCATCTATTCAAAAGCTGTTCTGAAATGGGTACAATTCTCCATACGGTCTTCTACTTTAGGAGCTGGTGACTGCAAGTGAGTCTTAATATTGAGTGACAGTTGTTGGATAAAGAGGGATCTTTGCAGGGCTTTGGTATAGCTACCATAATAGGTTTTACCACCTCTTGGATGCAGTAGAACAGGAAGATGAAAAGTCACCATTAAGGGGATTTTTTTCCCTCCCAAGGATGTAGACATTTTACTGGACTGTTGAAGCTTCTAACTTGCCTTGTTTTCATCAACTTCAATACCATTTCTATTTCTTCCCTACAAATTAAGCTGAAAATGCCTATCTTGTTCAAGCTGTGGAGATTGCTTGCATAAATGCCACTCTTTTTGATGAGTGCTTAAAAAATTGTACAGTTTTCTTCTTTAACAATGTTGATCAAATGTGTTGAGAGACCATCTGCTGCTAAGTTTAAGATACTTTAGACCAACGTTCTAGGCCCTCCCACCCAGATATTGCTTGAACCTACTTTTTTCTGATTTACCAGGCACAGTGTACAAACTTCCACACAGCAGGTTAAGCATTATGCAGCCTCTTTTCCAGTGCTCCTTTTGAAGCTGAGCCACTGCCTGCCGCATGTAAATAATCATGGGATAAAATGGATGAAAAACGCAACAGTAGGAAAGCTTCTGTCTCACTGGGAGTAGGTGACCAACCTTAAAGCCTGAACCTACTCCTTTCAAAAGCAGTACCTATCTCATTGAACCATACACCTTCTAGCTTGAAGGTCCCTCCTGGCCCCACAGGGGCTTCTTTTGGCTATCCACAGAGTCAGGTTCAAGTGAAATAGTGGAGAGGTGGAACCCACCTCCCTGTGGTTTGGCTGTTAGGGCCCAGTGCTGAGATTTCCAGAAAGATCCAGTGAAAGAGGGCCCAGAACCCAGGTCTTCTTTTTCCCAGGTGAATGCATGAAGCATTCAGCTATTGTGGATCAAACATGAGATGGCCTTCCACTTTTGCAGCCTAACCCTGTTAGTTGTGGATTTCAGACTGGCTACATTTGCTTGACTAAAACACAATGATACATCCAGTATGGGTATATGTCTCATAGCTTACTGTGCATGCAATTTACACACAAGTGCTTATACATCCCAAATTCAGGGGAAACAGAATGGCAAGTAGTGTGTGTCAAAAATGCCACTTACGCAGCTAGAAAATTGTCATTTAGACAGATCAAGGGAATCAGTATTAGAATTTCCATATGGAAACATTTTGAGGTTTCATTCATTTTTGACACTTATTGAGTATTTGAGATCTGCAGATAGAAGATATAGTATCCAATTTTAAATAATCACTATTGTGTTTTTTCTGTCTTGTACTGGATTTGGGCTATTGCTCCTGGCTGTTCATACTGCACTGATGTTATATTCCTTAGTTTGGGATAATAGTAATCTGAGCTTTCTGCTTACTGCTTTTATGCTTTCATAAGTTTCAGGATCAAAAAATGTTTTTAAAATGGATCTATATTATTATCTCCTTCTAACAGGAAAACACATAAGGATTAAGTTGCAGTCAGGTACAAACTCCAGGTCTCCTATTCTCAATGATCTTCTCTAGTCAGTGGGCTACATATGCAGTTACATGTTTGAACGCAGTTAGTATCTTCTTTTCTCTCCACAGCTTAGCCCTGGCTGACTTCATACACTCCTCTGGCTTTATCTGCAGTATTACCTCTACATAGTCAGCTTTCAACTCTACTTTTGTAATCCTAACCGCTTACACTTCTTTTACATTTTAAATATAACTTTATTGCTCTGGATGTCACATCACCAATGACTTTAATTTGGCAAAAACAAAACTTCCTATGCTCCTTCTTAATGTTCTACTATACTGTCTTGTTCATCATAATGGATACTTTACTTATTCCTCCTTTGGCCTCAACATGGTATTATTTATTTTGTATCTCTCACAACCGAGATGTGGGCAGTTAGGGATAATCATTAGGCCTGAGGTCAGACCAGGGTCACATACAGGGTCTGGAGTGAATAGCCAAGCCAGAGTCTGGATGTTGATCAGGAACAGACCAGGGTGAGGAAGCTGAAGTGGTGGTCATGGGCAAGCCGAAGTCAAGGAACCAGAATCAGGAAGCCACAGATAAAGCCAGTGTTGGGAAGCCAGAGTGAGGAACTGTAGAGCAGGCCAAAGTCAGTGAGCCAGAGACAGGAAACCATAGATCAAAGGTCAGAAGCCAGAGATATCATAAGTACAGAAACAGGGAGCAAGACCAAGGACCGGAGTCAAGGCAAGTTGCTGGGAGCAGTTGATAAGCTCACTGAGAAACTTGTTGTGCAGAAATTGTACCACTTTCTGTCCTGATAGTTTTAGTAACTGTTTTTAGTGTGGGGTCAACTTCCTGCTGCACAATAGCCAATGTTTGGCTGCAACAAGAATGATACATCCACAGATACATATCTATTGTAGAGCCAGATCTAAAAGGGATATGCAGGAGGACTTCTGGAGCTGCCAAAGGCTGAAGGCCATCCTCATCACCAGCAGCTGGAAGGTAGGGAGCAACTGAGGCAGTGTCTCATCACAGTAATCTGCTAATTCTTCTTTTACAACAAATCCAGAATCCTTCTCTCCATCATCAAGAAATCTATGTTTTAGTCTTAAAAATCACTCACATGCTCTACTGCAATCTCTTTCTCTCTGGTCTTCTAACCATTTGCTTGGATTCCCTACAGGCTACTCAAAATATTGCCATCAAACTTATCTCTCACCCTGGCAAATAACACCTCCCTCACTGGTTCCTTCAATGAATCTTCATTAGTTTCAAAATCCTTGCAAGTGCACAACTTCATACTTAATCACTGGGCACCTGCACATGCTCTTCCATTTCTATCTCCCTTTGTTCTTCTTTATTCTTATGTCCTTTATTCTTCACTCATATCTCGCACAAAGTGCCTCTATGCTTCTCCCTCTTTCTGAAATGCCACACAAGTTCCATCTTCTTTGTAGTCACCTTTTCCCACAAAACATCAGAGAATAATCATCTAATTCACTTCCTTTATCCAACAAAAATGTGATTTAAAAACAATGGACAACTAAGAACATTCATAAAGTACCATCAAGCAATTCTATAATCAGATCTTGCTTAATTCTTCCTCCTTCCATTCCCTCTTCCTCAGATTTTTTAGGATAGAGACCATGTTTGTAGCCATTATGTGTTGACCCATGCATATTGTGCAAATGTTAATTGAGACTAACAGTAAGACTCAACCTAATAATGGGTATCTGACTAAATTTTGACCATTATGTAACTATGCTAATAACTATAGCTGTGTGTAGACAAAACAAGAGGCATGTGTGCACAACACTTTAAAGCAGGCTAAATGCTTTTGCACCTCTTTAATGGTCATAGAAACATAGGATAGAATCATAGAAACAATGAGTCAGAAGGGACCTAGACAGATCATCTAGTCTGCCCCCCTGCCATGGGCAGGAAGGAGCACTGGGGGTGGCAGGGGTCATAAGACCCCAGCCAGGTGCCTATCCAGTCTCCTCTTGAAGATCCCCAGGGAAGGTGAGAGCACCACCTCTTTGGGAAGCCTATTCCAGGCTCTGGCCACCCTTACAGTGAAGTAGTTCTTCCTGATATCTAACCTAAACCTATCCTCCCTCAGCTTGTGGCCATTGTTCCTGGTGACTCCAAGGGGGGCCCTGGTGAACAAACTTTCCCCGAGTCCCTGCTGGTGGCCCCTGATAAGGTTCTGGGAAGCCACAAGATCCCCCCTCAGTCTCCTCTTGTGGAGACTGAAGAGATTCAGGTCCCTCAGCCACTCCTCATAGGGCTGGCCATGGAGGCCCCCAACCATACTAGTGGCCCTCCTCTGGACCCTCTCTAGGTTCTCCACGTCCTTCTTGAAGTGCGGCGCCCAGAACTGGACACAGTACTCCAGCTGCAGCCTGATCAGCGCCGTATAGAGGGAGAGCAAGACCTCTCTGGACCTGTTAATGATGCCTCTGTTGATGTATGACAGGGTGCGATTGGCTCTGCCTATTGCTTTGTTGCATCGGTGTTGGTATTTGCACACATTGGTGGCGTATTGCACATTAATTCCAGCCACTGTAGGAAATTTGGTGGTGTAATGTGCCTTAATTGACTTGGGGCACAGCCGTGGAGTGAAGCACTGGGCTCCAAGCAGGTCCACAGCTCTGCAAGAAGCCCTGCAGACAGCCTGGCAGCAGCCCAGGAAAGCAGGCTCCACCCAAGAAAAGCGGCGAGCCTGATCTTTTCTTTTGTTCCCTCCTGGAGCCTGTCTGCCTGCCTCAGCTGTGCAGGGACCTGGTGCTTCCCTCCATGGCTTCAGTGTCCCCTGGAATCACCCAAGCTGGGTGCCTGTGGGCAGGTGCCACCTGGGCGGGGGGGCACAGCTGCTGCCGAGGGAAGCACCAGACCCTGCACTGCAGCCCAGGGACCACTCCACCCACCAGCAGCCCACCCTCCCCTCCCCGCCAGAGAGGCAGGTAAGTCAGCAGGGTGTGTGCATGACACAGGAATTTAATTAGCTCTAAATTGAAGTGGTGCTTTTTAAAACCCACTGCTTCAATTTAGGGCCCCTGTTTTGCCTACTCATGCCCTGTGCCACAGAATGTTTCTTCTAGGTACCGTGGTAATCTGTGTACATGTAGCTAAAACAGGGTGCAGTCTCAGGAGAAAGAACATTTACTCTGCTAGCTGGAACACAGCATTTCATAACAGATATGAACACATCTATCTACCTCTCCACAGGAAGCTAGGTACTTGTTAATTCCTGACAAGGAGAAACGTTGATAAGGAAGGTCATCCTATATCCATGAAAATCAGACTCCACCTAAGAGAAGTGTAAGGGTAAAATGTTGTTAATGCTCTTGTGGTATATAGTGGGCATGTCTACATGAGACATTTACTGCACAGTTGACTAATTAGCTGTGCAGTAAATATATTGCATCTGCATGGTCACTCCTATTAGGATGGAGTAAACTAATTTACTCCACAGCAGGACAGTACTTGTAAATAGTACTATCCTGCTGTGGAGTAAAAAAATCTGCAGCAATGTATATGTAGATGCTGCTCAGCTGGCTGGGGCATGAGGATGCTTCAGTGCAGGAACTACTTGCTGACTAGCCTCACACTGAAACTCCCTCATGCTCCAACTAGCCCCTCCATAGCATGCTGAGCTGGAGAAAGCAGCCCCAGGCTGACAGATCAACCCCCAGAGCCCTCTGCCAGCCAGGGCTGCTCTGCCCCGGCTCCAAATGCTGTGCATGAATAAACTGCAGAGCTTATTGTTCTGGAGTTAAGTGCTCCTAGGTGCACATTCAAACAGCACCGGAACTGCACCAGAATTGCACATGTAGATGCACGTATTCATGCACTGGAATTGCACATGTAGATGTACTCACTGAGTATCTTCTTTCAGACTCAGATGGAGGATTAAAGAACGTGGAAGTCAGTACTAGTTTTCCATTTAGACTTGAATGAGCCCACAGACTTAGATCAGCTTACAAATAAAATATGTCTTAGTTCTGATCTGTATGGGCCCTCGTTGCCAGAATATACTCCCTTACTTGACTCTAGTTCTCCTTTCAAACAAGTATCAATCACATAAAAGAGGTCAAGCAGAGAAAACTCTGTAACTATTAAGATAGCTGCTCGATTACTTGATTTTTCTTTTCTTCTGTCTGTGTTCATTAATGTCTCTTCTGTCTGTTAAGTTTGTATGCTCTTGTTGGCATGATTCTTAAAGCAGTACAGAAACAAGAACAGGACTGCTTTGATCAAGATCTCCTTTGAGGTCTGCAAGGTATACTTTTTTAAAACTGAAAACCTATGAGAAATATGTAATTCAAGAGGTACAAAAGAGTTGCTAAACATGCATGCAGAACTTTATGTTACACAGGTCTACTTAGTAACCATATTAGCCTAAATATCAAGATTGTGGTAGGATGAAAGAGTGTAATTGAAAGTCATGAAAGATTATAGTTAACATTTTATTTACACAAAATACATTTTCAGCACAAACTCACTCAGGTGTAGCACTGTTCACCACCAGAAATGCAATTCAGTGTGAGCTGTTTCCTAAAGGAAAAGTACATGTGAGAATTTAGATTATTTTGTCTAGCACAGCTGCTGCTTGTACTGCAAAATGAGAGCTGCAGCTGATGACAAGGTAGTATGGAACTTGACACCTCTGTTGGCATTCATCCAAGAACACAGAATGTTTTAGCCAGTCTGTGGCATGTGATACATCTCTTAATTGTTGATAACATATAATTAGGACAATCTAAGCCTAGTTTAATGAATGCAGTAAGTTAAACTGAAGCGCTTGACTATGCTTGGATAGACTTTGTTAGTCTTGGAGCATGAATCTGCAGAATAACATTTTATAAACAGTACAAAATGGAATCTTCCCTTTACAAACTATCAGCCTAGAATTATGGCTGACACCCTAAGCCACAGTATAAATTCTGTGTACTGTATAAATTCTGTGTACTGTATAAATGTCAGCTGATCTTCATGGGTAAAGGTGTCTAAAATAAACTTTTTGCCTTAAAAATTTGAAAGATAAATTTATATGGAGATTTATGGAATGTAAAAATAACAATTATCCAAG
The DNA here is from genome assembly GCF_052110815.1 of Crocodylus siamensis. Taxonomy (NCBI): domain Eukaryota; kingdom Metazoa; phylum Chordata; order Crocodylia; family Crocodylidae; genus Crocodylus; species Crocodylus siamensis. Next base: position 44,388,022 of record NC_143397.1, on the reverse strand, counting down.
ACTTAGTTACATATGCTCCACTTATTTTCATAACCTTCAGTCATTTGTCCAGAAGGCACTTCAGCAATGAGGATTTGTGGATATGGGGGTGGAGGTGGCGGGGGGAAATGCAAATCACCAGGGTTTATTAAAATGATTAGTAAAGATCTGATAATATTATCATTGCTGTGACCTTTTCATATTTCATAACTGTCATTTGTGTAAATACTTAATGAACTCAGTAACTTAAATACCTGCATAGCATATTTACCTCTGCAGTGGATGATTTCAGCTTGAGTTTAACAAAATCTTTTGAAAGAAAAATAAAAAAGTAGATATTACCATCTAGGAAGTAAAGAACTACTATTTTAGTTTACCAAAAGAAAAAAAGAAAGAAAGAAAAGAAAAGAAAAAAGAAAGAAAGAAAGAAAAGAAAAGAAAAAATATATGTGGGGAATAAAGATCTCCCTATTTATTCATCACATGCTTTCTAAGTCTTTTTGCGCTTTAAATTTGTTCTAATGTTATCAGAATTGATTTTTAGTCTCTCTGCTCCCAGAGGAAATGTCTTCAGCTAAGCTCTCGATGGGTAACTGTAATGAAGAATCAGCTTGCAGAGCTGTTACTATGGTGCTCTTAAGTCTACAGCTTTGGAAAAGGAATTTAACAGATAATAAAATTCCAAAGAACTAAATTTATAGGTATTTTATTTCCTAGTTCTTTTACATAAACATAATTTGTCAATTAAAAATCTAAATGAGAAATATTTATTTTTTGCATTATGAAAAACTACTTCTTTTTTTAATTATTTTATTGTTTTTTAAATAAATCATGAAGCTAGCAAAAAGCCCAGATACCATACTTGAAAAAATAATAAAATGAGAAACAAGAATACACTCACATTTTCATCTTTCTGTCATTGTGTGAACAAAATTTATTAGGCTTTACTAGAAAATATTTATGTACAAAGAGCTCTACTTGAATGTTTACTTTTACCTTATGTTTAAGAAAGCTATTTTAACAGGGGTGCTACTTTCTGACTCTTTTGGGCAAGGAGCCCAGGTCTATTTTTAGATGTCAACGTCCTAAATTGTGTACTATATCACACAGGGCAATGCAGGCAAAAATGGCAAATTTAGCTTCCTATTATTTTTGAGAGTGAGCCAACACTGCCCCATTTCTGCAGGAGAGCCCAATTCTAAGCTGTACATAATTGCCAATAAAAATCACGATAAGGAATATGGACTATGCACATATACAGACATGGTTTTATTTAACACATATATTTACATATTACATGGAGAAGAGGAAAGTAAATGGAAACAACAAAATGTACCTTTTTTTTTATTTTCTAGGCTTTTGTAATAAGTAAATTTATGCTAACACCTTCATTTTAATAATTTCTATTAAAAAAAATCCTTCCTCACCAATTTCATAATGAATTGCCTACCAGTGCACAATTCATTTCCTGAAAATCTGTTCAACAATGTACTCAATTATGCAACATTCCCTCCAGTGAGCAGTCCTTACAGGAGTAAACCCATTTTGTGGGAGTAAGGGTTGAAGCCCTATAGTGATTATCTTGTATCACTTATAAATAAGTTAAATGTTTTATGGTGATACACTTTAGGTACTGACCACCTGCATTTTTCCACAAGCACTTGAAACTCTACTCACAGCTCTAACAATCAAATTCCACCCAAGAGATGTTTCCTAAGTAGCCAACACACAGCCACAGAACTAGACTGCATGCTATTAAAGGAAATGAATAAAATGTAACTACTTTTGATTATCAGACAGACAAAGATAATATTCAGAAACACTGTCAGACAATGCTACAGTGCATGGGGTAGTAATTTTACCTTCACCGGTTCAAAAGCAAGAGGAGAGATTATAATAAAATTGTAATAAAATAATAATAATTATTTGCTTTTATATAAGTACCTCATCTTTTCAAAGCTCACTGGAAACAAAACTAATTCACCTTCTTAACACCCAAGTGAGATAAGTATTAACAGGGGTAGGAACATACTGTATATAGCTCACAAGAGGCATCTGATTATATACTATACTACAATATAATACGTCCTTTATGAAATGCTTTGAGATCCGCTGATGAAAAACTTACTGTCTGTAACTGTATGTACATATTCTATGGCAGCAGATAGCTGTCTTTCAGGTTGCCTGCTGCAATAAACCAGCTCTGGTTACAGGGAGGCAGGTGGGAGGGGGCTAGGACTTGACCCCCACCACTGTTTCTTTTCTCCACAGAGTTATGTGAACAGCTCCTGCAGCTACTTATCCGTGCAGCAACATGGGTTGAGCAACCACTGCTGAAGACTCCTGCTGCCAAATGCTGCTGAAGCCCCGTGTCCATGGGCCATAACAAATGGTTCCATGGCTTGGATTCAGCCTGTGTGCCATAGATTGCCAACTCCTACTCTATGGGGAAATTCCTATGCCTTCAAAAACGCTGATAATTGGAAATGAGGAATGTATTTACCTCATATCCACCGTCTACAGACAGGCTTTAAAACTGCAACACAGCACCTTTATGGCTTCTGTTTCAAACTGGCTAAAATGGTGGCTGGTATACTCCAAATCTCCTACAGGTCCCATCTGCTCCATCAGTAAACGGTAGTACTTGTGTAGTATACAGAGTAGCATGGAAGAGAGAAAGTAATGCAGTTCATTGTAGGGGAGGGTCCCAATCTATGGTTCAGCCTGATGGCTAAAAAATGGAGGCCAATTATACTGCTGTGTCCTGTTCCACATTATGAAGATGTTCAGGGCAATAAACACTAGGCCCACTTATAATTCTTTGCAGGATCAAGCCCTTTGAAAAGTTGTTTTAATTAGATAATTATTTGTGTGTCCAACATCCATTAACCTAACTCTGTTGAGAAGTCCCTGAAAACATTCCCTTGAGTCAAAGAGCAGAAAGTGGCTTCAGGACAATATTTTTATGTTCCTCCTCTATTATAGTTGGTGGAATTTAAATTATTTTTGCTTTGCTTATAATGGAGAATGTAGAAAGAAACATGATCTAGGTCCCAATCCTACAAAGATTTTTTCACATGTTTATTCATCGTAAGTAGTCCAATTGTCACCAATAAAACCACTCATAACACATAACATGAGGAGTGTAAGCATTTTCAGAAATGGGTACTTGTGATGAAGCACAGGATAGGGAATCAAAAATGCTGAGTTCTATTCTTGGTTCTCCCACTGAATCACTGTATGAATTGGGTAAATCATTTAATCTCTTCTATTTCCCCAACTGTAAAATAGGGATAGCAACACTATTTATCTCACAGGCATGTTGTGAGAATTAAAGTTTTAAAGCACTTTGAGATCCCCAAATAAAAGACAGAGTATACGTGCAAAGTGGTTTTTTATGGTTGTTATTATAAGACTTCAGAAGATGAAGAAAAAGAAATCTGTAATAATGATTTTCATTATTCTTGTACAGTGTTCATTTATTGTAGGGTTGAGGGCTGAGCTGTAGGCATCCGTGTTTTTATTTTAACTAAGCTTTGAAATACTACTTTGAGAAAAACAAATCATAAGAAATTACATGGGTTTGCAAAAAAGAAACAAAACATTTATTAGGTCAAGTTTCAGCTTTTCCAACCTTAACTTTATTCCTTTCAACTGAAAGTGCTCTTTGTAGCAGGTACATGGATGCCCATATTATCATTCATTCTTCTGATATCCTTAGAGTCCTGGGACACTGGAAACAATGGTCAGCATCAATGGATGTATTTTCATGAAGATAATTGATTCCTCCATCCAAAGGAGTTCTTCTAGCATGACAAAGGTGGCGGACAATTCTGCTGTGTGCATAAAACTGTACTGAGATGTGGAAGAAGATTCTTCCCCTGTGACTTTAAGAAAAGAATTTTTTGGACTAGTCCCATTTCAGTGCCTTCATAAGAGTCAGTTCTGTGTTTTTTCTCTTCTCAGAGCCTACTGTCTGATTTCTGAAAGAATTCGTGAGCAACAGAATATCGCATCCAATTTGGCACCACCAGTGGACCACGGCAAAGCAAAACATAGTACATTATTGAAAATACATTCTACCTCATGAGCTTGTTAAAGTTACATTAAGTTTCAAGACAGTGCCTCTTATCAGAGGTATCTGATCAATCACTATTGTATAAATACGTAAGTTTACAGTATAGTCAATACGGCTGATTTCCTCATCAACAACATGCATAGTTCCTGTTAATGTTAATGTAAGCTATGCACATTTAAAGAAAGGAGAATATACTCCCAAGTGTGTAAATTCATTGTATGCCTCCTTCTCTTTGAAATGTTACATTTTTAGAATCCTGGTCTGAAACATGCACTATAAATCTGACAGTGAGCGTTACTGAAGTCTCAACTCTAAATAAATAGTTTAAAATAAAAGTTGTATAAATATCCATCTGTGCCAACGATATGGTTTGAAAGGGAGTGCTGTAAACACAAAGTAAATTAAATGGGATCTACTTTTGTGGGGTAAATGGCTACTTAGACTAGTTATTATAGAGAAGAGTTTGTTGTGTGGTGCGACAGCACGTACCCATGTGGCTAACCAACAACTGGTAGAAGAAACAAACCCCACCCATACCTAGGAGCAGTGCCATCCACGGCCAGACCACAATTCCTGTGAGGCATAAACTTAATTTGCTGAAAATGAAGCACAGACACTGTCGCAGCTCATTAGCTGGTCACAGACATATTGCAAGAGAAGAAAGTGGACTTTGGTGGATGATCCAATTTCTACATGTGCTGTGAATAAAGCAGACTATTGTTTTTTGATAAAGAAGTATTGTTTTGAATGTGCCGAGTAACTAAGGAAAGCCAGCAGAATTTTTTGGCCAAATATAGTCTCTTGCTCACTGCTAAAAATCCTAGCTTTTAAATTAGGAACTGAAGTCATTGAAAAAAAAGTTTACATTCCTTCAGCCTGCTGCAGCAAAGCCAAACAAATGTTTGGCTTAATATTCATCTCTTTCATGAGCCTTTTTTAAACATGTAAGTCAGAAAATACCTTCTCTATTATCAAGTAATTCAATGCCCAAAGAAACTTTTTTAACATGTTCAGAAAAGATGCAGAAGGGTCACTTGTAGTAGTAGGCCATGTGAGCATTTATATCTTAAATTATGGTTTTAGCTTCTGGCTTCAGATACATTGTTGGTCACAATCACTAGCATAATCACCAATGTGTGTGGGGGGGGGGGAAGGGGGGAGTTATTTCCTTAAACATCCCAAGCTACTGAACTGGAACAAAAGAAGCCATCATTTTTACACTGGCCAGTTTCAGTGATATAGACCTGAATAGCTAGTGCTATATATGTTTTGGGCCTAGTTATGAAAACCAACTTTAAATACACCATTGCCTTAAGTAAATGCTGTATAGACAACATGCCACAAAATTATTACAGCAATTCTTTGGTTCAGGGATTTGCAACCTTTGAAGACACAGGGCACCCCTCCACAACTTTTCTGAATTAAGCACCCCTTTCAAAAGCTAATTTCACCCATTTTTTGACTGCAGAAATATAATCAACCAATTCTGTTGCGCAGAATTCAAAAAGACCCCAACAGGTCAGAATGTTTTTGACACTATGATTTCTTATGTGAAACCTCTGGGTTCATCTTGTGAAGCATGTGTATGATAGCCCACAGCAGCCTTAAAAGGATCTGAGAGCACCTCAGGGTGCTGTGGCACCTCAGTTTGAAAATCACTGCTCTTGTGGTTGGCAGCCTGAAAGCATTCCTATACTAAAGAAGTCCATTCACAGCATCTGATAAAGTAGGCCATTCTCTATGAAAGCTTATGCCTCTATGAACTAACTATCACTCTGTACTGAAGGATATATTTTGTACCTTCTGCATGTAGCCTTTCTGCTAGGTCAAGCAGATTTTCCAGTTCCAACATCTAGGCTTGGACTCCACAAGTGCCATTGCTCAGATAGAGGAGAAACGGCTTGTGCCTCACCTACTCTTCTTCACTTCTTTTTTCCATTATACTCCCTTAGTGGAGGATGTTACCTGTTTAGGACTGAATTCTTGTTATAGCCTAACAGGATAGGCACTACTGCTTTTCATGGAGGGTTAGTGGGCAGAACTAAAAAGGTATGCTCCTTTGTTGCAAGATGCACATTCTACTCACTTGTGATCATATGCAAAATGGTGAGAAGAAAAATCTACATAGTCAAAGATCTGTTCAGCTGAAAGCTTCAGTAAAGCTCATCTAAACTAGCCAAACATTTGTGCCAAAGTGTGGAATGTAGGCTTGTTTGCTTTTCAGTTAACTAAGAACACTGTTCTCTATTTTAAACAGTATAAAAATGCTATTAATGCTGTGCACAGACTGTTATACTGACCCCCAGCAGAATAAGTACGTTGTGTGGGTGGAAGCATGCCTCTCCGCCTGTTGATCAGTTATGGCTGGTGGGGTTGTTCTTTGTCACTGTTTTAACCCTGTTAATAAAGCTTGATTTGGCCTTTTCTATTTTTTCCTTACTGCATAACTGCAAGGTTGCATGTGATCTGGGCTTGACAGGTGGCAGACACTAGAGGGTATGTAGGACATTATAGAATTGTCCTAGGAGGAATAATTGGGCCATTTATATTTTCTGGACACAGTAGGACTGCAAATAGGCAGTCACAAAATTTATGATGGTGTTTTGCACTGATTGTAGCACCTGCAGAGACAAGAATGGTGTAGACACACGTGTACCATGGTAAGACTTGTGTGAACATGAACTATTTAATGGAGTCTGCAGCAGCAAAACCTTCTGCTCCAGTTAGGGTTCCTATTTTATTTACCACTGAACATGCCATTTCACTTCCCATACCCAAATATAAAACGGGAATCATGCCAAGTTCACATGGTTATTATCAAATACTGTTTATAAAGTGTTTTGAGACCCTTGAATAAGAGGTACTACAACAATGCAAAGTATTGTAATAATAATAATTCATAGATTCATAGATAGTTAGGGGCTAGAAGGGACCTTGTAGATCATTGAGTCCAGCCCCCTGCGCTAGGCAGGAAAAGACAACTCGGGTCAAGTGACCCCCAGTGAGGTGACTGCCCAGTCTCCTTTTGAAGATTCTAGGGTAGGTGACTGCACCACCACTGGAGGGAGTTTATTCTACAGTCTGGACACCCTGACTGTGAAGGAGTTTTCCCTGGAATTGAGCCTGAAGCGGCCTTCCAGGAGTTTGTATCCATTGCTCCTGGTCTTCCCCAGGGTGCCCTGGTGAACAGCATTCACCGAGTTCTTGATGTACTCCCTGATGTAGCGGTAAGCTGCTACCTAGTCCCCTCTTATATAGTATAATAATAATAATACATATTGTTTCAACATATAATTTTAGATTCATGTTTGGTGTAAATTGTTTTTTCCCCAGCTAGCTGATGCCCCAAATTGGGGAGAAATGCCTAGATCAGTGATTCTCAACCAGGGTGCTGGGATACCCCAAGATGCCCCAAGATTCTCTGAAGAGTGCCACAGGAATTGTGAAGACATAAAAAACATGTGAGGAGAGAAGTCTATAAGAGTAGGCTCAGACTTTAGAAGAAAAGCAGATAAGGGCAGACTCAGGTTCTCCCTGCTACCATGCCCCCACTACCCAGGCCCTTTGTACTATAATAAATAAATTAGCTTTGAAATGGGGTGCCAATGAAATCATCAGAGTTATGGTGGTATGAACTTGTGTCTAAATAAGTTGAGAACCACTGCTCTCGAATAGATGATGTAGACCTGGGGTAACCAGCACTGGGAACCAAAATTCATATACTTGTATTTCCAATAAATGTTCCTTTCAAAAATGTAGGAGGTTAAATACAAAAACATGTTTTTCAGAGTTGATTTTTCTTAGGCAATACTGTATATGTGATATATGTAGCTATTGTAAATCCTGTTGTTTTTTGTAGTTACCTGTCTGGTTTGAGATTCTGATTTGCATTTTATGAGATGGCCCCTGATACACTAATATTCACTTGATTTCAGTAGGACTACTCTGAACATGTAAAACTAAACAGGTACACAACTGTCTGCATAATTAGGAATTAAGGGCACATCTATACTGTTCACTTACTTGATTAGAAATATTGAAACATGCCACACTTCCTTGTGTGTGTCATTTCCAGAGTTGGAAGTACTGTACCCATAGATGTAGCACTATGGAAAGGTTTATTGGCTCTGCTTCTCAGCTTTTATAATCAGCTCAAGCTTAGCCATATGCCTATATGACTACCTTCCTTGTGGCATGGCCTACGTTACTAAGTGAGGATTATTGGCCTGCCTGTGGTTTATATAGATAACAAGGAACACACACCACTCAATACAGCTAAATTATGCTGTTGTATGCAGTGCAACTTTTCTATTTTCTGTTTTTTTCATTTCAACTGGGTAAATGTAAAACCATAAGTTTTTGATTTCATATTTGTTTCCATTTAGTTTTAAATGGCATAAGATATTGCTCATTGCATCTTAATTGAAATTCCTGTGGATGAGAAAGATATATACATTTTTAAAAATATCTAATTTCTTGTGCTGATATGCATCAGTGCCTTAACAGCAAAAAATCTGCAGTTCCTTGAATCATTTGTGTTGAAATATAACAAGAATAAGGTTGCAATTTATTCACAAGTCTCAAGAAACTTGAGCCGCAGTTCCTTTCATTAGGTGACTACCGTCAGAAGGAAGGAAGGAAATTTCTCATGGAAAAAAGTTGAAAAATGTTGAAAAACCAGAAAACAAATTAGAAGACTCAAATCACATTAAGTGAAAGCCTGATATTTATCAATGATTTGCCGTATTATGTTAGGGCAAGATTTTTAAAATCTCGTGATTTTAAACCAATCTCACTTTTGAGGCCCATTTTATGAGTCTGAAAAGTTGGCTACAGTATTTGCTGTGGTACTAATGGTTCTTTTCTTCCCATCCCCACCCCCAGTTCCAGGAGCAGTATTGAAACTTCTATGCTATTCTTGGAATGTCTGACCAGAGCCCAAGTGAGAGGCACTAGCATCTTAAAAGCTAAACCTTTCTCAGATTTCAAGTAACACAGGGATAACACCAAATGCTGCCTATACCACCCAGGGCTAGTATCATCCGTATCAAACTTTTGCTGACAACAGCTGATCTCTATAGCAAATGAAGAAACTGGTTGCTACAGACTTGGAAAAAAAAGAATAAATTGATAGTGACAAAGATAACTCCTGCTGACTTTATAGCATGCGTTAGTTCTCCAGTGTGGATGAATTTATGGCCCCTGTTTTGCCAGCATAACTATTACTGATCACGCTGCTGTGCCAACAGTGATGTTTTGAGAAAAGTAGTAGTTCAGAAGGAAGTGTGGTGGAAATTTCCAAAATATAGACAGTCTGTTTGGATAAAGACAGGCTTTTATATTTAATTGCTAGGCCTGGGGAGCTTGGCTGCTGTGATCACTGGCTCTGTGTGGGTGCACTTTGGCGAGTTTATGTTGGTGCAGTCCCTCAATGAATGGAGCACTCTCCCCCCCTCAGTACCATTTACTCTTGGCTTAATGGAGAGGGAGTAATTAAACAGCAAAAATATTGTCAGCTACTTTGTAGTTAACACGCTACACTTGGAGCATGCTTCATTCAGGAATATTAGAATGTTCCCATTGTCCCCTCCCATTGCAAGAGCAAGGGGCAAGATAAAACTGCTATTGAAATTATGATGATTAGTTAGTAGGTGAGATTTTTTTTGGACACACCCAATTCTGTGCTTAGTAAAGTGTCAATGTGGACTCTAACATAAAGCTCACCAAAGTCAATGGGCATCCCCACTAATAACAATGGATCTGGCCCTTATATGACAGCTATGGTCCTCACATGTTATAGAGCGTGAATATCCCGCAAGTGTCTCTCTATTTAATAAGGTAAATTTAATATTTAAACATTTTAAAAACCAGTCACTGAAGTGTATCCTGTTTGTAAACAAACAAACAAAAATCCTGGGTTTGAAAAAAATAAAGTTTAAAGATTCTTCATAGAAAGAAGGGGGCTTTCTTCGCTAATAGCAGCCTTAGAATCCAACAGTCAAAGTCTTAAGAAGGTTTTCAAAATGTCTTAAAATAACTGATTTATTCCAAACATGTTTATGCTCTTTCATGAATGCAGAAATATCAGGGTGGGTAATGTGGTTTTCAAGTCCCCAGCCTGTATAATCTAGCATGCCTGGATTCTGACCTCAGTTACACTGATGTAAGTCTGGAGTACTCCACTAACTTCCGTGTAGTTGGTCTGGATTTCTATAGGAGTCAGAGTTCAATATGGCCACTAGTTTATGTTAAATAAAAATCTCCTATTCTGTAAATGAGAAACATATAGTAATGCATATCATTGAAAATGTCCAAACAATTTCACTGCAACTGCAACTGTTACCAAGCAAAAGTGCTAATGTTCTCAGGTACAAAGAGACGATCAGTTCTTTTTACTACCAGCCTGTTTTAATACCAGTCTGTGGATTGGGACAGCTGAAACAGCAGTCGTTGAGAATGTTTTCAAGACATGATTTTGGAAACTCACCTCGCTTATCACTATGTCAGAATATTTTCCTCAGCACATTAGACGCTGACTTTTCCTTTATGGTCTTTTCAAAGATTCCAAAGGTTCACTCACAATGTCAAGCTACAATAAAATTCAGCATAATGTGAACCACTCTCTGATATTGCCTTTTCTTAGTGCCTTTCAGTTACAGTCCAAAATGCAATAAAAATTATCTGGAATGGAACTGATAGAGAAATTGGTATCACTCACTACTGAGTTTAAAAGTCATATAATCGCACTAATGGCTAAAGAAAGTATTTCCTAAATTGGACGTTGGCTACATGTGTCTGAATGTCTGAGCAAATATCTTTTAAAACTAAGTTTAAATGCTGAATCCATGTATGATGACAGCAAATGTAACTTGTTAGCACACTTGATGCAACATATATTGATGGAGCCCCTGTTCTGCGCCACCTCCACCCCCCACCCTTGCCTGAGATGAAGTCTGAAAATTAATGTATTTTTCTGAACAGCAAACTGAAGCAGCAATGTGGTCATGGGAAACTGGAACAAATGACCACTTGCTCTGTAAAGCAGCACACTGTGAGTTTGAAGTCTTTTTTGTTTACATAGTGGCTTGACTCCCAGCAACAGGTCATAGGCAGGGAAACAAGAGCTGCCTGAAATATCGTGTAGGGCCTGTAAACCCAGGAATGCACTCTGAACTGCCAGCAGCGGCCAAAACGATCCCAAATAGCCTCTCTTCCTGAGGTCTTGGTGAAATTCAGACATTTCTGACTCGACCTGTTATCCCAAGGTAAGCTTTAACAGAAGACACAGAAAAAACACACAATGCTGTCTGGCTTTTCTTCTTTCTACTGCCATATATTGTGCAACGACTTCAAAAATAGATGTTGATTGCAAATAGCTGGGATTAAAGGCATTGCCAAGGTTAAATACTGACTTCAAATAATGTAAATTTTACTTTTACGCCTTTTTCCAGCTTAAGCAAAAGATTCTGTTTTTAAAAGAAAAACTTCAGGTTGGCCTGGAAATAACAAGATAACCAATTAGTGTTTTCTTCTTAAATGAAAGTAAATATATAAGACAACCAAGATTTTATTTGATGAGTTATTGCATTTATATTGGAACCAAAGACAAAAATTTCCTGTTGCTACATTACAGGAGAAGATATTTTCCATATTTCAGGTTGGGAATTATATAGAGCTTTCCAGATAACAAATCCCTTTGCACCAGGCTGAGACTGTACCCCTTCATTCCCACTTTGCAAAACCAAACCAAACAAAACAATAGAGAGATACTCTATACTGCAGCTATAAAATTATGCCCTGTGATAAATGGAAGTCCAGCCACACTATTACAGAGTTTTTTACTACATAAATTTACCACTGAGCTGAGTGATTTAGCTCACTATACTGGAAATTGGTGCTGCTCCCCTATCTCCCTTCTCTACTCCACGGCAAAAAAAAATTTAAGTCTGCAGGGTCTGTTATGACTTGTAAAGCAGCATCCCTTTTAGCTTTATAGCCTTTTTAGTCAGCACACTATACCCTATTTTGCATAAATAGCTCCACCTACATAACGTGCATATCCACCCTCCTTCCCCTCCTGACACACACACCTACACCCACACCATGTGATTTCTTACAGTTATCAATTAATCTGTACTTCCAAAAGCAAACTTCCCTACCTAGCTGGTGGTTCAGTATAGAAGGAAATATATTACATAAGTCATACTGCTCCAACTATTGTGATAAGAAACATTCTGTTGGCACTGCCCAGTAGCAAAGAGTGATTCAGAGGCTGTATAGCAGGGGTAGACAAAATACAGCCTGCAGCATGATTCTATCTGCCCTGCGGCAGGTCCCTCAGCCCAGCCCCCCAGGCATGTGGGGCAACCCAGGCCATGACACTTGCAGCTAGTCCCACTGTCCAACAGTGCCACCTGGCACAGCCTGCCCCATCTCCATGAGCAGCTTTCGGCATGCTGAGAGCTGTAGTCTGCAGGGCCAGGAGGTAGGGCTGTGGGGTAGGGACAAGGGCAGCACAGTACCTAGACTTGGCTTCCCAGCAGGGCCATGCCCTGCTGCCTCCTGACCTAGCCCTGCTGCCTGGGCACCCCAGGCCTGTCTGCCCTGCACCCAATTGCTAGGGGTGCCAGACAAAGCATGCAGGCAGGTGGGGTCTCCATGGACCCCCACAGGCAGCGTACACTCAGCTGTGTGGCTGAGACGGCGCTATAGCATGTAGGAGATGGTGTCTGGGATTGGGATGGGCAAGCAGGAAAAAGGCTGGGGCCAGCATCTTGAGAATGTGAGCGTGCAGGGCCAAGGCCCATCACAGGGACAAATGGAGAGCAGATCATGGCTCTGTGCCAGGCCCCAGCCCAGTGCTGTCACTGCCCCGTGATCCCAACCCCGGCCCCAGTTTCGGCCTCAGCCTTGGATGCCACTCCCCACCCGCCTAAGACCCCATCACATCCACCCAACCCAGTGTGCACTGCACACAGGGGTCCCACGCCAGTCTCCATGAAGGACGCCCCTCCCACTCTATCTGGTGCCTCTAGTGGTGGGTGCAAGGCAGACAGACCCAGGGCTGGATAGGATAAATTGGCATCTCCTTGGGCTATTCCCCTCTCCCCCACCCTTGCAGTGCCAGGTGATATAAACAGTTGTGACAGCAAGCAGAGGCCAGCTCAGAACTCCCCTTCTCCCACCCTCTGGTCCTCAAGAACTTACCAAAACTCCTTAAATGGCTCTCCAGCTCAAATAATTGCCCACCCCTGCTCGATGGTATGCCCATTTTTAAATGAGTTAAAACTGGCTGTATGGTTTTTGACTTGTGGAGGCAGAACTGAGATTGTAATTAATTACAAAGTTGCTAAATGAATTATAATAAACCTTTTAAGAGTTCATTTACAGGGATGGATGTGGTGGCTTTGAAAAAACTTAATTGGCAATACAGTTTGTATGGCTTCATTTTAAAACTTAAATTAGGAGAGACCAGGGGAAACAAGGAATACTATCACTATTTTCTCCCAGAAAAGGACTGTCCATCTTCATTTATATAAGAAAATATTAAAAAGGGAAAAGCACACCAAATTATTTTGCATGCTTCAAACTGCAAAGTCAACTTGATTGCTACTGTCAAATCCTGCAAATGCTTAGCATGCTCAGTAAATGTAGACAAGTGTACAGTGCTTTTGAGAAATGAAACTACTCAGATGAGTAAATGTATTCACATGTGCTTTTCCAGAAATGGGCTGTAAGTTTCTGACTTCCCAAAAGTTTGTCTGATTAATACAGAGTAAAAGTTTTCACAATAACCTTCTTGAAGAGGCTGCTGTTACAATTAACCCTCTGCAATAGATGTAACTGGTTTAAATGAAGAGGTGTGTCACTGTTACATAATTTTTTTTACAGGTTTTACAGTCATTACTGCCTTTTATTCTTATTGGGCCTTTTGCTATTATTTAAAAAAATGACTATTGACTTAAAGCTCATTCTAAATGGCATTCTCATCATCAGAGCACATTAGTAGAGGCTATAAAATACATTTCTATATGCCAACAAAGCCTCTATTAAAATTAAGGAATATTTACACTGTACACCCATAAAATATTGTCTTGCACAAGACTCCTACAAGCCCAAATCCAGTGAAGTCAATGCAATTTCTTCCACAGACTACAGTGAAAGACAGGAAATAAAACAGTGAATACATCACTTCCTCTTGACCATGACATGCAAAGGAAAATAAATGAGCTTATGATACATAAAGATGGTGTCAGAGAAATTTTAAGCTAAAAATGATCAGAGTAAATGGATTTTGCTTTTCCTTTCTTTCTCTATCTTATACATATGAAGAATATCGAGTCTGTTCTTCCTTGGTTTTTCTAGAGAACTTACTGGAGGTTTTAGAGACACAGACTGACATCTCTCTCAGACCTAAATTTCAAAAAAAGCATCTTGAATCTCTAACAAAGACACTGTTTTGCAAAGTACTTGCAGAATGCTAATATCACAAAAAGAGCTAACAAATGAGCATGTCAAACAGACAAAGTAAAAATCTCCCACCATATTAATTCACTCTATTTCATTCCTTTGTTTTATGCAATGTACTGATCTGATCAATTCTCTAGTAGTTCACAGAGTGTTTAGATTGTAGAAACCTGATTTTTGACTGATTCTCACTATAGAATTCAGGTTTAAACCATACACTTAAAAATGAACCTCAAAATGAGGGTCAAAGCAAAAGCAATGATCACCACAAGGAAAAACAATTATATAAACAGCAATATATATATATATATATATAAACCATAGCAATTTAGACAGGGCTTAAAATGGAAAAAAGGGTCTCCTCTCACCTTCATCATCCTGGGAGGGGGGGAGGAGTTAAATGCATATGTCACATCTCTTTCAGAGATCACATTTATACATGATTAAAGTGTTCCACTATTATCCTTATGATTCTATTTATCCACACATCTATTAACTCATAAAAAACATTGTCTACATTATCATTATTACTACTCCAGGCATGTATAGAACACCTAGAGGTTTGATTTTACATACACTAGGAAAGTACCAAACAACTGTGTAAAATGGACAGATTATATGCTCCATAAATTTGGGCAGCAACTGGCTCAGTTTCCTTTAGAGAACCAGGTTAAGAGCAAGTAGACTAAATGTCATGGGACTCAGTCTTAGGGCATTCCTGAACCTCCTGTGCTGGCAGGGTGGCTGAAGATGTGTGTCTTGCCTCTTGTCCTAAATATAGCTAAGTTCAAACTTAGATGTATTTCCAGGGGGAGTGAATTTCAGTGGTGAGCAGCTGCCATGAAGAATGCCATATTGCAGGAGACAGTGAATACTGTCTCTGGCATATATTGGTGAATTTTCATTCTTACCTAAGCTGATTCAGTAAGGCATCAAAAGAGAGACTGTCCCCAATTTAAAATACATGTTGTCTGAATATGGCTAGCCCTATGGCATATAAAAATAATTTTGTCTCACTTTCACTCTCAACTCAGGGGTCAGCCACAATCATAGTACAAGTACTACTCCAGGCTAGCAAGGGGAGATGGGAAGGATCAAGGCCTGCCTCTCTTCCACACAAACCAACAATGCTTGAATACAGCTGGGGCTACACATGGCTCTACTCTATCCCAAAAGAAGGAAGAGTCACACAAACATGTGGACCCTTGAGACCCTTCAGAGGGTAAGCCAAAATTCCTACTTGTCTCCTGCTACCCTGTCTCTTATACACAAAACCTAATATTCACAAAGAGAAGGCAGGCAGGACAGCATACAATCACAAGACTTAAGGTACTCTGCTGCTTTGCTCATCACAAACACAGAAGTCTTTCATACAGCACATAGCCAAGTTGTCTTTTTACTGCCCTCTGCCCCTGCCCCCACATGATAAATCACAGTTAGCTTCTGTTTCAGTGCTTTCTGTCATAGCTTAATCAGAGAAAAGCAGCTTCTCTGCATCTTTAATAATGTCTTAGTGCAGTAAGGTTTTGCAAAAAATCTGGCTTCACCACAGTGAAGCTTATCCATTGTATTGGTCTATGTAATAGTTTTGGAACTGCATTATAAAGAAGCAGAGGAAAATGAGGAAGAAAGCTTCTAAAGATGGTCTTGTGAGTAAAACCTCCTGCCTATTTCAAGCACAATTAAACACTGAAACAGCAGAGGCCAATTAATTATGCACCCGTTAAATTAAAACAAATAGAATTCAGCAACTTCAAATTTCTTTGGAATACTTAAAATTTCAAGTTTTTAATACTTATTTTCTAATTATTTCATTCTTGCTTGGAGAACTTAATAATTGATAATAACTGTAACCATTCTCGTGAAGATATATAGTCTCAAGATCTGAAATGGTGCTTTCCATAAAAATACGATTTTCAGATACTATTTCCATTCTTTTTCATAGGTAAAGAAGTTGCAACTAGGGAAGGATAAATCAAGCAAGCCTGAAAACAACAACAAACAAAACCTGAGTCCTTGTACAAAGCCTACCCCCAACATGAACCTATTTCAAACTTCTAAGGTACTAGGGGGTCTGGTAGTACTGCTCTCAATGCCTACTAGAACAGGGGCATGCAAGTATTTCAGCTGGAGAGCCATTTAACGAGGTTTGGTGAGCTTTCAAGGGCTGCATGGGTAGCCCTTCCCCTTGACAGTTGCCCTGCCTCCTCCATCTTGGGGCTGGAAGTCCCACCTCTAAGCCCTGACCTTTGCCACCACAAGTCTGTCCCCTTGCCCCACCCCCAGAAATACTCCTTTTGGGTGGGGAGCGGTGGGGGTGGTTGCCATCTTAGAACCAGGAGAAAGTCATAGACTAGAAGTCAAACACCTACTATACATATTTTAATTTTATTACAAAAAAGACTTCTGTCATGATTTATGTTTTCATACTGTATATAGAGGTGATTGAATAATAACTCAAAAACAAATTCTTAGTCTTGTATATTGTGTGGTGGGGTGTGGTTGGTGTGGGGAGGGTGTATGCTGGGGTGTGAGGTGTGCGTGTGTGTATGATGGGATAGAGAGGCTGTGAGGGGGTGTGGCTGTGTGTGGCGGGCATAGGGTATGTTGAGGGGGTTGTGTATATGTGTGGGATTGTGGGGACAGGGTGTAGTTGTGTGGCATTTGTGGGGTGTGAGGGAACATGGGGGGTGTGGGGTGTGGGGACCCCTCACACACTCCCGCCTTGGCAGGCAGAGGTGCTTGGGATGCTCATGTCAAGCCCAGGAGCTGGGGCTCCCCCCCGCTTCTGGCATGGCCGGGAGCACTGCAGGCAGCTAGCTCCAGTGTGGAGCTTCCCTCCTGTGCCACATTAGTGTACAGGCTGTGCATGCACAGCAGGGAGCACCAGAGATAGAAATAGCCCAGCAGGGGCTAAACCCCTCACTGCAGTGTGCAGCTCTGGCTGGATCCATGCGTCACTGGGCACCAGTGCCCTCGCCTGCTGCTGTTGCCAGGGCTGCACGCTATGCAGGGGTATGTGGAAGGGTCCCCACACCCTCTCACCCTCCCTTGTACCCACACCCTGCCCACCCAAGCATCATGCTGCTGCCACCCCCCTGGGCACAGGGTCCATACTGCCGCCAGCCCCACACTCTATGCTCCCATCGAGCTGTAGCTCTGCCCCCACTGCTTCCCTACCTGTTACCTGTAGCTAGCAGGACCCGGGGGATCAGCTGACTGCTGGCCGGTCCTGGCCTTTCTACCCACAAGGGTGGGAGCGAGGCACAATAGGGCATGTTGCAGGGTGCGTATACATGGGTGTCTTGCTCCCACCCTTGGAGGCTGAAGGGCTGGGCAGGGCACAATTCACTGGAGGGTGCCATGGGCCAGATGAAAGTGCCTGGTGGGCCAGATCCAGCCCATGGGCCATATTTTGCCCACCCTGGTAGTAGGCATCATGTTTGAGGTCATGAGTAGCGCACAAGCCTCTCCACATCAAGGTTGTGTTCCTTCAGGGAACAAGGGAGAGTGGCCCTCCAGAGAAAATGATAGTAGTTCAGACAACCACTCTATACCTTTATTTCCACCTTGAACACACATATACATATGCAAATCAACTGTTTATTTGGTGGTGGGTTTTGTGCATGAGCCTAGGCCTAGCAGATCCCCATCTGCTCCTGTGTTTGCCTCTAAAGCTTGAAAGTTGTCTGCCTGCCTCTTGATTTTACAGTGAACAGATCCTGGCCCTGGGCTTCCAAAATCCACATGCATCAATTTTCTTTTTCCGTCATGCAAGATTATAAAGAAGTTGTTCAAGTCCCTGTGTCCCTTTAAGAAAGTCCCTAGGTTGCTCAAATATATACCTACATGTGGATCTGCTCATTCAGAGGTGCTCATTCTTGGCTGCATTTTGTTGAAACACATTTTTCTTGAATGGATGCCATTGAATGGAAACATTTCAAACATAATTTATCCTGGGAATAGATTTACCAATCTACCCTGAGTAACTTGTGCAAGTTATTTGACAGGCAGTCTGTATATGAAAAAAGATCAGAGGCTGGTTGTCTTACATCTTTGTAACAGTTAAAACACTGACAATGCAGAAATAGAAGTTTTTCTTAACCTCACCATTTGTACTAGGCTGGGATGGCTGCAGTTTGTGGAAGACCTGTTTGCCCACAGAGTATGAAACATGCATCTTGCTTTCATAAAGAGAAAACAATAAAATCTAAACCAAAAAATCTAAATTAATAGATACTGATTGATCTAGTTGGGGATGGTCCTTCTTTGTGCAGGAAGTTGGACTAGATGATCTCCTGAGGTCCCTTCCAACCTTAATTTTCTATGATTTTATGATACTGGATCCTTGAAATTAAGCATAGCAATGTGATGTGCATAGAAAGGAAAATGCTTCCTTTTTGCAGAAAGAACACAAAAGGCTTTTTCTGTTTCAGAAGCCCTATGATATCCTTTCATGAAAAAAAAAGCACTGACAGAAAGACTGAATTACAGTTCCATACTGCTACAGTGGGAGGCTCTACACTAGCTCCAAATAAATCAGTGTGAGAGGAGTACTGGGAACAGTGCAAGTCCACTAGTATTGGCAACAGTGGAAGTGTTTACATAGACAAGATGCAAAATCTTATTTCACTTTACAAGACCAATTTCCACTTTTCTAACTGCGTAACTAGCATTTGTGGCATTTAGACTCAGCTAGTGATTCTATTCCATGTGAAGTGTGGATGCACAAGTGTCTACACAGCTACTAAGCATGCTCATTATGCTGGGCACTGGCCAGACAAGTACATGACTCCATATGTTCCTATCTGGGTGAGAATGAGTTCTGAAATTGTAGCCAGGCAAAGATCCATGAGAGAAGAACCCTATATATTTCAGTTCACTAGCTAAGGCAGTGGCGACACATAGGAGGTGCATGGGGGTGCACATGCACCCCCTGAGAGTGCTGGTCCACCCCCTGACAGGCTGTGCTTCCTGCTTAGGTGACAGGAAGGTGGGGCAGGCAGGAATGCCAGTGCCCCACTGCAAGCACAGGCTGGGGAGTGGGAGTGCTGGATGAAGCACCACGGCCACTTTCCAGAGTGCCTTGGTCACTTCTGGGAGTGCCACAGCCGCTTCCCAGTTGGCATGATTGGCTGCGGGGGGCATTTCCGCCCCCCCCCCCACACACAGTTGGTGAGATTGGCTGCAGGGGACTCCCACCCCTGCAGTTGCTAACTGGTTGCTGGGGAGGCATATACCTCCCCTAACTAGGGTGGCACCAGTCACCCATGACCCAGGAAAATGGAGACCCAGGTTCTATCCCCTTCCCCCACTCACAGAGGTTTTGTACCTGTATTTCCCTGACTACCCAACATAGTATTCTAACCACCACACAAAAGATTATGCACTGGCCACTTGCCAGCCAAGAGCAAACAAGCTAGATGGTGTGGTTCAGTGACATGGCTGTTCCTCTGAGAGGGAGGGCCCTGTGTTTTAGCCTAGGCCCCTGCTCTCAGAAACTATTGTTTGACCATTTTATGCAATGAACACTAGATATAACTCAGCTTCAAGAGGAAGATGCTACAAGGAGGGAAATCAGAGAAGTGAAGATTCAAACCCCTTTTGGGTTAAGAAGGCTGGGTATCCTTGCTCCCTGGGCAAGTGCCCTAACCACTGGGTACATCTACACATGCATTTGATCCAGGCTCAGTTTACTCTGGTGTAAACTATGCTGGAGTAAGCATTCACAGGCGGGCATCTACACATGCAGGGACTAGGGAGAAGATTTGATGCTCTCAGCCCCAAATTTCCTGCAGCCCTGCAATGGGCCTCTGCCACCACTGGGGAGAGCTCCAGGTGGCACCCCTCTTCAAAAGGTAGATCCACTCGCTGTTTTCTGGCCAGACACTTCCCTGCCCAGTAGAAGCGTACCCCATGTAGGAACAGCAGGAAGTAGCTCTCTCCTCACCAACTCTACCTCCCCACACCACAGCTGCTCCTAAGCGTTATCTGCCCCTGACAGCAATGACCAGTGCCCTGGGCTCCTGTTGGCTGCCATGATGGCCCTGCTGGCCCACCATACCAAATTCTACCTCGTCTACAGCTGTCTCACCTCACGCAGCTCCCCCTCCACCATATAGCAACTGTCTGCCTGGCCACAGTGCACCATCCCAGGGCTGCCACTGCCACATCACTGCCACCAGCAGGGATACCATTGAAAAGCTCCAGAATACCACCTTTGGGGCTACCGTCACCCTCCTGGGCCTCCAGTCCTCCTGGGCCAGCTAGGGCTGATGGTGGCACATTGTGCAACATACCTGGGATAACAAGCAGTAGCTGGAGGCCTTCTTCATGTCTAGGTCACCTTCTGGGACAGATGGAGCAGTTCTGGCCCCACCTCAAGTGGCAGGACACCATCACGCAGCTGCCCGTCCTGCAGACACCCACCTGACCCTCTCCCTGCTCAAGCTGGCCATGCCACTAGCCGGTGGTACCTCAGCCACCTGTTTGGTATAAGCAAGGCCACCACCAGGGAGGCCATGCTGGAGGTGTGCAGTGCCCTCCAGGACATGCTGGCAGACATGGTGGTATGCATGCATGAACCCCTGGCAGCAGGTCATCATTGTAGCCTGTGTGCTGCAAAACATCTGCAAGACCTGGGGGGGAGCTCTTCCATGAGGCCTGGATGGAGGAGGCATGGTGCAGGAGCACTGCCCATAGAAACAGTGGCAGTGATGGTCCACTCCCACCCCTCTTGACCAGCCCCAGTACCATGCTCACTGCACACACGTCACAAGTACAAGGTTTATTTCCCTCACATCAAACAGATCACCTCTCCCACCTCCCTCCATTACAAAAAGAGTCCCTTCCTCCCTCAACAAACAGATACCCCCATCCCTTTCCCTTCAACAAACAGAGCCCCTCCACCACCCACCCCACCTACCAACAATAAAAAAACTTCCCCTGAAAACTATTTACAGTGTTCTTTGTGGGCTATCCTGGGGTGGGGGGCCATGGGGTAGGGGCACCTAGTGGGGCAGAGGCCAGGGGTAGACAGCCAGCACCTCAGCATCTGGCTGTTCCTTCACAGGTGCAGATGCCATGGTGAGTGCAGCAGGTGGGGAGCTTGACCGGGGCAACAGCCACCACTGGTCCCCGGCATGGGAGGCTTCCCCTCCAGGAGCCAGTTGCCAGGACCAGCAGGGCTGGTATGTAGTCCTGGCTCTGCTCCAGGCAGCTCCATCTCCATGCCTGCATGGAGCTGGGGTGAGCAGTGCAGATGGGCCCAAGTGGTGGGGGCTAGATGGCACCAGCCAGGGGCTTCTGGGTGCTGGAGGTGGCACGTGACCTCCTCCCAGGCCCAGGCAGGGGCCTGCTGCAGGGCAGTGGGCAGCTGCCAGGGGGCAGGGGATGTCTAGGGTCAGAGGACCAATAATGGGTGGCATGAACATGAATGCTAATTTCAGGGCCAGAACAGTGTCCAGAACCCAGTGGTCATTGTCTGTGGTCTGAACTGCCCAGCCCAGGATGGTGTTCTGATCCTGCAGCAGCTAGAGCTACTCACACTCCAGGGCCAGGAGCTCTGCTCTCACCCATAGTGCCCTGAGTGCACCTGCACACCTGGTATGGGACCCTGAGCTACAACAGCTTAGGGGGAAAGCCTGGGCTGCCCTTCAAACTCTACAGCCACCTGGGGGGCCACCTGTGGCTGCACTCCATGTCCCTGCCTCCCCCACCCAAGGAAGCCATCACTGCTGGCATCAACACATTTCTCAGGATATGAGAGGCCCATGTCCACCTAGCTGTGGGGGCACAAGCTGCTCAACAAAGTTCTTCACTGTCTCCCACCTCCCTGCATGCTGTGTGTGGGGTGGGGGAGAGGATCTGAGGCCAGGGGAGTGCAGGTGGGCTAGGTGGGGAGGGAAGACAAGGGCCAGGGTGAGGGGACGGTGAGGACCCTCCCCCCAGTGCAGGTCTTATCACATGGTCAGGGCTGGCAGGCCTGGTGGCTCCACTTCATCTTGGCTGGCAGTGATGGCAGGTGGCTCCAACAAGTGTCATCCAGTGTTGGGGTGCAATGTGCAGGAGTCTGGCTATGACTCCCCCATGGAGGAGCTGGTGCTGCCCTGGGCTGCAGAGATGGTAAGGCAGGCATTGGTCACTGCTCCCTGAGCTGCTGATGGAGACTGAAGCTAGGGAGCTTGGCAGGACAGGGCACTGGATGCCTGAGGGACCCTCCTCTAGTGACGTGTCACCAGAGATGCTAGGCTATGGCGGGGGCTTTGGCAGGCCACCTGTGCTGCTATAGACAGCATGGCTGCAGCCTGAGTCTGGAGGCACAAAGATGGCTGTCAATTGCCACATCAAAGGCATGGGATTATAGGCACTGCCAATTGTAGTCAGCCACAGTGACCCACTGTGCCCATAAGGTGACCTTTATGCAACACTGCTGCACAGACTAGCTGTGCCCACAATCCTGCATCTGGCCTGACAGGGCATCATAGATGTAGGTGTTAGAGCACCTACCCTGCTCAGGCTGGCACTGTACCTCCACCTTGCCCCACAGTGCCACAAGGTTGCCAGTCTCCTCCTTGGCCCCACTGGAGCCTTGGGTGGAAAGCATGGGTGTGGGCATGGGCACAGGCCTGAGGAAGGAGGACACGCTGGATCTCTGAGCCCTTGCAGGGCTGTCTTTGTTCTGCCAGGCCTGGGTAGCTTCCTGCAACACGCAGAGCAGAGTCAGAGCACAGAACTGGCAGCCACATGGCAGAGGCAATGGCCCCACAGCACCTGCGGGGCAGGCTGCTGGGGGTGGGCTACAGGCAGGTGGTACTGGCCATTCTGGCCAGAAGCTGCCTACAGCTGAGTCTGTAAGCTGACAGGCCTTGCCGGAGGCTGCAGCAGCCTGTTGGCACTGTTTTGGCAGCTGCAAGGTTCTGCAGTGCCATGCAGCAGTGCTGGGGTGAAAGGAGGCTGGCAGAGCTAGGTTGCAGCCTGCCCAAGGGGACACAGAGCCTGGAGTGACCTTAGGCTCCCTGGTGGTATGCTCCAGAACTCAAAATGCCTTCAGGCTTTTAAAGCCTAAGGCAGGGGTTGCCATAGAGGCAGCCCATCCCTGGGGTATTGGAGGTTCCTAACCCAGAGCCCTGGGGCTAGCATGATGCCATTCCCTAGTGGCAGAGCAAACCCAGGAGTAAACTTGCTCCTGTGTCACATCTACACATTCATTACTGTGGAATAACTAATCTTTCTTGGAATTAGGGGGTTTTACTGTAAGTGCACACGTGTACACGTGTATACTTACTGCACAGTAAACTATGCTACTGTGCATTTAGGCATTTCATGTAGATGCATCTACTGAGTAGGAAGGGCATTTAGATGGCAAAGCATTTTAAATGCCCACAGCTGGCTTGAGGTTTTTTTGAACTAGCAATCCTTCATTGTTACCACCAGTGGAGTTGTATCAATTTTCATATTAGGGGGATTTTTCTCAATGTAGACCAATTCTAGGAATCTCTCTTTTTTTCTTTTGCTTTATTACAGACTAATGATCCTATCCTGAAATGTATAAAGAAATTGAGAAAGAAAAGGGAAACCCAGGTCAACTGACAGACAGTATATAGTAAATTAAGGGGAAATTTGGATATTTTTGTTATGAACCTGGATGCATGTTTTTAAATGTTTGCCTTTCAGTAAGTTCACCTAACTCAAGACAATAGGATCATTTCTATCATCTCAGAACACTTTCCCTGTTCAAAGTGTTAGCAGTATTTAGTCAATTAGTCTGTTAGCCTTGAATATTTAGAGCATTTAACCAAATGACCAATATTAAAAGCAGAATTAAAAACGACGTTTTAGAAATAGTATTTCTATAATGGGGCCCTGAAATTTTACAGGTCTGCCTTTGCAGAGCAGTTTACAGGACAATGTTTGCTTGTATCTGTGGTTGCTTTATTTTGCTTTTCCACCCTCACACTTCCTTATGCTTTCTAGGCACCATGTTTTAAATAAGGCATTTGATCAGAGAACATATCTAGGGTATGATCCAAAGCCCATTCAAGTCACTGTAAAGGTGCCGGTTGAGCTGTGTGGACTTGATGTCAGATATTTGGAAGCTAGTTTTCTTTCTGTCTTTTTGAAAATATTCTGGCTCTGGAAAGGATTTTTGTGTAAACCTTCAGTTATTTAACATGTTTAATTGACAAGAGACAGGAAACAATGAATTTAAAGGTTATTGTAATTTCATCTACTTACATTTTCTTTCCATAAACAACATTTTGTTAACTTTCCAAATTATGCACTGTTGCTTTGACTTATTTTTTTAGATGCCTGAAAGGATAATAAAGGATCTGAAAGGCAGTAATTTTGGATTTAAAGTTTGAGCTTTGAATGATTGTATTTTTAGTACATAATGTAAAAGATGCTGGTAGAAGAGAAAAAAAAGTAACTTTAAGTTAGAAAAGAAAGGGGACTACTTTGAAAAAGCAAAATGCTTTACTTTTTATTGTTCATCTTTCAAAATATATCATTTTTTTTTAATTAATACTTATTCAAAATCACTTGCAATCTGACCAACAAAAGCCATTATTAGTGCTAGAATTAGTGGGTTTTATAGTCTCATCAGATCTGGTTAATATATTTAGTGTAATAACAAAAGCTTGTATACAGACACCAAAGTAACATAAAATGAAGCAATGAATTTGTTTTCTGAAGTAGATTCTCACACTTTCTAGTCCAGAGATCTTCTGGATACACTTTTCTATTCTCTTAAGAAATTACTTGGGATTTAGGAAGCACAGAGCATGCTAAAGTTTTTGGAAGCCATGCATCAGCCACATTGGCGGATAACACTCTAAATGGAAAAAAAAGGCTACAGAGAAACCTGACCAACACAAAGCAACTGTTCTAAAGAATGCAGTTTAGGATTTTCAAAGTGAAGTCAGCCTGTTAATGCACAGGCTGTATTAAGAGAACACAGAAAACAGAGAATGGAATTGTGGAGTAAGAAACACATCCATTTCATCAAATTTGCATGAAAGGTTTGTTCTTATAATATGTCTAGATTGAAAAGTCTTGATATAACTGACTTAAAAAATGACTGTTGATTTACTAGCTGATAACAACCCTCAGGGATTTGGGATTTAGATTTTCAGAAAGGGAGAGTGTAAGTTTCAAAGAATGTGAAAGAAAAAACTATCCTACAAATTCAAAGTATTTTGATTAGAGTTCTTCTGCTTGCTATGAAGTGTATTCACAAGGCGATACAAAAATGAACGTCTTCTCACTTCAATGTATCTTTTTCTTTTACTGGGCCTAATTTTGCTCCATTTAAACCAAACACAAAACTAATATTGGCTATTATAGGGTCAAGAAGGGTCATTAGTTGTCATACTTGACAAAATTTCTTTAGAAACCTTTTAAATATAAGTAGCATGGGCAATGCTGCTTGTTACAAGATCCTGTTTTCAGGTGGTTATAGTATTACTAAATTTTGCCCTTTCAAGCTCAGATTTCTTGTCAGGCATCTGCCTACCAATGAAATCCCTTAAAAATTCCAGCTGGAATGGTCCAGCCATTTCTCAGAACAAGACTTGGGAAAAATGCTTGTTTTGCTAGTGTTAAAAGAAAAAATCTTGCAGTTCCAGTAACAAGTTCTAGTGTCTCTGTGCTTTGAAGACTCTGTGTTTTGAAATTTGGCAGAGGACATATGGTACTGTTTGTACTCAGGTGTCAGGGATAAACCTTTTTTCTAGTGAAAAAAAACCCTACATTTGAGCATAGTTACCAAGTTGGTAAGGTCGGAAGGGACCTGAGCAGATCATCATGTCCAACCCCTGCCGTGGCCAGGAAAGAATGCTGGGGTCAAATGACCCTGGCTAGGTGATTATCCAGCCTCCTTTTGAAGACCCCCAGAGCAGGAGCAAGCACCACTTCCCTTGGAAGTTGGTTCCAGACCCTAGCTGCCCTGACTGTGAAGTAGCGCCTCCTGATATCTAGCTTGAACCTACTCTCAGTCAATTTGTGGCCATTATTCCTAGTTACTTCTGGTAGAGTTTGGGGGAACAGGGACTCTCCCGCTCCCCACTGGTCCCCCCTGTAAGTTTATAGACGGCCACTAGATCCCTTCTCAGCCTTCTCTTGTGGAGGTTTGGCTTCTCCTCATAGGGTCTGCCTTGCTGCCCCCGATCACATGAGTGGCCCTCCTGTGCACCCTCTCGATGCTATCCACATCTCTCCTAAAGTGCGGTGCCCAGAACTAGAAGCAGCACTCCAACTGCGGCCTGACCAATGTCACATAGAGGAGGAGGATCACCTCCTTGGACCTGCTCATGATGCATCTTTGGATGCATGACAAGGTACGGTTAGCCTTACTGACCGCATCCTCATATTGGCGGCCCATGTTCATCTTGGAATCAATAATGACTCCAAGATCCTTTTCTGCCTCCGTGCTGATGAGAAGGGAGTTCCCTAGCCTGTAGGTATGGTGCTGGTTCTTCCTCCCTAGGTGCAGTACCTTGCACTTGTCAATATTGAATCCCATCCTATTCTCATCTGCCCACCCCTGTAACCTGTCCAGATCTAGTTGTATCCTGTCCCTCCATTCTAGCATGCCCACCTCTCCCCACATCTTAGTGTCATTCCCGAATTTGAACAAGATGTTTTTCACCCCCTCATCCAAGTTGCTGATGAAGATGTTAAACAGTGCGAGCCCGAGGACCGAGCCCTGGGGGACCCCACTGCCCATGTCCCACCAGGTCAAAAATGACCCATCCTCTCTGGGTGCGGCCCTCCAGCCAATTTGTAACCCATCTGACTGTGCAGGCATCGACGCCACAGATGCTTAATTTCTTAATGAGACTGGAGTGAGAGATAGTGTCAAAGGCCTTCCTAAAGTCCAGAAAGACTACATCCACCACCACACCTGCATCTAAGGATTTTGTGACCTGGTCATAGAAGGCCACCAAGTTGGTCTGACAGGACATGCCTCTAATGAACCCATGTTGATTGCTTCTAAGCATAATCTCCCCTGTTGGTCCCTTGCAGATGTGCTCCTGGATAATTTTCTCAAAGAGCTTCCCCAGGACCAAGGTAAGACTAACAGGCCTATAGTTACTCGGGTCCTCCTTCCTCCCCTTTTTGAAAATGGGGACCACACTGGCCCTTTTCCAGGCCTCTTGCACCTGGCCAGAGCACCGTGAGTGGTCATGCCTCTGAGACCTGGTGGGGGGGGGATGTCCTGGTCCCTGCTCAGAAAAATGGAGGCAAAGAATTTGTTAAAGAGGTCAACTTTAACATCTGGTGCAACCACCAGATTGCCAGGCATGTCCTACAGGGGCCCCACATTATCCGGTGCTTTCTTTTTACTCCCTATGTATTTAAAAAAGAACTTCTTGTTATCTTTGATGCTGGTTGCTAGTCCTAGTTCTGTCTCTGCCTTAGTGTTCCTAACAGCCCCCCTGCAGTCCTGAGCAATAGAGATATAATCCTCCTTGGTGATGGCCCCTCCCTTCCATTGGGTATACGCCTCCTTTTTAGCTTTCAGACATTCCTGAATGCCTTTGGTGAGCCACGGAGGCTTTTAAGCACTCTTTCCCCCTTTGACTCACGTTGGCACTATCACCCTTTGGGCTCAGAGGATCATCTCCTTAAGGAACGACCACTCGTCTTGGACTCCCAACTCCCCTACCCTCCGGGACCTCAGTGCCTCCCTGACTAATCTCTGTAACTCATTGAAATTGGCCCTCCTGAAGTCAAAGGCTGCTGCCTTGCTACAGGCCTTTGACACTCTGTGCTGGATGGTGAATTCCAGTAGGCGATGATCACTATTGCCCAGGTGGTCGAGAACCTCCAGGCCCCTCACCAGGTCATCACTTGTGGCCAGGACCAGGTCCAGCAAGGCATTTCTCCTGGTGGGACTGTGCACATCCTGGGTGAGGTGGAGGTCCTGTATCTCAGCTAGGAACCTATATGAGTGGTCAGACCTGACTGACTGCTCCTCCCAGAAGATGTCTGGGTAGTTTAGGACACCCATGATGAGCATGTCCCTTTACTTAACTGCCTCCTCAAGCTAATCTGAGAATTCCCATTCAAGCTCATCCCCCTGGTTGGGTGGTTGATAGTAGACACCCACCGTTAAGTCCCTTTCCCCCTGAGCTCCTTGTATTCTAACCCAGAGCACTTCAGTCTTCCCCTCCTCTGACACCATGCTGTTTGCCGAGGACGTGTATTGCCCTTTGACGTTGAGCGCCATGCCCTCACTTTTCCTCCTCGATCTATCCCGCCTGAACAGTCTGTAGCTTTTGATGTTTATCGCCCAATCATGGGTTGAATCCCACCAGGTTTCAGTGAGCCCCACTATGTCTGGGTTTGTGTTAGCTAGCAGGACGGCAAGTTCCTCCTGCTTGTTCCCCATACTACAAGCATTAGTGTAGAGGCATTTAAGGCCTCCTATGGGTATATGCACCTCCCCCCTGATCCCAGGACTATCCAGACCCCGGTCACTTACCTGGGTACTTCTATGAAACTATGAAACTAAGTTGGGATACTATACACGTGCTTGTCCTGATGGATTCACAAGACATCAAAGGGTTGCAAAGCCAACCCTTTAAAAATAAGGAAATGCCAAAATTAAGGAAAACTTAATTTGTCTTCCTTGTTTGTAAGCGAAATTAATTATTGGATCACATTCTTTTCCTCTCTGGACCTTTACCTTATTCAGTGTACAAGATACTGTTATCTGTCAGTCTCTTGAATCATTTTTTGCAGAAGTCTATAGCTGTGTGGTGAGTGGTTGAAGGAGATTAGAAGAAAGGTAGTCTCATGATTAAAGCAGCTGAGTACTGCTCTAGTGAACTGGATTCTATCCCTGCTTTTACCATACCTTTCTTATATCATGGTAAGCAAGTCAAGTTTCCACACTACTATACTGTATTACTCATTTTCTGGCTGCCCATTTTTAGTTCTGCCTATGTGCTTCCCCCAGGCATACAAAGGACTACACTTAAGGCATACCCCACCCATCTGCATGCCAAACCTAGAAATAGACCAGTGAAACCCCCTGATGACTGCCCCCACCTCAACCCCCCTCCCCAAGAGAAACTCTCATAATTTCTACCCCCAGCATGCTTGAGATCAGTCATTGGGTTGCTCCAAAAGCAGTGTAGACATATCTCTGATGTCATGAGGAGCACAAGTACTGACCACTAACAGCTAAAAGTAAAGTATTTTTATTGGTTTATATGTTACATATTATATGATATTAAATACTTAGGAACATTAGGCTCTAGGCAATAGAAATGGGGCATAAAAAATCAGTGGATTCTACTGACCTTAAATGGGAATACAATGGGAGTACCACTGCCCAATTTATGATAATAATTGAATTAATGCTTATGAAATGTTCATAAGGTGCATCTACATGTGCAATTAAATTGACTGAATAAACACCAATGCAGTTCATGTCAGAGTTAACCGCTCCCAAGCACAGCATCTTCGTGTGCACCTGAGACCACAGCAGTTTGAGCCAGAGCAGCCTGGGCTGGCAGTAGGCTTATGGGCTCAGCTCTCACCTCCAGGTTGTGGCATTGGGTGGTGTCAGGGATCTGGCTCCCTGCTGCCTGGGCTGATTGGGTGCAATTTATGCTCGTGTCAGTGTTTACACATGTGTTTGGGTGCAATTATTTTCATTGCTGTAAGAGAGTGCTGTCCTGGAAGTACTATCTTATGGCAGCAAAAAAAAATTTGCTGCAGTCTAATAGTATCGCATGTGTAAACTGTGATGCTTTACACTACAGCAGATTAGTCTACTGTACAGTAAGTGCATATGTAGATGCACCCAGGGAATTACAAGTGCCCTAAACAAAGTCTATCTGCAAATTAACGGTGCTGTATTCAAAGTGGAGTTTAAATGGTGCACAGCATGCAAAACATAACAAAGATAAAACAAAATACTGAATACTAGCTCATTCTGTAAGCATTCACCCTTTGTAGTATAAATGAGGCTTGGGTCCTATTCAAAGAAAAATGCACTTTTATATTTTAGTGTAATTTTGTGCATATGATATTCCTCAGATTAATTTTGATAAGTCAAATAGGAATTTTTAACATATATTATTAAAAGCTTAAAATTTCTGAGCAATCTAGACTCACTAGGGCCAAATCAAACTCAGCTATATGTTTATCCATTATGATTTACACTCAAAAATACACAGGCATATTAGAAGAAGCAAAGGGAAACTGTAACAGGATCCCACCCCAGGGGTGGCCATGATGCCCCTGGAACTCCCCTGCCTTTCCCCCTGCCAGCCCTTGTCACCTTTACTTTCCTTAGGCAATCTCCCCTTCACCTTTCCTGCCTTGCCTTGATGTAATTATGCTTTTAGAAAGGGAGGCTGGCCCAGGACTCTCCAAATGAGATCTCATACTGATGAACACAGGTGTCACTGCTCATCTCCTTAAGTGCAAATTATGTGGCCTCTTCATCTTCCCTTTTAGCTATACTCCTCATCTTCCCTATTAGCCTCGCAGATGTTATCAATCATTGGGTGTTAAGCCCCCTTGCCCAATTTGGTCAATCTCTCGTCTATGGGCCTTCAGCCCCAGTGTCAACTCCAGGTAGTGCAAGCCTCTAAACCTGAAACATTCTCTGCCACTTCTGGGATGGCCTTTAACCACCCCAACCTCTCCTGGGCTCAGGCCTCTGTACCTTGAACAGTCTCACCCATTCTTGGGCTTAGGCCTGCATTCTCTGCCCCTCCTGGGCTCAGGCCTTTGTCACTAACTGTACCCCCAACTCTTTCCTGGCCTCTCCAGGGCCCCGGCCTCTGTCCTCTGCCCCTCCTGGGCTCAGGCATCATTACTTCCAAACAAATTCTGCCCCTCATGGGCTATGGGTCCCTGGCCCTGGTTCTTGCCCGTCATGGGCCATGGGTCCTTGACACTGCCTGCTGTCATCATAGGGTTGCCAATGGTGTTTCAATTTATTTTGGGAGGTTTGCAGAATGCCAACATGCCCACAACACAAACGTGCCCGCATGCTTGCATATATCAGTTACAGATTACGGTGCATAGACTTTAAGTCAGGAAGGAAAATGCACATCACTATTGCATTCTAAAAACCCACTGGACTACTAATAAATTGGATTCAATATTTAATATTTATTTTAACCAATTCCCAATCATTTATCGCCTAAGTGACTTTCAGCAGTCTCCTGGAGATTTATATCTAACTCCTGGAGACTCCAGGGCAATCCTGGAGGCTTGGCAACCCTATCTCATAACTCTGCAATGGTGGCCTTGCTACTTAGCCGTGGCCCCTGGCCTTCAGGCCCTGGCCTGGCTCCCAGGCAGGGGCGACATGTAGGGGGAGCACGGGGACACATGCACTCACTGAGAACGCTGATGCACCCCCTCACAGCCAGTGATCCTGGGCAGGGGGGGCAGGCAAGAGTGCTGGTGCCCCCCTTGAGCGCCGTTCCCCCCCATGGCCAATTGCGCTCACTTGGAAGTGCCAGCGGTGGGCTGGCAGGATCGGCCATGGGGGGACCCTCTCCCTCAGTCTGCAGGATCAGCCACAGGGGGACTCTTCTCCCAGTCACTGACTGGCTGCTGGGGGGCAAGTGCCCCCCCTGACTCAGGAGGCACCAGTTGCCCATGCTCCCAGGTCAGTTGAGACCTCCACTGCTCTTACACTCTCAGTCCCTTAACCACTTGTCTTGCCTACACCAGCTCAAGTGTCAGTCAGGAGCTTTGCTGTGGCCCTTCTATTCCAGAGCTCTTTTCTCTATGGCTTCCAGGTCAGACTGCCTGCCCAGCTCAGGCCCTGGGCTTATATCCCACAAGCCCAGCCCCTTTTGGGTCATGTGGCTCCCTTGATTACCCTATGCCAAACCTGCAGCCTGCTTCTCCTACAGCCTGCCTTCCCTTAAGGTAGAAGCCCCAAGCTCCCTGCTACAGAAACTATTAATAGGAACAAGATTAGGTTAACCCTGAACACTTTGGAAAATGCAGCCTAAAGGAAGCTTCAATTCAGTTCGTTTTGAATCATTCCTTTAGCTTTTATATATTCCAAACCCATGGTGTCCTGCAAAGGCAGGAGGAAGCATAAACCTCCCCCACCCAACAACATTTTAGATACATTTTAGATATACAAAATGGAGATCTGACTAACTTCATCTTGACAAAGTCTACATTAATTTAGCTGAGAAAACTCCTGCAGACTGTTTATAAGCTGATGCTTCTGAAATTGTCTTCTTCCCTGTCTTTCCATACCTAGCTATGACATGAAAGCTGTTGACTCCCATAGGTTTTTTCCTCAGACATGGAGGATCAGTGATACAGGGTATACTGATATTATTACTATGTTAGCTATGCCTCTTTTCCCTTGACAACATTTTAGGTAATGAATATAGTTTTCTACTCTTTTAATCTGCTCTATAAGGAAATAAAAAGTGGAAAGAATAATACATGACCCAACAGATACAGATGCAGAAGTAATTTTCTTAGCACTGGTTTTCATACATGCATATGAGATATTCTCAGATTAAAAGACTACATAGATTGTTTGTGGAAATTAGATTCAACATACAGCGGGCAGAAATTATGATGGTAGTTGGCGCTGGAACAATAGTGATAATTAATATATGTAAAGTATATAATATTTTTAATCACTCCTCCAGATAAATCTCTCTCTCTTTTTAAATAAGCATCTTTTAAATAAGCATCAGTGTCTTCTTGGAAGTATACTATATCAATTGACTAAAATCAATCATTACAAATATGAACTATTCTTATCCAGAACTTTAGGTCAGCAGCAGATGTTGGTAAATTCCTCCAGAATGCATGCCCATAGAAAAGGATTTTTTTTTTAAATGGCAGAAATCTTCTAGCTACTCTTGCCTTATCTACAGCAGCTGAGCAATCTTTCAGTGCCATGAGGAGATTGAAAACTTGGCTCCTATCTAGCATGGACAAGTTTGCCTTAATCACACTGCTCTTTTACATGTGCACAGGGACATCAACATTGACAGTGCTACAGTAAAGCAGCCATTTGCTGAAAACAACTGTCAACATTGTCAAGTTTTTGGAACCTTTTATAATGTGATTTGTGTGACAAAGCTTGTATCATTCTGTTTATCAGCTGTAGCAACAAATTTCCATAAAGAGGGAAATATGAGGCTCCAGTATATTTCTGTATTTTTACCTGCTCCTGCCTGACACTCACAAAAAAAAAAAAGAAAAGAAAAGAAAGAAAGAATTGCAACAGCCTGATTTGCAACTATCTCTTCGGAGTTATTTCAAGAGTTCTATCCGCTTAGTTACCAAAAAAAAAACCACAAAGATTTTCTCTTGCCTTGGAAACCCACAATTTAAAAAAAAAATCTTCTTCATTTCCTTTTATACTAACCCCACCACTGTACCTGTGAGGGAAAATGATTCAGAATTTTTTTTCAGATTTCAACTCTGTGTAGTGGTAATTAGTGGGTTGGATTTCTAAATGTCAACACAAAGGGCTCAGTCCTGTCATCTGATATCTTGGAATATCAGCTACAGTACTGGTAAAGTATTCACACATGTTTTCCAAGGTACACAGTGATGTATATTAGAGAGTGGGACTGAATCTTTATGTTCACTTAGGAATGTGTGCCTAACCTACAGCATCATTGTTAATCCTGAGCCCCACACAGCTCTGTCAATGCACCTCAATTCTGACTGCATAGCGTCACCAGCTTTTCAAATTATTGTACTTCTCACACAGTTTTGCTGATACAAGGTAGTTCTGGCTTGCAAACTCTTCTACAGCTTTGCCAATGAACCTCAGTGCTCCCAGTTATTCCTCTTTCATCCTTTCCTTGTCATTGTGATTGAAAAAAGATATTATATTCCCAACATTACTTTGGCTGATGCTATTTAAAATCTCAAATTCATTCCAATTTCAAAATGCTTTTTCCTTCCTCTTTCTCTTATTCCATCATTCCTGTAAAGTGGTCTATAAATTTGTAAAGTTAAAACAAAATTTTAAGCCACCTCACCTTAAGAGTATCCCATCTCCCATGTGGGATGCATTGGCAGAAGAACTTTTAATTTACATCTACTTTTCACTTTAATTTGCAAATTGATTTTGTGGACTGTGCAAGAGTCATTGGGCACCTAATTTATATACTGTTTCAGGGGAAAGGTAATAAGATATAATCAGGGTTCTAAATGAATGATTTTTAAAGGAATTTCTTCTATATCTTCTTAATCACAATTTGTTAAGATTAATTCTGTGTATCATCTACAGTCCTGTTGACTATACCAAATATTCTGACTGAATTTTTTTCCAACACATACTTACAATGTCTGTGAGATATCTGAGGATATACTTTACAATTATTGTTATTTATCTTGAGCTACGGGGTGGGGGGAGAGAGAGAGAGTGCTATGTGTTTAGCACACATCTGGCCCAATGAGTTTCATAACTCTCCAGAGAATCTTGCACTCACTGTCAAACTTAACAGGGTCCAACAGTTAATTTGTTTAGTGGCTAGGGGCTACAAATAATTCTCTTGTCCACAACCAAGGTTATTCAGCTGTATAATAAGGATGAAAGTCTTTGTTTCTTTAAAGAATCTGCATCCATGCACGTAATTTTGCCACAAATAATAGGAAAAGTATACCTTGCATAGGAATGAATATGTATTGCTCTCAGAAAACAATACAATTAATTTCTAATTGTTTCTAAAGTTTAGGAAGGATAAAATGGTTAATCTCCATGATGACAAAAGGAAGCAGGGAAATAAAGTGACACACTTGAGTGAACTGTGAGGAAATAAAGTGCACAACATGTGATAATGCCATGACTCTGTGTTATTGCGCATTTCTGGGCTGAAAAGATATGGCTTGATGGGTAATTTGTCATGCTGTGCAATAGAGAACAACAGTAAAGAGACTTCAGACAGAAGAAAATTACACAAATAGTAGGGTGGAAAGGTATAATTGAAGATGGCAAAAGATTGAAAGAAAGACATTTAAAATTACTGTACTGACCTACTAAATGCACTTGGGCGTGGAATCCTGGCCTCACAAGAAGAGGCATTAAACGACTGCAGGCTGTGACACTACTACAGGATAATGCCAATCTTATAGAGCTCTTAGAAGTGAAAAATACAATACACAGCATAACTGGAAAAAAACAGACCCTGGTTTTTGCATACATGCATATATATAAGCAAGCACCTGAACCCTGAATCAATTTAGAGTAAAGGGAAGTTTATTTAGGACCAGACTCATATCTCTCTCTCTTGTGCCTGATTAACTCCAGTGATCCCTTCTGTGAAATAAGGTATAATATGGTATGAGGAAAATACTAGATTCTAGTTTAGAAACAATAAATCAGTTTCATTTCATTCCTTGATTTTTGCTGGACAAAGCCTTTATTCTCCATAAGAGCTCTCTACATAAAATTCAGAAAACTAAGGAAATGATAGTTTGTAAAGTATATGGAGTTCAAATCTTACCACCTCTCTTGTATGATAGATACATAGAACAGCAAATCCAGGATTTTGGAAAATGAGCCTACAGTCAGGATCAGGGCATTGGCCTACAGGGCTGCCAGCATGTGGAAGGCACTGCTGACTGCCTATTCAGTTAGAGAAGAGGGACCAGGTAGCCCAGCTCTGGCCATAGTTGGAGATTAGCTGGACAGGCAGTCAATAGTGCCAAGTGAGCTCAAGAAGAGATGTTGGACAGCCTGGGTCTGGCAGGATCTGACTCTCAGCTCCTGCAGACAGCAGCAGTAGAGGGAGAATTGAAGGGGCGTGTGACAGTACCACTGTAATGGCACCACCATGCCATGCCCCTCCATCCCCCACTATTGATTTGCCCCTGGCTACAAGAGGCCCATCTTCTGTGACTGGGTATTTCTATAGAATGGTCTACATGTTAAAGTATGACCTTCCTCTTCATTCTTCTGTTCCAGAGATGGGATTTGATCTCCTGCTTTAAAGAAGCTCAGAGATATCATGAGCTCCATGTCATCTCAAGGGCCGCCACACAGAGGCCCTTTCCTCATTCACAGTGTCTTAAACTATTAACAGTGATCCAATTGCTCCTCTAGAATGGAAAAGGTGACATCTCCTAGTTTCAAGGAGGGACCATTCACATTTATGGTAGAGACTATTTAAACTAAATTGCTAAAAGTGTCTGTCTGTCTTATCTGTAGGGAGGGCAGAAGCTATTGAGAGAAGCCAGGTTCTTTATTCTGTCCAATTATCTGTACTTCTATATACTTCCTCCTGAAGGCCTTTCCAGGTCTCTTTGCCTCCTAGGCCTCCCTTTGCCAGATCTTCCTTCCACTCCCTGCACCCATGCTGATGAGATACCTTAAGCATGTCATTCAATTTTACTTTGCCTTTACCATCTAACAAATGAACATAATGATACCCATGTATCTAACAAGGATGATGTAAGATAAATTAATTAATATAGAAATCCTTCACAAATATTATGGTGAAGAATGTTGCCATAGAAATAGACACTAAAATGAATGCAAAAGCTTTATACTATTTACTGTTTTTCTTTTTTGAGTATTAATTGCTAAAGAAATCTATTTTCTGCCCACCGATAGCAGTGTCCCTTTCAATTTAGAATCCTTTCAACTGGACTTATACAGCTTTCAGATGGTATAGTCTGCGGAGATCACAATGCATTCCCTTTCAGGGTCATTTGGCCCACTAGAGGATGCTTATGAAATGAGCTTCAACAGGTTAGTTTTTGCAGGTACAATAGACTGCAATGACAAGGAAACCATTTCTGGCTAGCAGAAGAATGATTCTTACAGTTTGCCAGGTTCCTAATGCAACCCACCCTGCAAGGAGTCTAAGCTAAAGAAAGCCAGAGCAGCTGCAAAATGAGGCACTATTCCATTTCAGAGACACACTAAACCATTTTGCTACTGTACAAACATTTTGAACATAAAAATAAATTATTTAAATTGCAAAACTGAGCTAGCCTGCTGTCAAGTTAAATAAACATTGAAGCAGTACAGAGCCCAAATGGTAATTGTTGTTTCATGACCTAAGCTTTCCAAAAGGCCACTTCCAGTGCACTGAAGTACTAAACAAAGAGAATATTTTAATAAACCCAAGTTCCCATGTTTATCACATCATTTGGTTGTAGTCATGACCCTGTGCAACTCTGTGGCAAAGAAATTTGCCAAAGAATCCATCCACTAACACAAATCAGTGCAGCAGGAGGTAAGCTGTCATTTTTTAAACTAAAACAACATTTTAGCCTTATGGTTGCAAAGAAAATCTTCCAAAAGTGAGGGGAATATATACCCATGCCGCGATGCTCACCTGAGCTTGTGGGCAATCTAAAACAATAGTTTTATTAAGTATGAGTTTTCCCATTGACCTCTAGTAAATATGAGTTTTCCCATTGACCTCCCTTAAACCTAATAATAACAGGTCAACATTCTTTAATATTTAACAACTGTTTGTTTTTGTGGAACTATTTCCCTAATCTTAGAATTACAAACAGTCTCCAATACCTTTCCAAGTGCCAAAAGCCCCAGTTTTCTTCCTTTTGCTTGCCAAAACCACAGTCTTTCTCCCTGATGAATCCTAGTATTTAATACTACCTCAATTAAAACTAAAAATTTAAGGGTGGCTTATGTATGCAATGTAAAAAATGAATAGCAGAGGCTACTGTACTGACCAGAATAGGTGCTTTCAGAAAGAAATTCCATTTTTTTAATTTACCTGAGGCTGTCACTGAATTTCCAGCATGCTGCAACAGAAGTCTTAGAGCACTGCTGCAGAATTTAGGTCAAGCTATGTGCACAGAATACAGGGCTTTAAACAAAGTATATCATAGCAGACCAGCCATAAAAACATTTCTGATTAAAAAAACCTGGCAATATCAGTACATATTATAGGGTGTCTATTTGATCTTATCTATTTCAAAAACTGTTTTTTCCTGATTTTTCAGGGACTATTGTATATTAGTATGTAAGTGTTGGAGTATAAGGTCCAGATCTTCCGCTGATGTAAACTGCTATCTCTTCACTGTGGTATAATGCCAATTTACACCTGCCGATCTGTGCCTGAAGTACAGTTCAGAAAATGTAGAGGGAATCACATAAACTATTTCCTCTTAGTAACAGATTCTCTCACACACACAAACTATCCTACTAAAATAATATCTATACACTTCAATCAGCCTTCACTGTTAACTAATGAGAGGCACTCACTGGCTCTTCCTCCTCCTCACTTTTTCTGCAGCCCTAACCTTTGAAGCAAATACTACCTATTCCCCCAACTAAACAAGATGGGAGTCGGGGGAATTAGTAAGCCTTATCAAAATGTTTCTGAGTTGCAAGAGAGATGTTGCTCCTGTACTACTAGGTCTGTCACACCTGTTCAGATAGGTACAATCTAGCTCTAATTTACGTAGGCAAATTTTAGTAAGAAACCAGGCATGGGAGTGCTATCAGATGAAAGAATCTGACTTTCAATACGTTTTGAAGTGCTTAAACTGAAAAATCTAGGCAAACAGAAATGTCTTCCAGAGTTGTTTTACAGTGGGAAGAAAAGTGCCCACCACTTGTACAAGTAATAGGTTTTTTTATGAAGCATATTTGGTTCTTTTTTTCAAGGAACAAATAGCTTCGTTTGGGAAAAATCTGTCATTATAGTTCAACACTTTCTGAAATGGCAAACTAGTGGGCAAATACTCATTCACAGCTGATGAAAGAAAAAGTAGGATTTTGATTGTGTCACTATTTTTCCTGTGTTCACTGTCCAGATGATGTTTTTTTTGCTCTTATCAGAATTGTTGAGTTTCCCTGAATCTGTCAATTTTCACCTGAAGAGAGATAAACACTGATCTCATGGCTTTATAGTTTAAGCAGTGTGGTTTAAAGAGGCAGATAAGTTGTCCACAAATGGTCTGCAAGATTTTTTTCTTACAGAATAAATTTATACAATAAAATATTTTTTTAAAAGCAACTAGGGTTTCAAATCACTTCTACAACACTGGATGCAAAGGCCCATCTTCCCAAATATGTTCTAGTCTTCTTTCTTAAGTAGCCTCTGTCCTAAGCATGTGTGAAAGGGGAGGATGTAGCAGAGGTGAATTCAACCCTATTCTCCTGAAGGCAGGGCAAAGTGAAACCTTATAAACTAACTGGTTCAAAGGGGCATGAGCTTTCGCAAGCTACAGCCTACTTCATCAGTTGCAATGGTTTATAGTATCTGATGAAGTAGGCTATAACCTACTCATGCCTCTCATGCTCATGCCTCTCAATGAATTAGTACATAAAGTGCCAGACTAACATGACTAATTACTACTCTCTTCTCTCCTGAAGTAACTAAAATTTTAAAGGACTCTCAGAACTAGGGGGCAAACAAGAGGCCCAAAAGCAATTATGACACTATTAAAATCTCTTTCAAAACATGCTTGGAAATGCAAGAAAGAAAGGAAAGTCTTCACAAGATCATACAAATAGAAAACAACATGTTTTTCCCAATAAATTAATGACTAAGGTATTTTATAAAGAATAAAATGTATCACATTAATAATGCTTTTGAGAGAGACAGTATCTATTACATGAAGACTGAAAAAAATTTAACTAACATCAATTTTTACACTTCCCCATGAAGTTATAAGTATTCAAGGGCTTAGGAATATAATAGATGTGGTATCTTCATCGGGTATTTTGAGGGGGAGGGGCAAGACAAGGCTAGTTCTGCTAGTTCGGCTACCTTCCTTATCAAACACCTCATCACACATCTCTCATCACACAGCTCCTTAGATGTCATGAATGTATTGTCAAGTATTTTGGTAGGCGGTCAGCATCCAGTGTGTTTCTAACAGAAAGGTTTTAATGTAAAAAAGCTTTTGCAGTTAGATTCTTTCTTAATTTTGCTCACTTTTTTTCCAGCTCCATTATTCCTATCTTACTAAACAATGGCAATTAAAATCAAATCAGTAAAAACAAAATACAATGAGGTCATCCAAGGAACAAGTGCTGAGTTGATGGAAAAAACTGTTCTATATTTACAGATGTTCTCCATATATTGGGATAACTGATGTTTTCTGAAAGGCTAATTTAAGTGGATCAATGTATACTTACCCCTTCAGAAGGTTGAAAGGTGTGCAGTGACTGATGTCATTAAAAATTTACTTCCTGACAGGCATCAAATGACCATGAGATGATCCCAGCAAGCACTCTAAACTTCCACTTTACACATGTCATATTTAATATACTGTTATATGTACCATTATAAACTGCTCTAGTTTCATGGTAGCTGATGTGCTATACATGTTTGATAGGGGTGGTATCAATTAACTAATCTGTTTAAACCATGCCTGCAATTACTACTACTTTACAACTTATCATTAATGCATTTGACAGGATTTTCCCAAAGTAACATTTATTCAGAGATTCATCAAAATTCTTAAGTCTGTCATTTGTTATAATCTGATTTTGGATAATTGTCCACATATCAGCAGTTCTTAAAGGAAACATTTTCTCAATATTAAGGTGTATATGAATTGATGGAAGAAATGTAGAAAATAAATGGTGGTTGCAGAAATCAGTGTTTCAAAATATACCAATTCTATCTTGTTTTCATACCCAGTATATAGAAGGACATTACCCCAGTGCTTGCAGAAGTTATATAGGGAAGAGAGGTGGTAAGGTCCAGGCTCTGTAATCACTAGGATAATTCTCTCATATCATTGAAAGGGAAAAGAAATGGTAAAGTTGGGAAGGAAAGCAGTACAGTCTGTTGCATTCCTTTGCAACAGGAATCTAAGACTGGACAGAGGAGTGTACCAGCTGCTGGGACCCACTCCTGTGTACAGACCCCATGAGAGGCAGTGCAGCTCAGAAGACAATACCTGATTACGGCCAAAATCACAAGGGTAAAAGAGAGTTCAAGTTGCAAAGTCAAGCAATCAACATTTAGAAATATGAAACTTAAAACTGCCCATGCATTATTAATTTGGCCTCTTGTACATATGAATTATGATATGGCCTTCTATCACTTCCTCCTTTTCCTTGTAGCTGGCATGCCACTAGGCCAAATTTTGGGGAATTGTCACAGGAATGGCAAAAGATAAATCCCTGGAAACATGATAATAGGGTTATCCTTACCAAATTTCATATCCCTGCTCCAAAACAGCTTCTCAACAAAAGTTGTAAGATGTTTTTTCCATGCAGTTTTTCCTAATGACAGTCTGAAGTTGGGAAAATGCAACACATTTATCCAGGTACAAATACAGGTATAGGCAACATAACATATTTCTCTCTAATGTCAGTCTTAGGACTGGCTAAACTACTTCAGCTGAAGAATTCCAGAAAAAATAAGCCTGTACTAGATAACCAGCATAGAAAATTTCAGCCTGGAGACTTAAAGTTTAGCAAAGGTATAAGCAACAGAAAACAAGATCATATAACAGAACATGTCAGGCAACCTTAAGTATAGGCTGTACTACCAGATCCACATAAAACTCACTTTGAATTTCATATAGCATGAAAGATTATACATTAACACAAGAAGAAGGATCTTTTACTCATTCATTAATAACAGGTGAATCCAGCGGGGGTGGACTGTGCTGTTCTAAAAAAGTCCCCAAGGTGGAAGAGACCTCCCCGTCTCCTCCATGCTTAAACACGTCTCCTCCCCACCCTTCTCCCCTCCTCACCCTTCTTCCCTCCCCCCCTCCCCTCACCTTTCCTCCCCACCTCCCTGTTCTTTCTCTGATGTCCCAGAGGTGGAAGAATCTTTAGATCTGCTCATGCCCACTTCAGCTGGGCTGCATGGGAACTGGGCCCAGACAAGGACAGTGGCTTTCCATGCCTGCCCCTGGGAGGACCAGACAGTATGGGGAAACCCATGCCCTACCATTCCTGCTGCTGTTCCCAACTAAGCCCAGCTCCCTGCACAGCTTGACTGAAGCAGCTGCAGCAGCAGCTCTGAAGCTTCCCTGGCTTTCAGGACAGTGGAGACAGCGGCAGTGACTGGATGAGGAGGGGATGGAAGGGGAAGAGATATGTCATGCGTCTGAGCATGGAGCAGGATGCTTGCCAACTCTGAAAACTTTAAAAGGTCCTCCAGAGGCTTCTTCAGCACAGGCTGCCCACACTGGTAGGTTGAGGAGAGGAGGCTGGGAGTTGAGGCACAACAACCATTGCAGCTTAGGTAGCTGCTCCTGCACCCCCCACCCACTTTGCCAAATCCTGGATCCAGCCCTGATTAATAAGCACTATTAATTCAAATACTTAGCCAAGCAAAATAGGACCTGGTACTTGGAAACTGATATATTTAAAAAACTGGACTTTGAAACATCTTGGGAGAGAACAGCAAAATATGGATGATATTCAGAAAGTACAGGGGTTGCCTCTATGTGTAACAGGGAATTTTAAGTGGATTTTTTATTATACGTAAAATGGAGCCATTCCAATATTTATTCTAAACCGTACTACCTCAAAAGCTGAAGTAAAAATATAAAATTAATCTATCAAAACACTAGGGGATTTACTTCATAGTAAAATGCTTCTGTTTTGAAGCATCTAACATAATTTCATTTTCTTTTAAAATGCACCCTAATTAGTTCATACTATTTTGTTTCCAACCTTTACTTCTTGGCCAGCTATACAGGCAGTCAATAAATAAAACCTATCTACAAAATAGCAAATGAGTCTTTGGATTAATGGAAGATGTGTGTTTGAAGGAACCTACAGATATTT
The DNA here is from genome assembly GCF_052110815.1 of Crocodylus siamensis. Taxonomy (NCBI): domain Eukaryota; kingdom Metazoa; phylum Chordata; order Crocodylia; family Crocodylidae; genus Crocodylus; species Crocodylus siamensis. Next base: position 44,344,778 of record NC_143397.1, on the reverse strand, counting down.
AGAGGCTGTGCTCTAACTCATGGCACTTCGTGTAAAGCGTCATTACTTAGAACCCACCTCCCCAACAGATGTTCGCCCATTGAGTCAGAAGGGTGGGGAGACTCAAGCCAGCTTGCACTGGCTCTCGCCAGCCTTCCCCCCCACCCTGCCCCAGCTCTGGGGCTGTCAGCTGGGTGGATCTGGGGCAGGAAGAGAGCCAGGCCAGACCATGAAATGGGGGGGCCCTTCCACCAAGGGACTTTGTCTGGCTATGGCAGTTCCCTTAGCTCCACCCAACCCAGGCATGGGGGGGTGCAGCCCAGGCCATGGCATGTGTGGCCATTCCCACTACTTCTAGGTGCACAGCAGGGCTGGAGCAGTGTGGCAGCCAGACTCTGCTTCCTGGCAGCCCTGATAGCAGCAATTCCTTTTGGCTGCTTCTGCCATTGTCATCACTGCCGCTTGACCTGGCTCCACTACTATGGTGAATGGTATGGGGCCCCAGGCAGGCAGGGAGTAGTGTCCAGGAGTGGGACAGACAGGTGGGTGGGGCTGGGATCAGGACCAGGGCTGAGATCATGGGGTGGTGACAGTGTGGAGCTAGAGTCTGGGGCAGGGTCATGATCTGCTACCCACATGTTCCTACAATAGGTGCTGGTCCTGTGGGCAGAGGTAATGGGAATGAATTGCAGCTCAGCCCTAGCCCCACGCTGTCACCGCCCCATGATCCTGGCCCCAGCCTTAGCCCCACCCCACCGCTCCCAGACACTGCTCCTTGCTCACCTGAAGCCCCATCCCATCTGCCTGGCCTAGTACATCTTGCCTGCAGGGGTCCTGGACCAGTCTCCATGGAGACTCTGGGGCTGAGGCCAAGACTGCTGAGTAGTAACAGCACAGGGCTGGGCCCCAGGGCAGAGCCACTTAGGAAGCTTTGGTAAGCTGTTGTAGGCCAGCGGGGAGCAAAGCAGGGGTGCATCCCTGGCCTGGCATGACAGGGGCAGTGCTTACCTGGTCTACAACCAAAATTCCCTAAGTGGCCCTTTAGCCCAAATAATTGCTTACCACTGCACTAACATCTTTAAACCAATGACAGTGAATACCAAAGAGGGTAAGGAATGGGAGATAGAGCAGTGCTCTCCCTCTAAACTATCTATTCCTGCCACTGTCAGAGATAGCATACTGGGCTAGACAGATCATAGCACTGCTTACATTCTCATATTCACTCCATGAATTCACTCCCTTGGACTGGTGCTATTCAATGTCCTCATCAGTGACTTGGATGAGAGCGTGGAGAGCACCTTGTTCAAGTTCACAGATGATACCAAATTATGGGACAAAGTTAACACACCAGAGAGTAGGGAATGGATTCAGGCATATTTGAACAGGTTGGAAAAATGGGCAGAACAAAATAGGATGCAGTTCAACAAAGACAAGTGCAAAATGCTGCACCTGGGCAAAAAGAACTACCAACACATTTATAGGCAGGGGAATGATCTCAGCAGCACAGCACTGAAAAGGGATCTTGGAGTCATAGCTGACTCCGAGATGAACATGAGTCGTCAATGTACAAAAGGATCAACAAGGTTAACCACACTTTATCATGCATTAGCAGATGCATGACAAACAAGTACAGAGTGGTGATGCTTCCCCTCTATGCAGCAATGGTCAGGCTGCAGTTGGAATACTGTGTCCAGTTTTGGGCACCGTACTTCGAGAGGGTTCAGAGGAGGCCCACTCATATGGTCAGAGGCCTGCAGGCAAGGCCCTATGGGGAGAAACTGAGGGACCTAGATCTCTTCAGCCTTCACAAGAGAAGGCTGAAAGGTGATCTTGTGGCTGCCTATAAATTCATCAGGGGAGGGCAGCAGAGAATAGGAGTGCTCTATTTACTAGGGCACCCACTGGAGTAACTAGGAACAATGGCCATAAGTGACAGAGAGCAGATTTAAGTTGAACATTAGAAAGAACTTCTTCACAGTAAGGGTTGCCAGAATCTGGAATGGGCTTCCAAGGGAGGTGGTGCTTTCTCCTACCTTGGGGGTCTTCAAGAGGAAAATGGACAAGTGCCTAGCTGGAGTTGTCTGACCCCAGCACTCTTTCCTGCACAGGGCAGGGGGTCAGACTTGATGACTTATTGAGGTCCCTTCCGACCCTAACAGCTGTGAATCTATGAGGCTCTCCCCCTGGACCCTATGTACCTGAGGTTACTCCATGTGCTGCACTGGGTTGTGCAAGGCCTGCTATGCATTGAAAAAATGAGCTTAAGGGCCTGCCATGCCACTCTCCTCCTCAAGGTCAGATATTTCAAATTTTGCACATGGACTATAGCATGTACTATACTAGTACACTTGTATGTGTCTGAAGTTACATGAACACCCAGAACAAAACTAAATGCTCCATGCAGTTTCTTCTAATGACAGTCTGAAGTTGGAAGAATGTAATGAATTTGTACAGGTATGAATGTGGGTATGTTCAGTATAATAAAGCTGTAGACTTCACCGTCTCTCATTTGGCTGCATAATATATGGTCAAATTCTCCTTTTTGATTCTTCTACACCTATTGACTTAATTCTTCTACTGTTTCTAATGTCCCAAAGGGACAGAATCCTGTTGCAGGTTCCTCCTTTTTCTCTTTATTTTCTCTCTCTCTCAAAGATCTTGACACCATTCATGTCTTTAAATGTTTTTATGCCACTAATTTGCAAATACCTTTTATTTGACTACTCCTCCCAGGTCTAGTCTTACATTTTCCACTTTTTGGATACCAACACTTACCTCAATCAGAATCATTTTTATCCAAAATTTTTATCTTCCTTCCTAATCTCTCTTCTCTACTTTCCTCCTCAGTTTGAATTAACTGTGTTTTCCTACCTCTCACAGACTCATAAACTTTGTGTAGCTGTTTTCTACCACCGTCTTGCTTTACATTCAGTCTCCTAAATCCTGTATCTTCTTTCTTTTTTAATATCTTCAAAATCTGTCTTCTCTCTTTGGTGTTGCTAAAATGCTTGTTGATTCCCCGGGCATCTCACCTTAACTATCGTAACTTCCTCCTCCATCTGGCCTCACTATCATTCAACACTCCTCCTCAAGGCTGTTCAATATGCTGCTGCTAAAGTCAGTTTCCTCTGCAAAGTGTTCCCTCCCACTGCCTTTGCATGTCTTTATTCACTTTTTTTTCTCACTACATAAACTTCCAGGTCTGGATCTATGAGACCCTATATCCCTACCACCACCTCTCATTTCTTCTTACTTTTCATCACTTTACTTACACTTTTTCCCAATTCTTTTGCATTAAGACATAATCCAGTAAAGGCACTTAAATTCATGATTAATCCTAAGCAAGTTTTTAGTTCTCTTGACTTCAACTGAACCAATCTTGTGCTTAGTGTTACTTTCAAGCTTATGTGCTTTGCTGGGTTGACCTTTCCCCAATATTTTGCCTTCTCCTATACCACTTCCTAGAAACATTTAACACCTCTATGGTAAACTGAGACATGCATGGAAAAGTCCATTTATTCCTCTCACTTCCAAAATAATGGACCTGGGATTTTCTGTCCACCTTCTCTCTTCCCTTAACAGCAGTAAAGAGATTCTGCCTTCTATTGGTAAACTGACTCCATGAAGTCAATTCCTATTCCCTACTTGGAACACTGCCTCTCCCTAGGTTCATTTCACACTTGGGCAGTTCCAAGTTCTCCAAGACTTGATGATGTCTGCCTGGCATTTCAAACTTCCCCTCCAGCCTGTGGAGCCTGTTCCTGTCTCAGGCACCTGAACAGACAGAGTCCTTCATCTCTCTGGAACTTCCAAAATAACAGGAGGTTTTGCTTGGGATACCCCCAGTACTCATCTATTGACACTTTCTTCCCATTTCTTGTTCTTGAAATCTACGTCTTCAAGCAGTCCTATCTCTTTTTCTCTTCTCATGAATAATCATTTGCATCTTCTGAACTGCTGTTATTTCCTGTTTGTTTGTCTTATTTGCTCAGTAAACTCTTAAAAGCAGGCAATGAGCCTTTATCTATGTTTGTAAAGTGCCATGTAAATTGACAGCACTATAAAAGTGGTTTATAACAAAATAACATAGTAATAAGAAACTGGGCATATGGGTGATGATCTATCCATCTTGAGTTTTATAATGCACCCAATTATCTTACTATCTGTGCAAGTTTGCCATAGTTTCTGTGCACCTGAAAGCTGTATTAGGGCCAACTGTTCTCTCTATTTTACACATTGGAGAAATGGGACAGATTTTAGTTGCAATATGTTTCAGCCTGCCTTTCTAGCATTTGGAAATCATTTTCTAACAAGTGCTAGAAAAAAAATGAAGACACTTTGGATTTAAAAGCTAAAAAAGCAAAGAGCTGAGAATTATGCCGTTTTGACAAAGTTTTATGTGCCCACACTATACCAGTCCCTCTCCAACTTCTAGGGCAGTGGAGGTTCAAATTTTAGTTTACTAAGGAGTGACAAAAGGGCCAATCCTGTTTCTAATGGTTTCAATACTGCATGATCAAGCCCAACATACATCTCATGCATATATCTCAGTCTACCTGAAAAACCCTTCCACAGCTAGTCATTCAAACACACATATGGCATTATCATAGTTCAGGGGGAAAAATTACCATTAGGCCATCTTAAGTAATTAGGATTAAATTCACACAGTTGAATTAGAGCTACTGTCTCACCCTATTTCCCACTAATACCCCAACAACCTTGACACTGTGACAGGGACAGGCATATAAATAAAGGAAATGTGCAAGCGCTCCTGTAGATTGCATCCTTCCCCAGAGGCTCAGAATTTCACCTCCACGTTATGCCTATTGGCTCAGAGGAAACGTTCTTGGGAGCAATCACAATCCTAGGGCTCGTGTGGCAGTCCATAGCAGTATCTGCTAGATGAATGGTCCAGCCCCACACACTTAGCTCTACTGAAGCTTTAATAGGAAGTAAAACAAATTCAGAGAGTCTAGCCTAGGATCATGGCATTTCAATAAAACCTTGACACTTCTGTAAATACATGTGCATATACAGGCATACAGACTGATACAGAGAATCTGACATAGGTGTGTGATAAAGTAGCAATTTTCATTATAGTTAGTGAGGTTTAAGATGGAGTTTCTGCAAATGTCGTTCTAGCTTAATCACTGGAGAGATCATTTGTACCATCTGCACTCAGCAGGGACCAGGTTGCTGAGACAAGGTAGCAAATAAAAACAATAACGGGAGTAAGTGAAAATAATATGCAGAGCTATAAAACTAGGCAAACTATGATTCAAAACCAGTTGGATTTCAATGACTGCTACTATATCTTTCAAGACAGAAATGTTTTTTGAAATTGGCTGTCATTAACAGAACATTTTAGAATGACAGCCTGGCTCTGGTGGTGTGAATACACTTTCTATTTACCTAATGGAGTCAGAACTTCTAAAAAATATTTATGAAATTTAAATTATAAACAATAGATGACAATCCTATATGATTATATTTGTGTAAAATCAAATTAAATTGAAAAATGTAGTTTATCTAACTTGCTAAACCATTATACACTGACGTGCTAAACAGTCCTGAAACTGAGCTGAGACAACTATAAAGTAGTCTCCCCTGTCTGTTTTGGATCTGGATCTTCAGAATAATAGATTTGACAATAAATTTAGCTAATATCTACAGTACATACTCTGCAAGGAAATATGAATATGGAAAATATCTTTTCTCATTTCTGCTATGCTAAGTCCTGTAGCTTGATACTTTTGCTAAGTACTTCCACAAAAAATACATTAAATCAAAATAATTGTTTCCCTTTGACTTATTTCTAAACTAAATCATTTTGTGTATAATTTCATTCCCCAATGTTATGTGTAAGATTCTGAGCTAGTTGATAAGTTAACTTCTCTGACCTAACAAACAGCCATATAAATGTTTAGCAACACAAAATACAATCTAGTTTCTTATTATTTTTTCCATTATTTCTTTTTCAGATACAAAAACAGTCTCGTTTACTGTAATTAGAGCAGTGACTAAACTATGATCCTTATTTTTCAGACACTAATGGATCATCAAAAAGTCCAGAACTCCAGTTCATTAGGACTACAAGAAGGTTGTTTTGTATCTAAGAATGAGAACTGATGGGAGGCTTGAAATGAAACACGTGATCTTATTAAATATGATGAAAACATAAGGGCTTTATTATGACACACACAAAAAACAAGAACCTGTTCCCCTTAGCAAGCTTCCATAAAGTACCTCCTGTATAATTATTAAATAAAAACACTTACTTATTCAGTACTCAGCTTTTAAACCCTGAATAAGAGAAGTGCATACTGAGAGAGGTACTTACAAGGTTTCCATGGATACTGGATGATGCCAATCAGGTCCATGTTTTTATCTGAAAGTGGTGCCCCTGCAGAGACATACAGCTTGGTGAGTGGTTGTTTATACATAGTAAATAAATAGGAACCTTGTTTATTTTACAAAGAACTCCTGACCCAGACTTTTTCTCATCACCCCTTCATTTTGCTCCTTTTAAACAGCATACTGTACTAGAGCAGATACTTTTGACAATTTTCTTTAAAATTGCTTAAGTTCATTACACAATTATTCAAGCAGAAGCTGAGTAGTAGATTACTGCTAATCCTGCCAAACCTATGTTGACAACTTTTTTTTAAGTCTGCCAGAGATATATTAATGTAAACTACCTCCTTCCAATTCATTCTCCAAATGCCAGTTCCAGGGAAATGAAAGCAAAGGGTGAATACATATGAAAAATACCCTACCTTAATTGACTAAAGACAAGAATGCCAAGTTTAGAATGTTTCAGTATCTAAAATCTTTCCATGTACTTTAGCTGCCATTTTAAAAGTGGTTGGTTCCTAGATTCCCAAACCGTAAGTGCTATGAACATGTAATTTTGACATCCAGTCTCTCAACACTACATGATTTCTAATTTTGGGAGAGAGATTAATACCTCTTATTTGAGAAGTTTTAGTCTGCTAATATTTCTTTGAATAAAAAAGCACAATGAGTTAGTGAAAGAAAGGCAATCAACTTTAATACTTAACACAGTTTAATAACCTGAATTGAAATATGTGTGTGCTGTATTTCCATTAAAAAAAGTTTCCTTCCAGCCACAATTAATAGAACAAAAACTTGTCTTGTTCTGCGATTATTCTTGGAACCATAATTTTAACATCTATGTAAAGGAGGAAACTTTTTGCCATATGAAAGCAATTTCAATTTTTCTCAAAGGAATGATTTTTGGATAAGACAACTGATTTGATATTTTCCATTTGAACTTGCAGCATACTTTGGGAAGGGAGGGGGGACAGTAATTCTGTGTTCTTTTGCCAGCGCTGACAAAGGTCTAGTTGTCAGTGATACCTTTTACAGCTAAATTTACTCTAGAGTGACAGGAGCAGGTGCACCTAGGCCTGCCAGACACTTGTGCATGGGGATCACGAATCTTACAGGTCAACAACCGAAGAAGAAAAAGCTTCTGTCTTCCTAGTACAGGGTGAGTGAGGCAAACACAACCCAAACTGGGGGGTTTCTCTTCAAAGCCAGCTGGTCTGGCTTTATTCTACAGGAATTTTTTTACCTGTCAGTTTGATCAACGAAGCCCTCAGCAGGTGCTGACGGGTACAACTTCCTGGAGAAGAAGAAGAAGGGCACTGGTGAGTTTAATAGATAAAACAATGAAAAATTATTTTAAGTTTTTAAAGCTGATGTGCTCTCCACAGTGAAGTATGGTTCTGCTCCAGAATCAGAGCTAGGATCTCAAACCTTTTGTGATGGAAAAGGCTAAACATTGTAGTATGCTTCACATTGTATTTGATATGATATTTGATTTTAATTTCTCTGCCCAAGAAAAAGTTCCTTGGATATGAAAGAATAATTTTAGTCAAGTTTCTTGTAAACTCCTTCTTGGAAATTTGAATGAGAATGATATTAGAAGTACATACAGTAGAACTACTTAGGTATATTAGATGTCAGTAGACACAGGTATTCTAACTCTTGTTGCTAACTTCATTTTTAAAAAATCATTACTCCATTAATTTTATGCAACTAAAGAAAGCATATTTTTAGTTTGTAGAAGTATCTCTGGACAAGTAGCTGTCTCTGATATTCATTTGCTTTGGAAACAGTCTGAATTCCATGACTCATTAACTTTTCAGTATGAAACAAAGTCTATATGAAAACTAAATCTTAAAAACCTTTCAAAAGCAAGCTGAAAACCAATGAATAACCATGAGACAGTTGTTTATTTCACCATTGTAAGAAGTCAGTCCAAGAAACAAAGAGTATTAGAGAGTACTTTCTTTGTACAGAGCTTTATAAAGTTACAGTGAGTTTACACAATTTTTAGATTTTGTAATACCACAAATAGACCATGTGTATGCATAGTCATACGTGTGTGTGTGTGTGCGTGTGTGTGTGCGCGCGCACACATGCTGGAAAGCTGGAGGAAGAGACAGGGCATTTTCTTCCAAGACAATAAGATTTAAATTAATGTGAAAATATGGCACATGAGACCAAATGTTAAAATATATTTTTGGAACAAAAAGTTTTATTACAAATATCCAATTCAAGAACTCAGCTTTTTACTTTTTTAAATTTTCTTGCATTTCTTACACTTGTATTAAATTGAAAATACGTATTTAAACAAAAAACCCAGAAATCTTGAAGATAAAGATTATATGCTGTGAATATATTAAACTGTTTTCATAACCAGATTCCATATTCACAAGGAATATGCACATAAAAGACAGCAAAGTAGGAAAGAAAAGGCATATACGTTGATTTTAAAAAATGATATAAATGATACAATGGAAATTACTCAAACGTGAAAATATCGATGATTTACTGGTGGGAGGGGAGGGGAGATAGCATCTGAAGCTGACATCAAGCAATAATCTTTAAGGAGTTTTGTATAGCCCTCATTAATGAATTCCATCAGATACACAACCTGATCATCGTGGACCCTCAATGTTGGTGGGAATTTTTATTTCATTGGAGCTGAACAAGTCCCTTAATCATTATTTTGTTCATTTAGAACACATTTAGAGAACAGCAAAGCTGATCTACCTTTATGAAACATGCTGCATGAAAACCATAGTGTTGCATTATACAGGAATATTCTGTGGTTTGTTAGATGGACACAAGGGACTATGAATTAAAATACTTATTTTAAAAAGTAAAACCATATTTTTTCCATTTAGCTGAGATGAAATAACTTATGTGAAAACCAAACAAAAAATACCCCAAAATATTTGAGATGAATACCAAAGCATTGAGGTTTATTATGAAATAACTATAAATCTATAAAACATTGCTACTTCATATACATTTTATTATGCAAAAATCTGAGTATCAAACCCCCTAGTTCATCCATAAAATCTAAGCATTGTTAAATTATAAAAAGGTAAATAGAAAAGGTAAATGTAATCCCTAGAGTAAACTAGAGATAATGTGCATATTATATTAATCAAGTGCAGTACATAACCTTTGGTTTAGAACCATTATTTTAATAGCCTATTGCTTTCTCAGCATTTCATTATATTGATTCTAGGGCCTTAGTAACAGCTATTAAGTCCTAGATAATTTTATTAGACTCTCAATAAAGTTGGTCAGTGCCTCAATTTATTTCCAAAATTCTTTTAAGTAATCTATTTTGTTAAAAATAACTTCAGTGCAGAAAGATTTGTTTTTTAGAATGTTGATTAAACTTTGCACAAATCAATGCAGAGATCTTGCATTAGATACAATTCATACAATCAAATGTAGAATAGTTAATTATCTTTTGTTAGCCTTTCTGATTGTTATTTTCCTGAATTTCAGATTTACATACAGTTAAAATATTAAATGGAAGCCTGAAAAATTCCAGTAAATGTGACTTAATGATTAAATATTGGGTAATAAAATTTCTGTCTATAAAGTCAACAGTTTTAGTACTGTATTGTCTTTGACCAGAACAGAATCAGGCCCTAAAATGTAAGTATATGCATTTATTAGTGTCCCAGCTACCAGTATTTCCTAGTAACTAGGAAGCATATTCACCTTGCACAGATTGGTTATACGTTTTGTAAAACATTGCTGAGTACTCTATAACTTTTAAAAATCTGCAGATATAAACTAGTTCAGCTTTTAACACCATATTCGTCTTTTCCAATAAATTCAAAATTGTAGTATCAGAAAGACATCTCTATTAGTTATGCCACAGTAGATGTAAATGGGTTTTAACCACAAAGCTCTGGCCAAAATTACTGTACAGTGGCGATATAACATGTTATCCAAAAGTTAATTCAGCATTTTTCAAATCAGAGCTGTATGGTCATTTCAAATATCTTGTGTCCTGTTATCTTCTTGGTTACACTGGTATAAATCAAGAATCCACTGAAGTAAATGGAGATACATTGGTTTAAAACTGTTATGAATGAGAAAAGAACTATATTTAGTAGCTAATCTTTTATCTAATGAATAATTTTGATGAATGGCTAACTCTTGCAAAGTTCAACTATCCATCTGAAAAAGGAGTTTACAAATGTTTTCCTTTGTATTGTGAAAATGTAACTTCTTATCTCCCAAAGGGGATATACAAATATTTTCCACATAACCCATTTCTCCTGTCTTTTCTTATTCAAAATTCTCACTGAGTTTAGAAGAAATTGGTAACTTCCAGATGGGCTTTTCAAACCTGGCTCTTGCAGTACTAAACAGAAAATCAGCATTGTTTTATTTCTTGGGTCTTCTCTTGAATAAATACTTCAGAATTTAATCCATGATCAATTCAAGATGCATTTGTTGAGAAGCAAATAATAGGACAAGGAAAATACTAGATTCTGGATTTACTGAGGTAAATTGTCCCTCTACTCAAAGCTGAAGCAAAAGCACTTCATGGATGTTTGGGAGGGGTGGAGAATGGAATTCTCCTGCCTGCCAGCCTGCTGACAGTAAATGGAGCCCCTATTAAGCCTCACTTTTCTATTCATAAGACTATAATAGTGGCTAAAGACCACAATGCAACCATGATCAACCCCATCAAAAATGCACTGGGCTGTAACCAGTTGATCCACATGTACAAAAACCCACTAACTTTACCCATAACTCCTTTGCCTGCCATAATGTTCCTCTATGAACCTATCACAAAGGCAGTTACTAAAGAGTTTGGTTTACTAGGGCCCCTGGATACACATTTTCAAATTGTCCCTCCCTGCCCTAATCAGAAAAAACAGCATTTGTGTTGTTCATTAGATCTATTCCTGAATAAATATTTTGGAATTTAATCCATGATAGCTCAAGTTTCATTTGTTGAGAAGCAGATAGCATGACAAGGCAAATATTGGAAATTCCATTTAAGACAAAACATCTTCTAAAAAATACAGTGTTTAAGTATAAGAGCAATAGATCCTAATGAGACCTCACATATACAGTTTGGAAAGAAATACAACTGCATATATTTAAAAGAGATGATATGGTTCTCTTGCAGTCCACTATAATAGAGCTAAAATCTTTACAATAACTTCACTGTTACTTTACAGAATAGATTAAATAGTCATTACATACTATATAATCTTTATTTTTATATATACAAGGTGTCCATATTATAAGGTTGATATCTGAAGCTGAATCTAGTAAGTTTATTGTTAGTATATCATATACTGGAATAAAGCAACATCTGTTAAACTGAAAATTAAAATTCAGCCAAGATGACTAACAGCTGATAAAAAGTGAGTCCAAATCAAACCTTTACAAATCTTTGTTCCAGTGGTGACATGTAGGGGGTACATGGGGGTCCATGTGCACCCCCTGAGAGCACTGGTGCACCCCCTGATAGGCCGTGCTGCTCACTTAGGCAACAGACAGGGGGGGCCAGGCAGGAACTCTAGTGCCCCGCCTCGTAAGCACCGGCTGAGGAGTGGGGGTCCCAGGTGAAATGCCACTGGTACGTCACTGCGCCCCACCCAACCCCCCATCAGTGAGATTGGCAGCAGGGGTCCCCCCCATCCCAGTTGCTGATTGTTCACTGACTGGTTGCTGGGGGGCACATGCCCTCCCTGACTCAGGTAGCACCAGTCGCCCATGCTTTGTTCTCTTAAAAAACCTCAATTCTTTCCCTCACTAATTCTTGCCATGTGACTCTTTACGTCTTTACTGCTGAAGAGGAAAAAAACGTGAAAGTACATGAAGATATTACCATATAGTTTAATTATGTCTTCACTATTCATTCTTTCTGCTTGGCTATCAAGAAGTGCCAGGACACTAATACTCTGTATTTACAACCACATACAGCCCTTGCTCCAGTCGTATTCCAAATTCAAATCATTAGCATTCACAGAGGTACTCCTAAAAAATGTCTTGTCTCAACAAATCAGTATGAAGCAATACCACCTAGACCTCTGGACCACTGCATAAACTGTTTTTTTCTCCACACCCACTCTGAGACTGCCAAAAAAACTCTGCCTACATTACAACCTCAGTCCAGTAAAATGGAGATCCACACTAGATCTTAAAAACAACTACGATGCAGCAGAAATACTCTTATTCTAGGTAGAAATCAGAAACAATAGGAAAAGGCTTTACTATTAAGATATATTAACCTGCAGCTCATGAGATAATTCTACTCTTCTGGAGGCACCTGAAGCATTAGAACAGTGATTCTCAACTGGGGTGACATTGCTGCTGCTACAACTGAGTGAAATTGCCCTCTGTGCCATGTGGGGCCAGACTGGGAAAGGGAGTGCACTAAGTCTACCACAGCCTTTCCCAGTCTGAATCTGTATGCTTCCCTGCATCCCTCTGTTTCCACAAGCAGCATGCAAGGCTGGACCAGGAAGGGCTGTGGCAGGCTGTGTGTTCTTGACCACTTTAGGTTTATCAGAGCACCCTAATACAACCAGGAATGAGTCCTCTTGCTGCAGTCATTCCTGGTCTGACCGTGCTTGAGGTTTGCAGGGCATTCCCACTTGGCTTAAACTGCTGAAGTGCACAACAGAGGTCCTCAACTAAGGTAATACCAGATACGATAAAGGTACAGAAGAGTGCCATGAATCGAAAAAGGTTGAGAATCACTGCTTTAGAAAAGTATCAGTGGTATTGCCTGTGAATGGGCAGTCTTTACTCAAGACAAAACACATTAAATTCAACAGAATTCTTTCATAAGGACGATGGGAGTATGCCCAACATCTATTCTCTGTTATAAAGACCCCCTGTATTTTGGTAACATTTTAGGGCCAGACCTATGATCCAAATACACACGTAGTTGTTATTGAAACTGGCAGCTTTTTTTATCCCCTATTGGCCTGTTCACCTTTGATATGGTTGCCACAGAAAAGCTACCAAGCCCATGCCTATGCAACTAAGACAACTGTTTCTTCACTAAAACCCAGCAATACTCCTCACAAATCTGCTTAGTGAGTCAAAACCCTTCTACCTATTTCATTCACAGTCATTTGACCCTGTTAGCCAACTTCACCTTGCTAATACCCATCACCAGAGAAATCCTTCCTAGCCAGTCACAGGAAACAAGTCACAGGATTTCCTCTAACTTTAGGGCTCAGACAAAAGAGACAATTTCTACCCAATCTGGCCACAAAAAGCAGTCTATAGCATGAGGGTTCAAATGAAAACATTTCAAAACATAGCGTCTTCTGTAACCTGTGTCTGCACTGCTTCTAGGGTTGCCAACTCTGACTGAAGCTAGTCCAGGAAATTTTTTCCCCCCAACATGACGTAATGTCATTAATTTCATTTTCTTAAAATATCCTATTAAAATCTCTTGGATTGCTTTAGTAGTCACCGGGAGATTGATGCTGATTCCAGTAGACTCCCAGCCAATCCAGGAGGGTTGGCAACCCTCACTGCCTCCCAGCCTCTGAGCTGTTTTCAGAATAGGAGTGGGGAAAGAGAGCAGAAGGAGTTTGATCTGGGTCTTTTCAGCCCCCACCTGAGGGTGGGGCAGGTAGATTGGAGCTCCCCACCCCCCGTTCCTCCAGCATCACCTAGAATGAGCTCCCTCTGCTCCCTGTCCCCCCTCCCATTCTGAAACCAGGGACTGGCTGGAAGGGAGGTGAGACTGTTGTTAGGGGAAACCAGCTGCAGGCTTGCAGCCAACATCTAGACTCCCCTTCCCCCTGGAATCAACAGTGAACTTCTGTTTGGTTCGGGGATCCTTGTAATTCAGAACACTTCCTGCAAAACATTCAGAGTTACAGTGGGGAGTTGCACTTCTATCTGCACTCTTAGTCACTGTTCTTCCATACCCACTTTTCTTATAGACAAAAAGATCAGCTCATCACACAGACAGAAGTGCAGCTCTTGGGTCTAACTCACAGTGATTCATGCCCCCCTCTGCCCTTCCCAGCTCTGCTGTTATCTCTGGATGGGAGAAGGAGAAAGCAGGGGAGGCCGGTCATTCTTGGGTTTTCTCAGACCACTGGAGTGGTGGGGGGCAGGTAGACTGGAGCCCCCCCCCTCCAAGGTGAGGGGCTCCAGTCCACCCCCCCCCCAACTTCAGCAGGGCTGAGAAAACCCCAGAAGAGACCTCCCTCCCCCGCCTCCTCCCCCTCCCATCCAGAGACAGCAGCTGGAGCCGGGCTGCTGTTGCAGCAGAGCAGACAGAAATTAACAAAGTTGCTCCCTTCAGGAGCAGCTTCATTTGAACCCTCATACAATGAGGGGTCATTTATCAGCCAACGGAAGGGTGCTGCAGCCATGTTCTTCTGTCTGGGCATGGCTTTAAAGCAATTTCAAGGGGCCGATCACACAGCAAATGCCATTTCTGTCTGCATCTACTGTTTCCCAACGATATTGAAGGACAAGGGAGCTAGTATGTCACTGCTCTTGTAATCCTCAGCCTCTTGAAAGTATTAAAAGAGGGAGCCATTGCTTAGTGCAGGGAAAGGCAATCTATAGGGCTGTCTAAAATTTAATCAAAACTCAAGCTTAAGTTAGTCTATGCAGTTTTCTATGCAGCTGGTCCAATAAAAGATACCACCCTAAGAAATCCGTGCCTCTGTGATTATAATTACTTTATAGTGCCTAAAACATACTAGATGTTCCACAGAAGACAGGCAAGCCATGAGAACTGCCCCACAGAGTCTCAAGATGAGACACAAGAAGTGTGCATGACTAAAAGGGAGAGGCAGAGGAGAAAGTATTCCACCAATAATCATCTGGTTAAAGGGTGAGTCATATGATATGAGCAGCCTGTGTGTGTGGCATGCAACAGACAGGGGAGGGGATAAGCAACACAGTGGCATATAGGGCAAGAAGCAGAAAGCAGAGGATCAGATCAGGCAGGTAGCACAGGACAGGGAGCAGAAAGCAGAGTAGCAGATCAAGTTGGGACTGGAATGGCACTCAGAGTGTGTGGGGCTCATTTGTGGCCTGCCAAAAATGTTGTTCACCCCCCACCCCTGATCTAGTTACTCAGTTTGGGAATGTACACATCTTTGTTTTATGAGGATGGGTTTCTCTTCAATAAACATGACTAAAATAGAGACAGAAGTTAGACAATATTATTAACTTGCTTTCTGTTGATGTTGTGGAACAAGTAATTTTTTCAAAATGGGTTAATTATGGACAGAATTATGTTGTGGCAGACCAGATAATTCAGAAAGTTTCCTTTTATATTTAAAAGATTTATACAAAAGAAAGAAAACAGGAATTGAAAACTGTTTTGACAGTTTCTTCACTTACAAAGCAAAACATCAAGGGGAAATTTCTATTTCCCTCTGCACACCTAAGTGGTAGTTTTCTAGCCATGTAAGTGGTGTTTTCCAGAACTTACATGCAGGTAGCAATTCTGGAACTCACATGCAGCCATCCCTGCCCTGTGGATGTGTAGGTATACACAAATAGACTGGCCCTAAGAAGTAGCCTGTACCCTAGTTGGTCACGTATGTGCCTACCTACATGTACCCATTTTGAACATGTAAGTTATGAAAAGGTACGCTGCCAAAAATCTGTAACAAAGAGCAAAGGGGATCTCCAGCTTTTGCCCAGACACCTGGACTGGTTAAGGCATTTTGCCCAGAAAGCAACGTTCCAGTCCCCCAGAAAAGGATTTGAACCTGCAGCTTCCCAGGAAAGTGCCCTAACTCCAGAGCTACAGATTAGGTGCTGGGTATGCTTGTTCTTAAAACTGTTCCCCTGAGAAGCCAAGATGGGAATCTATTTGAGGGCAGGAGGATGAGACAAAGCTTAAAGGTGTGTGGTTCAGTGAGATGGCTTCTTCCCTAGATGAAAATACTGTGGGTCCTAGCCTGGACACTTGCTCCCAATAGGAAACAAACTCCCCCACTGCTCTTATCCAATGACTACTAAAAGCAAGGGGCAAAGGCTAAGCTTCAAAAGTTGTGGAAGAGGGGTCTGAATAATGCATACCTGCCAGAGACATGGATAACACACAGGAGAGTAGAACCTGTAAACAGAGTCTTGTGTTTGCTAGACAAATGCCTTCATCATCTACCAACTGGAGCTATATTATGGTCAGGGTTTCCTCCCCACTTTTCCCAGGGTTACTGTCAGGTATGCATGTTCATAATAGCCATGTACATACTTAGCCACTGTGTAGCCTACTGTCCATAGTGAGGCATGTGCGGCCGTGCATGTGCTGCTCTTCTTTTTTCCTGCAGGTTTTTTTGACCCCTGGATATCCAGGAGCATGGTGACCTTCAAAAATGGAAGAATAAGTTGACCAAAGTTTTGTTTCTAACTTCTAGCTTGAATTCTTTTTAAGTTATGGCTAACAATTATCCCGAACGACCTATTGGCCTCACAATCTTCATGAATCTCATTGTCTACAGTAGTCGTAGAGGTTAATCTAACTTGTAGCAAAGCAGAATGCTTCATTAGGCATTTTCTAACTACCTAGGTCTGCTTCCTTACAGTATCATCTTATATGACTAACATGCAAGTGAATTGATAAAACTGACACTTGTCAAAGAGATTTCAAGCCACCTTGGTACTTCCTGTATTCTGAGGTAGGCAGAGGACTGTTTGACCTCCTGTATAACATAAAGCAGACTCAGAGCTTCTCTAATTTATGCTCTATTTTTATGAGCCACAGGGCATCTCTACACATTCATTAATGCAAGTACTAACTTAATGCACCATAATCGGTGCTACTATGCATTAGTGCAGGTCAGTGGTTTTTATGTGATGCTAATGCACAGATTAATCCTATGGCGTATTAGCACAGCTTTTGCCAGCTGCAGTAATGCACAATAGAATTATTCTACTGCGACATTAGCGTCTCGTGTAGGTGTACCCACAGAGAGCAAACAACAACAGTCATGTCACCTCTCATTTTGTGCCCATGCCAAACACTCATCTTCTACATGCCTTCTTAACTGGTGAAGAGAAGAAATAGGCATAAGGTCCAGTGGCATGCTTTCCAAAACTTAGCAAAAAGTTTTCCATCCCTAGGAGCCATACAGGAGTCAGATTACAAATGACAATCAGGGCTAGTTCCTTTTGCTAGTTAAAAAAGAAGAATGCACTAATACAAATTAAGAGGAGCATGCCAGATTAGGTTTGAATTTCCTACCTCATTACTTGGCAATATAAAACAAATTGTTTACATAATCTCTATCACCAGGTTGTTTTTTTTAAAAACTACTTATAAAAATGTAGTATTTAAGAAACTGAAATTATAGGGATTTTGTACTCATACTTTATTTAAATTCTTATTATTTCATAGTAAGATTTATGTTTTGTCTTGGGTAATGGCTGTTTACTAAGCTGGGAGGGTTTTAGCACTCCAAAAAGTGACAGACAGATTAAAGTGTATCATAGAATTAATTCCCTACCAAACTGCTTGTTTTAAAAAATCAAACTTGTTAAGTCATATGGATCCACAATAATAATTAGCCTGATGAACATTAATTGAAGAACAAACAAAACATACCATTTCGAAAATTATTTTAAAAATGTACTGCTGACATAAGACCTTATTAAAACGGGCCAACATTTATCCTAAATTGCTGGTTTTAACCCCAATTTTAATCAATTTTCTTATCCTTGGCAAGGAAAAAAATTCATTGAACTTGAAATCTCATATACTTACATCAGAGTTGATTCTTAGCAAAAATTTGAAATGAGCCATAGAGACTGTCTGGGTTATAAGTCTCGAACAAAAATTTGCCATACATATTTTTGATCAAAGCCAAAGGTTTAAGAACTGTGTACAGATTTCTATCCATGGAATATAGCATATAGGTATACACATTTAGTAATTGTAGGTTAAATTCTATCTTAGTTTTACCCCAATCCAGTTCCTTCACCTGTTATTCCCTTTGTTCAAATAGATACTATACGCCTTACAAATACTGAGGCATGGGTATCAAAAGAAAGGATTTGGAATAGTAGATAGGGGCCCATTGCTCATATAATATGTTTGATTTGGAAAATAGGATCTGGATGATCTTTGAGAAAGGTACAACAGAAATCCAAACTATCATTTTAAGGCCTCATCCAGAATATATCAGAATCAACATAAAGGTTCCAACTGACTTTTGTGGGCTTTGGATTGCATCAGAAGGCCCCAGAGAAGGCTTTGAAAACCAGGTAATTCTACAGCATTTACAAATGCTAACTTATTCAGCAGGATATTTGAATATATGCCTACGGAATATACGCACATTTAAGTCAGTTATGCGCTCAAGTAACTTGTTGAATTGGTGCTTTAGACACAAATTTTCCTAACATTTCTTCTATAAGAAGGTAAAGATCCAAATAGCACAATAGGTTATAGACTCCTGTCTAATTTCTCTGCTAGCGTTTGTAACTTAGGTGTTTGAACTAGCCCAAGTGTTAGAGCTTAAGGTACTTGATTTTAATGATACATTGTGTATCACAAAGAAGAAATACTGGGTTTACATTTTATGACAATTTTTATCAAATCTAGTCTCTTGTCAAAAGAGAATATTTATCTCCAAAATGTTTTCACAAATCACTAGTTAAAATGAAACCCTTAAGGAAATTCCCAGATAAAAATAATATTAAGAAAATATTCAAAGAAAATATATCCCCTTGAAAGTCACATTTCTGATTTTTTTCTGTTGGAACAATTCAACAGCTAAGATTAACAGGAATGAAAGAAATTAACAAAACATTATTTTAACTTATAAATTCTGTGCAGTTGCAAGCATTGTGTGTAGTTATTTCATTGTTTTGCTGTCTACAGTTAATCAGTTTGTTGTTGCAAACCCCTTAAAACAAAAACAAGGGAATAGCAAAAATACACCTTGTATTAATAACGTAAGACAAGGGATAAGGAATAAATAATGATAACTCTGTGTTCTCCTTCTATCCCATATGCCTCAAACACTCACTCACTATATCTTGACACACAGGTTCATGTGAGCTATGTACTCCAGTACACTGTATACCAGGGCTGTCTAACTTTTGGGTACCCGGTGGCCACTTGTGGCGCTGGCCACAGTCTGGGAGCCACATCAGACACAAGCTGCAGTCCCAAGAACAACTTGGGCAGCCACCTGGACTCTCTCCTGCCACCTAGCCATCCCAGCATGCTTCCCCATCCCTATGAGCACAACATGGGCAGCCCAGTTCCTTCCCTTCCCAGCACTCTTCCACGCCCTGACCCCTTCCATGGTATCACCCAGCCCTCAAGAGCAGAGGCAGGCAGTAGAGACTGCAGCAGGGGGAGCTTATAGAACCTGGCTGCCATAGCAAGAGAAACGGCAGGGCTGGGAAGTAGCAGCCAAGCAAGAGCCCATGGCTATGCTAACCCTTTGGGGCCTGCAATTAGCCCACGGACCACCAGTTGGACCATCTTGCTACTAACAATCGAGTTACTTTTTCACAACACATTCTCCCATAGTTATATACTCCCAATACAATCAGTTTACGCATTAGCTTCAGTTCAACTTTACCATTCCCTCCCCCGTTAACAATATACATGTTCTTATCACAAAATAGAAATATATTCCTCAAATATTTGTGACTGCCTATCATCCCACATGCCAGCCAGACAGCAATATGTCTATTTTTTTTTCTCTCCAGGTGATTTAAGACATGGCTCTTAATAGGTAAAGTTGTGCACTGCAAACCTATTCACTCTACTCCATCTGTAGTCAGAGTGTTATAACTTAGATTCATGCCTTTATTTGTTCCACATGTGTGACAGGTCAACAAAAATACAAAACCTCTGACAGGCTTTTCAGGGGAACCAGATTATCTAACCCAGGGGGTTAGTTCACACTAATCAAGTATGGAGCAGAGTTAAGGTTGATGGTGACTTCCAGACTGTAAGGGCTTTGTTAACGTGGTAATTCTGGACAGCTCCTATAGCTCTTAACGCCTGGATTGTCCACACATTAACACCTTAAAGTGGCTTAAGGGACTCATTATGTGGCTTAAAGTTACGCCACTCCACAGCAGGATTACCTCTTGATCCCATTCCATTAAGATGTGGCCACTTCTCACAGATAGGCTGCTAAAATTGAAGGTGTGACTGCTCCAAACACCAAGCTAGCATTAAGCTGATCAACATCGTGAGCGTAAGGTGTAACCTCACAGCATAAGGTGTAACAATACCTGAAGGCCACAGTTCCCAAATTGTGGGTGGCAACCCCAAATGGGGTCGCAACTACACTGGATGGGGTTGCGGGGGTGGGGGGCTCTGGGTTGGGCATGAGGGGCCATGTTAAGGAAATGGGGCCATGCTGAGGAAAAGTTTGGGAAGCACTGCCTTAAGACACTGCATCCTGTATTAGGATGTCCTGCCATCACCTAGTCTCCTTGAGCTGTTTCTTTTTAGATAACTTATCTAATAAGTTATCTAAAAAGATAACTAGTTATCTGTTTCCAGATAACTTTTTAGAGCTTCAGCAGACTGTTGACTTTGTTTTAAAAACCTGGGTGGCAGTGAATTTGCAGGGCTGATTACAATGGACTCCTGAAAGCAACAGTGTCTAATGCAAATGTTGAGCAACTCCTGAACCCAGTTACCACAGGCATGGGGGGTATCACAGGACATTTACTGGGTGGGGAGAGGGGGTATATTAAACAGTAATGTGAATACAATGCCACAAAGACTCAAGACCCTGATCTGAGGCTGAATGCACCCCACCACCTCCATAATCGGTGTTTAAAGTGTGTGAGCACTTTTAACCCAGGCTCTCTTTCTCTTGCATGCTGCTGTGCACACAGGGGACAGGCCGGGGTCTCTCTCTGCCTTCAGCAGCAGAAGAGAAGACTGAGGGGGGATTTAATAGCAGCCATCAGCTACCTGAAGTGGAGTTTGAAAAAGGATGGAGCTGGACTGTTCTCAGTGGTGGCAGATGGTAGAACAAGGAGCAATGGGCTCAAGCTGCAGCAAGGGAAGTTGAGGTTAGATACCAGACGGAATGTTCTCAGGAGGGGGGAGTAAAACACTGGAACAGGTTCCCCAAAGAAGTGGTGGCCTCTCCATCCTCGGGGGTTTGAAAGACCCACAACAGACAAGGCCTTAGCTGGGATGATCTAGATCCTGCTTTGAGCAGAAGGTGGGACTAGACCTCCTGAGTTCCCTCCCAAACCTCCTAGCCGATAATCCTGCGGCGGATACTACCAGGGTGTGAGGGGACTGGCAGGCGCGGGCCGCCGGGCTCCTTCCCCGCCCTGAGGAGCCTTTTTTTATTTTTATTTTTTTTTGCACCGGTCCTGGAAGCACTGTAATACCAGGTCAATGCATGGAGTGGACGGAGCACGCTCCAGTTCTACCAACCAATACCAAAAAGAATCTGCTCAATGTAAACCTCCTGTGGAGGACATATCAGCGGGCCAAAAGCCCCACATGAGCATGTCTCACGTAAATGCATCCAGTGTTTGGCCGCGGCAGCAGCAGCGGACTCAGCTGCAGCCCTTCGCCACCAGCCCCTGCTGGCGCCGCGGTCGCTGCCGGGAGGAGCGACCTGGGCTCCGCGGCGATGACAGCCACGTGTCCTTGCGCCCCCACGGGCTCCTCCGCGCACACCAGCAAGGGAGCCGGGTTTCTTTGCGCTCCGCACCCTCCCCTCGCCGCGCCGGCTTTGCTTCTTGCGGGAGCCCCACAGGCTCTGCGCCCCGCAAGGCCGGGCCACAAGCGCCCCCCGGCCCCGGCACGCGGCTCGGCACGCGCGGCAGGCGGCTCCGGGCAGCAGCGGGGCCGTGC
Organism: Crocodylus siamensis; assembly: GCF_052110815.1. Classification (NCBI taxonomy): domain Eukaryota; kingdom Metazoa; phylum Chordata; order Crocodylia; family Crocodylidae; genus Crocodylus; species Crocodylus siamensis. The sequence goes on along the minus strand of NC_143397.1, from coordinate 44,322,640 downwards.
CCCGCCCCGCCCCGCGCGCAAGTGCCCGTCCCTGTGCGCGCGCAGTCCGCCCTGCAGGCAGCACCCCTCGCGCAGTGCGGGCCGGCGAGCGGGGTCGGCACCTGGGACTGCGGCAGCGGCGGGCAGGCCGGCACCCCGGGGTGCCCCGAAGGGCCCGAGCTGCGGGGCTTCGGCACCGGGCCTTGTCAAAGCCGCAGCTCCCTGCCGGCGGGAATGAAGCTGGCTGGGCTAGGGGCAAGTCTGCACACAGGACTCTCGCCTTTCGGGAGGGCTGAGCGGACTACGTGTGAGAGGGATGTTTTGTGGAGCCCAACCTGCCTACCCAGCCTAGGGTGGGGGACACACACAGTCTCACCCCCTCCAGAGGAAAGGAGCGTGCCATGTGTACACACACACCACACACTCCCCCCCCCAGGAGGAAGAAGTGTGCTATGTGTATACACACACCACATACAGTCACCCCTCCCGAGAAAGGAGTGTGCTATGTGTACACACACACACTGCATACACTCACCCCCCACCCCCCGAGAAAGAAGTGTGCTATGTGTATACACACACACACCACATACACTCACCACCCCCACCAGGAGGAAGGAGTGCGCTATCAGAGGGATGTTTTGTGGAGCCCGCCCTGCCCACGCAAACTAAGATGCGCATGCGCGCGCGCGCACACACACCCCCCCCCCGTCTCCCAGGAGAAAGGAGCGTGGTATGTACACACATACACCACATACACTCACTCTCCCTCCCCCCAAGAGAAAGGAGTGTGCTACCAGAGGAATATTTTGTGGAGCCCACCCTGCCTACCCAAGCTAAGGTTGCATGCACACACACACACTCACCCCCCAGGAGAAATGAGCGTGCTACATGTACACATACATACACACAGACACAACCCTCCCAGGAGAAAGTGTACTATGTGTACACACACACACTCACCCCCTCAGGAGAAAAGAGTGTATGAGGGATATTTTGTGGAAACCACCCTGCCTTCCCAAATTAGGGATCAGTATACATACATACACACACTACCCCCCACCCCCAGGAGAAAGGAGTGAATTACCTGTGAGAAGGATATTTTGTGGAGCCCACCTCCATCCCCCTGGGTCTCTGAGGTTGACTTTCAACCACTGAAGTCCATTAGCTTCCTACTTCTGACGAGCAATAGTCCTCCTCTAAATCTCAGACACTGGGCCCTGCAGGAATTCCCAAGCCATTTTCAAATATAAAAATAATTCAACATGAATCTTAAAAAAAACAAAAAGGAGCAGCAACCTAATAAAAAGGCAAAATATTATCAGGAAACTATCATAGGAGATGCAGGCAAAATAACCATTCAGAGTCTATAGCTGTAATCCTGGCCATTTGTTTTACACTGCTGAATAGTGCATTGGGATTAGAGACCCCATTTTCACAAGCAAGGCAGAGACATTTCAATAAGAAGATTGTTCTGTTTGCAGTCAGTTTTTGCTGAGGTTGGCCTGGATGGAAACTTTCTGGGATGGCTGTTACACACATACAAGAATTCTTAAAAGACAAAAAAAAGTTCATTAATATACCATGCCTTAGATTCTAATTTAAGTATTAATGGTATCATTGTGATTGTCATCTATTTAAATGATTGATCTATAATTTTTTTTAGCAAACACAACCATAAATATATATTTTAAATAATTGGAAGATTATTGCAGTCCGAGTTCAGCAAACCCACTGTAAGATTCAGATATAATTTATTACAACTGGTTAATACATATATGCAGTACATAGTCTATTGTTTCAAGTGATACAATCCCTAAACTTAAGAACAGAATTATATTCATATAAAGTTTTGTAGATGCTGTTTCATAAATTCCTTTAAACATATTCACTTCACTACTGCAGGCCTGCAGTTTAATAATATGCAACATTTCTGCTTTTAAAAATCTAAGGTGCCGAATAAGAATTGTAAACTGACGTAACTACCATGGAACAGACTAAGTAAAGCATTGAAGGCAGATGATTTTGGGAATAAAGAAGGAGTATGTGGTAAGTGTTTAATATTTATTGTGTTTAATATTATAAAGTACTAATTATTATTTCATTTTTGGGGCTTAAATCAAAGCCTTGAGAGCAAACTCTGCTGTATTATGTGCTTACAGGTATGTCAGTGACAAAAGGCTTTCTGTAATTGTCACTTAATGTATATAACACCATTTTAGTAATGGCATGCCATTTTATGTCAGCCGTGCCTACCTTGCAAATATCTTTTACAATTAAATAATTTTCCAATAAATTATATACATCTCAGTTCTTTCCTAAGGTTTATAAAACATTTAAATTATGCTCCTGGAATCTATATGTCATTATCTTTGAGATTTTCTGAATTTATACATTATGTTCAATTATAAAAGCATATGGATTGAGGGAATATTCTGAATGAGTGGAGAACAAATACCGTACTGTTGAATAATCTTTGGGGTAGATTAATCTATAGCCTTGATTCTTCTCAGGGTGGGTTGCTGTGGCAACCGCCCCAGCTCACTTTAAAATAATTTTTTAAAGCTCACTTCAAGAGCTACACCCAGCGTGGGCCAACTTTAAAAGCAGACAGACATAGGAAGAAGTGTTTTAGTGCAGTGCTCATATAAGATGATAGGGATGTGGTTGAGAAGAGCAAGGGGTGGAATGGGGTGGGGCAGAACTCTAACCAGAAAATAGAAACTGAGCCACCCCAGAGTTAAGAAGTAAAGGAGGTGGATCATTTCATAGCAAGCAACCTTAGCACTCCTCAGTTTAAATGCACTAAGTGATGTAAGCTGACAGCTCCTTTTCTGTACAGTTCACCTTGCACAGGAAATTAACAGTGGACTTTGATAATCATCTTCAAGGGAATGTTTGCTAAGTTTACCTTGAGATAACTGCACTCCTTAGGGAAAGAGTCACTTGGATGCACTTCAGTCTTTGATAAGGCTCTGGGGACCTGATTTACTAATGATCACACCTCCTGTTGTGCTTTTATTGTTTGACTTGGGAGTTAGTATCAGGTGGTGGGTTAGGGAAAAAATTGTGTTGTCAACAGGCCTGTGCATGACCAGTCTACAATAGAAATCACAGGTCTGACCTTCATGGAAGAAATCCAGAGAGGATTTACCCACAAACTATTTGCTATTTGAAATGCATATCTGTACTCATTACAGATAGCAGAACAATTTTTTTCCATTGTTTTAGAGTATTCCATATATTCTATATATTTCAAATAATGTTACATTATTTCCTTGGATGGATAGGGAAACATTCCCTTCATCCTCGATTCCTTGATCTATCAGTTGCTAATCTAATGTTGCACCCTGGTGTAAGATGGAGGTGTCCTTTACATGGCTTTGATGAATTGTGTTCTGACATAAACCTGGCACAGATGCTCTAATATATGAAGGTCACAACTATTTAAAGATTAGGCCATAAGAGCCTAAAAATGTGGAAGATGTAGCAGCCATATTAAGCTGCTGTAGTTGTAAGGTTGTGAAACATTTGCCTTACTGTGATAACTGCTGTCTGATTTCTTGCCGTTGAACTGAGGTAGTGCCAGAACTTTGCCCTGCCAACCAAAGAGGCTGCTTTGGCTACTAATCCGGGGCCTGTAAGGTGCATTCAGCTGATACAAAATAAAAGAAATTATAGCCATTCTCAGAAAAAGTGTGATTCTGGAAACTAAACGTCCCTACATACTGTACTCCATTTAAAGACAGAAAAGCAAAGGAACTATTAATAGTATTGCTGTTTTGAAAGATGAGTGCCATATTGACAGCAGGGAGACTAAAATCCTATTTATAGAACAAGTGCCAAATAGGTGACCAGTCAAACTTTCCCATGCCTGCCTCTAGTGGGCTCACTCTAAACCTGGTGAGAACACCAGGGATGACAGGGAAGCTTGCCATCCACGTTTTGTCAGGATGTGGCCTCTGCTGAGACTACCAACATACATGCCAATTACCGGTTGAACAACATCTGTCTGATGGGGCCTCTACGCGCAGCAGGTTGCTGGTGGTGATTTGGTGAAGATGGTGATAGCAGTGCTGGACTATGATTAACTCAGATCCAAATGGAGTCCTGATGCTGGGGTGGTGTTTAAGTTCCATCTAACTACCTAGGTTGGCACCAGCCAGGAGTTGTACTTTAAACTCCAGCTTGCTCTGGCCATGCTTGAGCATCCTTGCCCTAGACTATACAATTAACTTAGATATTTATTAATTGTCTGAACTGTAATTTTAGAAGTAGGTCAGAGGCCCTATGGGACATTTATACTTGAAAAGACAGTATAATAAACTGAAATCTATCTGATTGTTGTTTTAATTCACTGCTTTGATTTTATAATGTGCCCTCCATGTTTATTTCAGTGTTGCTACACTCAAAAGTATTGTGACTACCTACATAAAAAGTTAAAACAAGTATCCTCAAAATATAATTTTACTCGCAAATTATTATATGTGCTTAATTTGGACTCCACCTTGCATACAGCACACCTTTTTCAGTCTTGGTTATAAAAGCAAGTGAACTTGTATATATATAAAAAACAGGTTCTGTCTTCTATAGTCATGGGAAGACTACACATTTCTGGGGAAACGTCTGAAGAGAGAGCATCTTAGACAGTAGGCTATGATTTCAACCTGTGCAATGAAGCAAACAGTGTTTTATCTAACCAGCAGCCTTATTTGCTAAGGGAGGCTGTTTGTTTGCATTCCCCCAAACTTCAGCATCACGATTGTTTTCCTTCTCTCCCCGTGCCTGCTTCCTGTGCAGCTGAAACAGCTCGGGTAAGTGAAGTCACCAGCAATTGGATCCGGAAGCCTAATGACTTTGGGAAGTTTGGGTTGGTTTACAGACTGCGAGCTCCGAAGAGAGCGGCCAATGAAGGTGCAAAGAGATGGGGTAGGAAATGTCACGGGGGACTAAAAATACACGCGCCTGCTTTGCTGATACGGGTTGGAAACGTTTCCAAACTGATTAAAAAGTTGGCCTGGCAGCCTCTAGTGACTGAGAGGAGGATGATGACTGTGAAGCTGCAGAGATTTGCACAGCGCCCCTTTCAGTTGCTTCTCCTGTGATCACTGCCGACATCCCCTGATTCATTTGGGTCCCTCTCTCCGGCTTCTGCGTGGTCCCTCTGGAGCAGATGCTGGGGACGGGACGAGGGGTGGGGGGGTCACGACTATATTGGGGGGGCAGCACTTCAGGTCTGTAGTAGCCCCCCTCCCCGGTAACTCTTTGCATCCAGACAGTGCAGGCTGGCTGCCTCACTGGAGGACACAGCCCGCCGTGCCTTATTTCACGAGAACAATCCCGAGATGTTCAGGCTTTGCTGTGCTTGTTCCTCAGCCGCCCGAGTGTGTCTCTGCGATGATCCCGTGCCCCCTCGCTACTGTACCTCCCCAGGCGGAGGGGAAATCTGCGCCAAGCGCGCCGTGTTTTCTTAATTTTGTATAATAAAGGATTGTCATTAGGTTTGCGTGTGGCATATGCCATTACCCCCACCGTAAAACTAAAATTAGCAAAATGTCAGGAATGGAAAGATTGATTCACCCAAGATGCAATTATCATTTAAAAAGTGCTTGATTGAGGTGCTGATGTTCCGTGATTTATTCTGCATACCATATACATAATTAAAGTAGTGTAGTGGAGTAATTTATCAATCTAGTTTAGACGAGAGGGGCAAGGAGCGGAGCGGCTGCCGCGGCGGCTGCTCTGTGTTTGTTTTATTAAAACGCTTTCGGGATCTGAGCCCGCCCCCTTTTTGCAAGAGTGAAACTGATTATTTCTCCAGCGCGAGAGGAGAGAGGCATTCGTTTGGGATTGTGGGAGAGAGAGAAAGAGACAGAGAGAAGAAGAGAAGGGAGGCAGAAAAGGACACCTCATCAGGCGTGTAGTTTTGAATCCCTTTCTAGCCTCTTCCTCCCCCTACCCCCCACCCCACCTCCGCGATGTTACAAAGGCTGTGAGCTGCTCTTCTTTTCCCATTCGCCTTCTGTCACTTCCTTCCTGGACGCTTTCAGGACGAGTCCGGTTACTTTTAATCCGGCCAACAGCACGGCCACTTTCTCCTCCACGCTGCGCGCACGCACATACACACACACACACACACACACACATATGCACCCCACACACACACACGCACACGCACCAGACATCTTCTGGCTGCTATTGGATTGCCTTTGAAGGTTGTGTGTGTGGTTCACAAGGAGGCTGCATGTTGAACCAGGTGGTGAACATTTAAAGGCTGGAAGAAGTAAAGGGATTTTTTTTTTCTTTTTCCTGAAAAAGGAAAATATCTCAAGGACTAGTCTGATCATCTAAATGTTTGTGATGTAAGTACATGCGAAATTCAGAATGGCAATACAGTGAGAGTGGGGATTGTGTAAGAGCCCCATATACACATCCTACTGCATTTGGAAGAAGGTTGCAATCAGAGTATGGGGACTGGGAGTAAGGTTGGGTTGTATAGTAGGGTTGGGTTGTATAATTTTTAAATTTTTGATTTCATGATCAGGTGGCTTAAAAGTAACTTTTCAGTGAAATAATATAGTTCAATCCCTAGTTATTCAGATTGCTACAGATTTGTCTGTATCAGTGTCATGAGTGTTTAAAGTTTCATGAAGTTAGTTCACATCATTAGTATGCTTAATAATCGGAAGTGTGTGCAGCTTGTTGGTTTTAATAGTTCAACCAGATGTTATGACCCTTGTAGTACTTGCACCCAGGTTCGTCAAACGGTTCACTGAAGAAAGTTTCAGCTCAGCATAGGAGCAGAGCATTTCTAAACTTATTCTGTGTATGTCAGTGCTCTTTTCACTTTTTGCCTGCAGTTTTGGATGAAGTATACTTGCAAGAGTGTACCTTTGTGCATTTCTCATATGCACACTTAAGTTTGAGATGGAAAAGCTCCTTACATTGTAATGAACCCTTCTGTTTGGGTGTAAGTTTTGATCTTTACATAGACTTCTCAATATTTTTCTAATTGCAGTTAGGGAATCAGTAAGACTGATTACCTGTAGAAAACTGGCTATTTTGCTTTCAGTTAGAGTTACTTTAGGTCTAAGGCAAAGTTGAGTGTAAATAGGGCATTCAGAGTCTCTACTGGTCCATTATATAACTTATACTTTCTATATGATTTATAGACAGCCTGTCAGCTTGAAAAATATAACAATAAAATTGCAGTAATACTTCTATTTCACAAAAAGGGTAAATAACGGGGCAAACCAAAACTTTGTCTTAATGATTTCTATCACATTAGGATCCTGTAATTATCTTTTTCTAAAGGATGTGTTTTATTCTTGTCCTTTGCACATGATGGTCATGATTGGCAAGTACCTGTCTTTTAAAATAAAATACCATGATAAATGCTGTAGGACTCAGACTTATGAAAATTATGCAGAGAAAAGCACTTTGCCTGTTTTTACTCATGAACTGTGGAGAATTTCCCCTATACAAAATGCATTTTCATAGCATATATCTGATGATTAATTTAACGGAGATTGTTTTAGAAGATATTCTAATTTCATAGTTTTTTTTAAAGGCTGTAAAGATCCTCAGCGGATAAATTATGTTAGACAAAAATGTGACTAGGTTTCTTTTTTGCTGGCCCTTTGCAGGCTATTGTGGTTATAGAGTAAAGATGTTTATATGGAGTATAATAACTCTAATCCCTACAGGCTTGGCAGGGCATGGAAATATAACCACCTGTGAACCAGTCTTAACCTCTGTATTACAGACTAATTTCTGGTAAAAACATTTGTGCAATTGGCCACTTCAGAAATTTCTCATTTTTAAAAATGATTTTTGTTAAGTGATAAGAGCATAGTATTGACACAAAAAACACACAGTGTTTCTTACTTTTCACAGCATCTTTTAATCAACATGTAATTGTGATATCACATATGATTTTTTTCCCTATTTCTACTGAATAAGAAATTCATGTTGGGTCTGAATGCTAAGGTCCCTGCTTTCTCTTAACTTCAGTCAAAGGCATTAGAAAATATGACTAAGCAGGCACTTCAGAGTTTGGCCTTAAGTTTCATGTGGCCATAGCCCTACAGTACATCTGGTTTTGTTTTTTAAATCTCACACACTTACATATTCTTGTTAAACTTCATGTGGACAGTATCTGAAGGACAAATCTAAGGCCTGAGCGTACAAGGCATTTGTGCAAGTAGTCCTTACACAAGTCTTGTTGACAAGAGTAGGATTACTTGCGTGAGGATAGACAACTCACGTGGGTATCATTTTGCAGGATCTGGCTCATAGAAGAAGTTATTGACTCAAATATTTGCCTAGCAGGTTCTTAGGTTATGTGTCTTTTAACTTTCCTTATAGATGAGTACAGTTTTAACTTATTATCCAATGTGCTCTTAGCTTTTCTCTCTAGCCTGTTTAACCAAGAAAAAGGCCATTCAAGTTATAAATAATCCTTTTAGCTAGAATAAATGATGAACAGTCTATGAGATACAATCTTTAAAAGTATCTGGATTGTTAATTTAGGAGTACCTTAAAGACAATCAGATAAATACTTTTACTAGTAAGTTGTTTCATGTCATAGTGGTATGAGGATTTTTTTTTTAGCTTTATGTTTTTTTTAGTGTTTGGTGCTACAAATATACTTGCTTCATGAGGCCCCTTTATTTGTGCATATATAAAGTATATTTTCAAAAAAGAAAACTGACGATAAACTAAACAGTTTTGCCTTGTGTGTTAAAAAATTTAGTAACTTATGGATAACCAGAAATTAACCTCTGAAGAGCTTTTTCAAGCTCTCCACTCTTCAGCGCTTTCGAAATGAGTGTTTTAGTGTCCTTCTTTAATGGGCAGAAATAGTTAAATTACTACGTAGAAGTTTAACAACTGAGTAGCAGTTGCAAATTAAATTTTTGCCAGTTTAGATCTTTTTTCTTTTACTCTTTTTTTTTTTTGTAACAGGCTAGTTTTTCTGCAGGTCTGTAAAATAGTTTAGACTATTCATCTCTTAACAATAAACTAAAGAACATTTCTGTACCTCATTTAGCAAAAGGTCTTGATCTCATGTTAGATGCCTGAAGAAATAATCATGTGTTTTATGATTCATAGACACCATTTTTTTACCTGTTGGACATAGAGATAGCCTCTGAATGACATGATAACTTGCCCAAAATTCAAATAATTAATTTTAATGTTATGAGTATAGTGATCATGAAAGTGAAAATATATGACATGTTCTACAATAAAAAACTATTATGCTCACTTTTGCAACATTTATGGTGCGATATTCCTAACTATTTGTGTGATGCATTTCAAACATCTTCAATCCCAATATATTACATGAAAGAGAATTTTCTACATCTCCAGTCTAGGTTCTATGGCAATTTAGAGACAGGTCTATAAAATTAAGGAAAAGCAAACATGACATTGAAAGGGGCTGGAACACTTCATCACCAAGATTTAAATACATTAGATTTATACAGTGTTTGAAAGGGTTAACTATATACCGATGCACCTTATTTCAAAAGTAAACTGGAGACAGAACAACTCTGGTCACCCTACACAGTTGAAGTTATGAGTGAAACATTTAAAGATTTGAAATACATACTTTTTATATTTTATGAATATAGCTGCCTCACTACTCTCAACAGATTTGAGCTAATCTTGTGAGAGCTGATGGTCAGTATGTTACATGTGGACAGGTGATTAAAAGCTAGTGTCTTCAGTACTGTACCTTAATCTCACATTCACATTGACTGCAGTGCAGTAGAGCTTGGCTGTTCACCGGAATCTGTCATCTTTAGGAAATCAAACCAGCTTATAGTGGCGATTCACAAAACCAACAGTGACAACAAAGTCTTATGTGCCTTACAAAAGAAGGATTAGGCAGTTCACATGTCATTTTGATCGGGCAGAGATAAAAGCTGATTGTTGCAGCATGCCAAGGCACACTTCAATTTCAATTGATTATTATATAAGGCTACTATAACTCTGTTGCTAAGTCATTGTTAAATACAATTTGAAGTAGAGAAAATTCAATTTTGAAATGATTGGCTTTATCTGACATGAGAAAAATGATCCACTTGTAGCAACTGCATGTGACTTTAAAAATCACTTCTAATTCAACGTTTTTAATAGGCATAAAATGTAGTGTAGGTTTGAAGCATTTTTTAAATCGGTCTTTGGTTAGATGATACATCCTTCCGCAGCATCTAGATAGTTCTTGAAGCTGCCTGAGACGATACTAAATTCATATAATTTATCCTACTAGGAGCGTATAGGCAGAAGAGGGTTTACAACATAAAGCACCTGCATTCTACTCTTTAGCAAAAATCTATAACACTGAGCAAAAAGTACATTATCTTAATTCAGGAACATTGCATTATATTTTAAAATATAATATACAAATGAACTTTGTGTTGCATCTGTAGACATAATAGTACAGTTAAATTAATTAGCAAATCAAATATTGGCTATTTTTTACTACAGTCGAATTTGTGAAGTGAATATAATTGTTCAGGTATTGCACGTTAAACATATATACTATACTAACATTTGGAAGTGTCAAACTTCCTAGATGACAGTTTGGTAATTTCTTACCCTTTTTTAAAATGAACTTCTTTACCCAACTGATGCCTCCTAGTGTTTTGTACAATAAAACACTAATGAGTCGCCCATAAATGTAAACATTGCCTTGTCATTGCCTTCATGTGATGTGATACATAAAATTAATATTTATGTATTTAATTTTGTGTGTTGTTATAGTCAAGAAATTCCTGTAAATGAGATGTTTCATCTCAGTGGATAGAGTGCATGCATTTACAATTTTATTTTGACCATAGCATTATCTAAGTGTATTTTGGAAAGTTTACAATACACATGCATTGCATTTTCTTTCCCTTTTACTTTTCTTTCTCTTTACTTTCTACATATGTTACATCAACTTTTGCATTTATCATGAAGCTTAGGTTGGGTTTATAAAAAAGAGCTGGTAGAATGGCTTTTCCGATTTAAGGCCTTGAAACTATGCAATATATGTAGCAGCAGATGAGTTTGAAATATCCAGGGGTACCTTACAGCCAAATAAAATTAAAAAAAAAGACTCCTATGAGACATGACATCTCATTTTAAAACCCTACAGCAGCATAAAATACCTATCAAATTTTGTCACACGCTGCAATTTTTCTTTTGTGTTTTGGACCTCTGTAAGCAGAATAACTGTATTAGGCTAATTTTCAGATGTATGGACCAGCTACTCTTCATAGCTTCTATACAAGCTGTAGGTGATTAGAACATTTGAAAATAGTGTGTTTAAATAGAGTATACCGTGGTAGAAACTGAAATGTAGCCTTATTTTCCGTCTTTTTGATATAGCCATGTAACTTGTGAATAGATGAATAAACATTGAATTTTGTTAGATATATCCCATGCAACATTCGAAGAATTGTTTGTTCTGTTTTGTTTTGGAGGGGAAGGTATGGTTTTCAAAAATTTATAAAGCAGCAGTGTTTTGTGACTCCACCAAACTGGTGTAATGAAATATAACTTATTGGGCTGCAACTGTGCATTTGAACTGTCAGGTGCAAGCTCTTAAAAATAGCAAAGAAGCCAGAGTGTAGAGAAGTTGTGCAAAATTTAATATTACAAGACTTTCCGTAAAGTATAAGAATAACTTAATTTTGATATGAGAAATATTACCTGTGATTCTAACACTTTAAGGAGAAGCAATGGACATTTTGTAAGATCCTGGGTCACTATTTAAGTCACAAATCAATATAAAAAGGGGAGAATGAGACTCCTTTCACTTTCACAGATCCACAATTAACCAAAAAACTTGGCAAAAATTAGTAATTTTCACAATGAGAATATAAATGAAATGTATACTTCCATATAAAATATATATTAATAATTAAAGTTAAGATCATGTTCATGTACACAGTTCCCAGTGATATAAATTGCAGTTTAGCTTTAGATCAAGTGCAATCTGTGGTCCTTAGTGTTGTATTCTGCCATCATTCATGTATCCGTTACAGTTTTGGATATTTTAAATTGAAGAGCTAGAACATTGAAATCAGCCACTTAAGACATTCAAGATAGGACAGTATCCCAGCCTGTTACACTTCAGTCAAAAAAGATGGAATTCTTCCATTAGAGCTAGCTACACTCATTTTTTTTCTCTGAAAAGAAAAAGTAAATTGAAAGACAAGTGGAAAGGAGCATGGGGAGGAATTTCGGGGGCAATTCAAATTAAGTTCAAAACGGGCCTTGCTGTATGAAACATATTTAGATTGCAGAATAAAGTCCTAGGGGAAATTATAGAAGCCATTTCACTTAAGTTATTTAACACTGGATGGGAGTATGAATCTGCTGTGTAGAAACAGGCCTGTTTTGGAGGAAGGATGCTCTGGTGGACTCAACCAGTCAGTTTTTCGTAACTGTCCTGTATGACAGCCCTCTATATGTCCTCTGCAGTGACATGCTGAGAACCTAGGCATCAGCTGGTTTTGGGATGAGTATCTCGGCCTTATGCCTCAATACTAGTGGGACTTATCAGGTGTGTTGCTAAATCAAAAAGAGTTTCAAAGATATTGGCCCAGTAGAGCAACTTGGTGGAGGTTGCTATTTGGTGGGTAAATTAGGTTAGCCATGAAGCAATTCCAAGGATTGCGCCTAAGGTTGCATAGTAGGGATACAGTTACCAATCCCCTCTTCACAGGTCCATTAAGAGTGCCCAAGTCAATTGACGATCTAGTCCTACAGGTTTTTCTGATTAACTTCTTTGATTGTATGATATATAAAGCAAAGTTCATCACAGTCATGGTTTTTAACATATATGATAGCCCTGGAGCCCCCAAGTGTTATGTACATATCTAATACCATGAACCAGATGCATACTGTTAGGTAAATCCAATTAGAAATAGCACTATTTGTTTTTATAAGCATAGAATACATGACATTTGTGGAACTCATGCTCTGGTTAAATTTGCAGTATTTACTTTTAAACAGTCAGTCAATAGCAGTAACAAAATCTGTACAAAGGACAAGGAGGGTGATTGTGAAATTTCTTAGAAAACGTACAGAGTGAATTCAATGTAGCATGTTTCCTGGGTAAAACCGTACTTTTTAATGTAAAATTAAAATGTTATGTAGTCTTTATTGATTTTAATTCCTAATCAGATGTCTTACTCTTACTAAACACATAGCACATTATTTTGTATATATAAAATAGTAGCATATTTTGATCTAAATTACTGTAAGCATAGAAATTAAAATGTTCCAGATTTTTTTTCCTATGGTGTAAAAACGCTTTTCACTTATCTCATTTTTTTTACTGGAGCTGAGATGAAGTTTGTCCTCTTTTGTGGAAAAGCTGTCCCTGAGCCAGTTGGTTACAAGAAGTCCATAGGAAACCAAGGCCAACCATATTGAGCAGTGATCCTCAACTAGGGCACCTTGGCATTGGAATGCTGTGAGATCCTTTTAAGGGTATTGCAGGGGTAGGGGGTGCTGCACAATATTAGAGCTGTTAGATGTGCAAACACCTACACGTGATTCAAAAGGGAAACCAGAGATTTTAAATAGGAATCCACAGTGTCATTCTGACTTAGTATGGTCTTTCTGAGTTCTTTGGAACAAAATTGCTCTGTTATTTTTCCATAGTGAAAAAACTGACTTAAAGCTAAGAGCTGACATTTTCAGAGGGGTGCCTTAAGTCTAAAAAGGTTGAGAACCACTGATGTACAGGTTCTGGGCTTCTGCTGCAGTATCAGCCTAGGAATTTCTCTGTTCCTGGCAGTGCAGTTCCATAGTCTGGATGCCAGGAACTCCCCCAGAAACTACTGTGGCTGGACGGACCCCGGGAAGTCTGTAAAAAGTCAGTACAGCTTAGGTATATTAGGCTTAGTGGATGAAGTATATCCTGTTTGTTCTTCCACAGGCCTGCCCCACTTCATCCCTATGTCCTGAATATAACTTAGAGCTGAGCTGGATCCAAGCAAGGAGGAAACAATATGGAATTGATGGAATAATATACAATAATAATATGGAACATTTTATTAATTTAAGGCGCAGGCAGACGAGCAGCTCCCTGTTGTAATTTATGTCACTTTGCAGGAAACGCCATGAGTTACAATGATGCCCCCAGACCCAACCCATGTCCACTGTTGGGTCCTGGGAGTTGTGAGATCGAGCTGCTGTTTAGAGCAGCTGTGAACCTGCAGCCACTTTCCCCTAGCAACATCCCTCCCCACTCCCAGCCTCCGTGATGTTTTTAGAATGGGTGGGGAGAAAAGGAGCAGAAGCAGCTTGTTCTGGGGGTTTCCCAGCCAGCGCTGGAGGGTGGCATGGGCGGATTGGAGCCCCCAACCTCAAGTGAGGGGGTGGGGCCCCAGTCTACCCATCTTAAACTGCAGCATCAGCTGAAAAAGACCCAAATCGAACTCTGTCTGCTCCCTTCCCCAACTTGCATTCTGAAGGCAGCTCCAGGAGCAAGGCTGAGCTGTGTCAGTCCAACTCTGCTTGTGGCACACGCAGGCACAAGTAACTGAAGGCGTTCATTTTGGAGAGTCTTCATACGAACCCTCATGCAATGCAGAGTGTTATGGCTGTAGAGTGTTTTCAAGGGCCAGATTGGGCAAAAATTGTCACTTCTGTCTGAGCCGATCTTTGAAGCAGTTCTTGCTAAGATCCAGTTTTGTCTTTTCAGTATCCTGATAGAGTCGTTTTCTTCTATTTTGTTCTTGTACATAAGATGGACTGCCATAATGGAAATTAGGAGACTTATAGCCCCACCATAACATAAGTGCTAAACTGCACACATACCCAAACTTCTCCTACACAGCATATTTTATGTTTGAATACTGGGTAGGAGATTGCAACCTTGCAGTGGCTTACAAGAGGTACAATCTCATCCAAAACACACACACAAATTCCAGAGGTCTGATATATGACCCTCAATGTTAATGAGGTCCTTCAGACTAGTAGACTCATTTAAAACTAAATAGAATGAAAAAGTGTTTTATTAAAGTACTTAAGAGCAAGCATTTTTTAATTCTGAACTCTAGGGCTGTTGGATAACTGGTAATATTGTTAAAAGGACTGCAACATTAGGAATTGAAAATAATTTAAAAAATATTTTTAAAGAAATGTAATAATGCAAAAATAAAGCTTGGAGATTTTTTTCTTTTTAAAGAAAGAGATTGAATGATTGACTTCAGCTTTAGTTGCAGCAGAACTACTTCAGGATAATATAGATGGAGACTGGGAATATAAGGTAAATATTCGGCTGGAAAAAGCCTGCATTGACATAACTATCTAGAGGTGCTCCACCTTCCAAAACCTTGTGACTGGGATGAGTGGTGCACAGTTGAGCTATCTGATGGATCCAGTGTGGGGTTAGGGCAGGGGGTCAGGTACGTTCCAGTACACAGATACACCCCATGCACTGGATTTAGCCACAGAGCACCCAGCATGGCAGCACAAGCTGGTGTATGAGCCATATCTTCCAGACCCGGGTTTCCCGCCAGTCTGGAAATTTGGCAGTCAGGTAGCAGTGACAACATTAATTGCCACAGCTCTAGAAGCTGTAGCAATCAATGCTGGCACCACTCCAATACTGCCAATTTTCCAGACCAGAGGCCCCATGGGCCAGAGGTTAAGCACCATTGATCTAGAGTTGTACCAGCCCTGGATCTGGTTCTCACACTTTTTTTACAGTGGTTTTAACAGTAATGATGGTTGTTTGTTTTCAGGTATGCTATGTTTTGAATACCAAGATCTGACATGGCTAAATGAGAGTTTTAATGTATCCGCAAAGGCTGGATTTAGTACCTGGGGGTGCCTATACACATACATCGGAGCTGCTCCCATGAGCTGTAATTATACCACATTGGAACCAACTTGATTAATTGAGTCCCCAGCAGACTCCAGCGTCACGTGTATCAGTGTCCCTGTGCTGAAAAATGGTGGCAAGGGTGCTTTAACTAAAGCTTATTCAATGAGCTTCATCACCATATTTCAGCATGGGGACCCTGATACATGTGATGCTCTGGGAGCTTTAATTAGAGAGGCTCTAACAGCACTCTAATTAATGCGCCACCTCCTCCTCCCCCACCCTTCTGCCTCCCAGAGCACGTCTGTAATTGCCCTGAGATACTGTCATAAACAACACTTTGTCTCCAATAGTTACTTCAGCATTAAGCTCAGATATTACAGTCTTTGGGGGGTTGTACACAACACAGGGGTCTAATTCTCCCTAAATTGAAATAGTGGTTTTTAAAAACACTGCTTCAGTTTAGGGCAGAGTAAACCCCCATGTCATGTACACCCATGTTGAAACCCAATCTTTACCTGCTTCTCCAGCAGCAGGGAGGGGAGGGTAAGCTGCTGGCAGGCAGAGTGGTCCCTGAGCTGCAGGGGGGGTGGGGGGCAGAAGGAGGAGGGCTGGTGCTTCCCTCCATGGCAGTGGTGGGCCCTCCTCACCCCTCCCAGCAGTACCCGCCTGCAGGCACCTGGCTCGGGCAGTCCTGGGGGACACTGCAGCCGTGAAGGGAAGCACCAGGCCTCCGTGCAGCTCAGGCAGGCAGGCTCCAGGGGGGAAAAAAAAAAATCAGGCTCGCTGCTTTTTTTATTTTTTCTTCTGTGGAATCTCCTTTCCTGGGGGGCTTCTGCTGAGCTGCCTGCATGATCTGCCTGGCAGCTCCTGAGCCGCAAGGAGCGTGGTGCTTCCCTCCATGGCTGTAGGATAGGAAACTAAAACTCCTTGGAGGTGTTTTACTTTGCAGTGTCCCAAAGTAATTTGCTGAGTCCCAAAGTCATTTAAGGTACATTACACCCCCAAATGTGCTATAGCAGCTGGAATTAATGCACAATATGCCACGGAATGTATAAACAGCAATGCCATTAAAGCGGTCCAAAAGGCACTTAATCTGCTTTAGATCTGCTTTAAAGTGTCATCTACAAATGCCCTTTGTTGATGTAGAGCTGCTCATTTTCTAGGCTACCTTACTAATTATTACTACTTCTTTGAAAATTCACTTTAAAAAAAAAAGTGTCTTGGGAAATATTCAGTGATAGTGGGCCTGATAAAAACCCCTAATATTGAGAGAGCGCATTAGAAACAAAATTATTATTTTCGTGGATTTTTTTAATGGAGTTTGCATAGAGTCTTCAGTCTTATACTCTGCTTCTGGTACTCTGGAAAAGGAACCTTATGCATTGATCTTATTTGGATTTCTTGTGCAATATTCAGTATTCACAAAGTGCATGTCTGTCCTAACACTGCCCTATGTCACTGAACTACAAAGCACAATGTGATACAGCAGAGAAGCACAACATGGAAGTAATATTCTCTGGTCTCTTTAGAAGAATAGAACTTGTCATTTATCTGGTCTCGCCTTAGCTGATTGTGCCTACTGTGTTTTAGGTGAGTGGTGATTTTAATAAGCTAACTAGCACTGCAAGTCACTGAATATTGCCCAAACTGTTACTTTTGTGCTGTATCACGTTTTGTTATGTATGATTAGGGTGAGACCATTTAGTTCTATGACTGTCAAAAATAGGACCTGAAATAGTGCCTTTCAAGATTGCTGAGGAAAAGTAATTTTAATATTGAGGACATTGGGAACTGTTGCAACATTCCTGCTGACTGTAATCCAGTAGTGCTTGGAAAGGGGAAGATGTTCAGCTGGGCCAGAAGGTTGTTTTTAATTTAAATATGATCTTGCAGTGTTGGGCTGTCAATTTTTCCATGTTCATATTTCAAGTAAGATCTTTCAAACTCAGCCTACTAGAGATTGTTTGTATGCAATGAAAGAAAATGTAGTATGTTATTCTTATATGCTATTCCAGACCCTAATCTTAGATGTTAAACAAATAGCTGTTATTGTACATATTCACAGAGTGGTAGGTATTTTGAGTGATGTTCTGATACAAACTAGATATCTGAGGGTACATCTACATATGCTATTAGCATGCAGTAGTAAACTCAGGCACATATTGTGTTGGAGTTTATTGCTTCTGGGCATGCCGTTTCAACATGCACCCAGGACCATGGCATGTTGAGCTGGGTTAGAGAAGCTCTGCCTGGCAGGGGGCCCCAGAAGTCAGCTTATCAGCCTAGGACTGCTCCAGCCCAGCTCGGCGTGCTGCAGAGGGGTTGGCTGGGGCATAAAGGTACTTCAGTATGTGGCTAACCGGCAGGCAGCTCCTGCACTGAAGCACCCTCATGCCTCAGCCAGCCAGGTCAGTGTCTACACATGTGTTGCTGCGGAGTTAATTAGTGTCCTGTGGCCTAACAGAGCTGCACGTGTAGATGTAAGATGTTTACTTGGACCTACTTAGTCTATTAAACGTCTCATGTAGACATGGTAAGAGTGAATTATTCTTCTGCTGCAAATGTTAAACAAAAATTAAATTATGAAATGCAATCTACACTTTAAATTGGGTTATGTTTTGTGACAAAATCAGAATTTCTATAAGAAATTATTTTTAAGGGCCAACTGCAACCCAGTCCTACTGAATTCAAAAACAGTTGAAGATAGAGATCTATGAATTGGATACGTCTCTTTTCAGTTTCTGAATCTTCATACTTCAGAGAAAAATGCAATTTTAAAATGCAGAAATCTTTTACACTTTCCATATAAATTCAATAAGTAACGTTTTGAAAAATATACAGATACAAATAAAAAATAATTTCTTAATTATTTAATTAGTACTCAACACTAACAGGCCATATTGATTACTGTTGCCTTGTTATAGCTTTTTCTGGAATTAAGAAATACCATAGTATATCTAGCAGACCATGAATTTTAGGGTTAGAACTTAAAAACCCATATTGATGCTCAGATACCCTCCCCATGAGTGTGTTATAAATGATTAATAAATATAAGTAGTTTGAGACAGGAAGTGCTTCTTAACTGCAGGAGAAAATGACTTAAGGTACTGTGAATATTAAACATTCTTCTGTTCAAAATGTGATAACAAATAACTGAAAAATAGCTGCTACATGCTTGATTTCAGTCCTCCTTAGTGGAGACTTGGGTGGTCCTATTGGAAAGACCTGTGGCCTAGCAAGCATGCCTCTTCAGCCAGTTTCTGGGACAGTTAATATTACGGTGCTATATAAATATGGGTGTAAATCCAAACCCGACTTCCTGTCTGGATTAGTGTGCTTCAATAAATGAGAAATAATAAATCCACATAAAAAAAATTGTGCAGATATACATTCTTGACCAGTATTTTGTTAAGAACTACTTGATTTCAAAAAAAAATATTGGACAAGAAAATTGCATTGCTTTTGTGAGTGTTTATTTATAGTGTAAAAATTCTGTCCCATTTCACAAATAGAAAGCAAACTCACATTTAGAAATACCAATATATTTATTTAGAAGTATGTTACAGGTCTTCAGTCGATATACATTTGTTTTGACTATTGACCTGATCTAGCCTGTGATGACCTGAATTTGGAATATTTCCAAATTCAGTAGATACCACAGGAATGGAATATTTCAGAAGAAGATCTCCCCTACATTCTCTGCCATATGCCAATTATGGTATCAGAGACTATGGTATCTGTTTCTATTGCCAATAAGTGGTCATACATTCAAAGCAGTTTTAGGTAGTTTACTAAAACCTCATCCCATGTTTGTTTGTTTGTTTGTTTGTTTTGGGGGGTTGTTGCTAAGATTGTGTTATTCATACTTCTCAAAATGGGACAGAACTTCATGGTACAGTCAAAGTAAGCTACATTAGATTACACGTATGGTTATCTTACCCAGTTGTTAATTGTATTAAAATATGTATGACCTTTTTACATATTAAGATTTACCATGATATTTCATAATTACACTTTGTTAAATGTGTTTCATAAATTCATTTTGCTCTCGAGATTCTGAAATATATATAAAATAGCAGGCAGTAACTGCATATGGAATGGCTACCCCACCACAGCAGAGGCTGAAATTGTGTCCTCTGAGGTCCTCATGAAGTTTCTAGATGCCTGAAAGAGCCAATTTTTGCAAGCAATCAAGAGGGAGCCACAGTATTAAATTACGTTCATTGTACCTAGAATGATAGAGTTTCATTTTTGGAAATTCAGACAAAGTCCTAAATCTATTCTTGAAAATGGGCCCCTGTTGGTTGATTCCTTTTCTATTTAATCTTCCTACTTAAAGAGCTTCAAAGCCAGCTTCTACTTGTATACTGTGCATAAGCATCTGCTATTATTTCTAGTGGAAGCCCTGGTTACACCCAGAAAGTGCAGAATTGGTTACACTGGAAAGCAGGGCCACAAGAATCCCAATAACTTCAGATACAGCTTGGAAACTGATATCAATGCTGTCTTTGTCAATTACATACCATTTCTTGGTAGACAAGTTATTTACATATTCCGTTTAAAACTATACGAAAACAACATTAATTTTACATGATTAAGCACATCGTTAGGATTGCAACTGAGTAAGTCCTTCCAGAGGCATTGTGATGGTAACCCTGTGAGATCTCCAGGCCTGAATCCATGTTTCAACCCTTGCCCTAGACAGACAACAAGAGCTTTGTAAAACAATCAATTCAGATGCCAGACTTAAATGTAACTGGTTAAGTCAGTTGAAACTGTCTTCACTGGTTTTGTAACACTAAACTGATGTCATGGTTTTTAATATTCACTTAAAGTCTTTGACTGAGAGCGTAATACAGCACAGGAGGGCTGGTCCATTGTTTAGGATGCTAGCCAGGGATTTGGGTTGATGTTGGTTTAATTTCCTGGTCCACCAAAACGTTTCTGTATGACTTGGGGAAGAGTATTTTGTTGGGGGTACCAATTTCCCTTCTGTAAAATGAAGATAATCATATTTCCCTACTTCAGAGGGGCACTGCTCAAGTGCTATAGGAAAAGAGCTTGTATAAATGTAGGTAGAAGATAAGACAATGTTGAGAATGAATTAGTTTCTTTTAGAAAATTGCAATATTAAGTAAAGCATACAGTCCACATAAGACACTTGGATAAAACCAGTCTTGTTAAAGAGTATTTTAATTAAAGTTGAGAACTTTCTGTTTCTATTTTTCTTCTGCTTCTTCTTTAGTTGTGCCAAGGTATCCATGTGTGTTTCTTCCACTGTCATCTGGCTCATTCCCAGCAGATGCACACAATCTGTTTTGCTGTCAGTAACAGAGTTCAGTTTATGGAGAGAATGTGACAGAACATGCCGCTATAGCTACTTATACTGGATTCTCTTTCCTAAGGAGTAACTGAGAATCTACGGATTCTTTATTTTTATTGTACTGTCATAAAGCTTCATCTTGTCTGGCTCATATTGGGAGCAGTGCAGGGCCACAATGTCCTAGTGGGAAATGAGGAACACAGAACATCTACTGCTATTTGATGCACCTCTTTCAGGATAGTTCTTATGCTGTTCCGTGGGCTGATGCGGATGAAGCATGGCCATGATCATCACCCCCTTTGTATACTCCTAAGGTTGCACAGAGGGGACCCATCTACACATTCTATTAATTCACAGCTATAAACTCTGGTGCTTATTGCACCAGACATTATTGCTCCCAGGCACGCCATTTGAATCTGCGCCCGGGACCACGGCACATTGAGAGCAGCCCTAGCTGGCAGGAGGTCCCAGGGGTCAGCCTGCCAGCCTGGGGCTGCTTCTGCCTGACTCAGCGTGCTGTGGAGGGACTGACTGGGGCACAAGAATGCTCCAATGTGGGGATAGCCAGCAGGCAGCTCCCACACTGAAGCACCCTCATGCCCCAGCCAGCCTAACCGTGTGCTGCTGTGGAGTAAAAGCAGGGTAGTACTTGTATTTACAAATAAATAAATACAAGTACTACGCTGCGGCCAAATAAGCATAGACACAGATGTTTACTGCGGAGCTAATTTGTCTACTCTGCAGTAAATGTCTCGTGTAGATACACCCAGGGAGTAGTGGTAGCTGGAATAAAGTGACTGCAATTCTGACATGTATTGTGTGGGTAGAAAAAATATTTCCTTGCAGTATTCCCATCCCCCTGCAAACTTGTCAAATGCATCAATTCATATACATATATCTAAGACAGTTCAGTAGACCATAAATGTGTGTCATAAATATTTATTTATTTTTTGTCTGTTAATTCTGTTTTTTCTTAAGTGGAAGTATTAGACTGAAGCATGAAAGTTGACATAAGAAAACTTAATTAACCCTTCTTTAGAATGTGTAATGGTTGCTGGGTAAATGCATATCTCAACACATTTTAAAGACACATTCCTTTTAACAGTTTCTAATATCTCCATCAAACAAATCTATAATTTATAGTATCTGTGCTTCCTAAGCAGATTGTCAGAGATCCTTTTAGTATGTTAATCGATTCTCATGCATTATTTTAAAGAGTGGTTTTTTTGAAATGTTAGTATACCTTCAGTTTGCTTAAATCCTTCTTAGTTTGTGAATTATGAACTTGCTGATAACTGCTAAAGACATTAATCACCATTACATTCAAGAGAAGATAATTAAACAAACCTCCTGGATTCTAGTCATTCTGGCTACCAGAAGGCTATAAATGGAAAAAAAATGCTATGATATTCCATTTACAAAGAAACTTTTACTCATAAGTCCTTATACTGTTGTTTGCCAGTACTCACATTTTTAGCAATGTCACCCATCACTTAAGAATTTGAATTCCTTACATCAAATACAATATAAATTCAAAATTTACAATTATATTGACATAAAGGATGGTGTATGTAAAATTTGCATGACTTACTCTTAAAGTGTACAATATGTCCACTACAATACTCAACAGATATACAACCTGAAGTTGAGCAAATTCAGGCTTCGGAAATGCTAGAAAAATCTTTTTAAAGATTACTATTTTGTTGTACTGTGTGTCTGCATAGAGGTGCTAACTATGATTTATGCCAGTTGTGTAAATCTGTGTATAAATACCTAAGTAGAGATGGCCTCCACCCTAAAATAGTCTAAGACACATGAGCATAGAGCAGGAGAGAAAAAAAGAAGTCCAGATGGTAAATGAAGATACTCTTATTAAAATGGCTCATCATTGGTCCTAGTATTTAATAGTAGGAACCAGCAACAGACCATAACTTCTTCAACAGCTCATAGAGACAATCTCTCAGGCCTCCCTTAGGCTAGGAATTTAAGCTGTGCAGTTTTAAGATTCCTATATCTGTGTGTGCAACTTTATAGAATTAATTCAGACAACACCTGCAGACAGGTAACCAGAGAAGAACAAGGCATAGTGTTGCATTCTTCTAGTGCCTTGCCCAATTTAATATGAATCAACAACTACATTTGCAGATACTTGCAGGCAGAAGTGTGAGTAAAGCACATTTTTTGTCATCTAGCCTTCTGATTATGAAGACATGAATTATTGTTGTGAAGTCCACACTGGACAGGAAAAAATGTTAATATTATAATGGATAAGCACACTAGATGTTTATTACAGAATATAATTTCTTTTACATGTTAAAAGTTCTACATAATCCTATTATTCTTATTTTTAATGATTAAACATATCTTAGAATTGCCCTTTGTTCAGTGTAGTTGATTTTACTTGGTTTATTTGATAACTACAAAATTAATTCTTCAACAGTGGAAATCTCCATTAATTCCCCAAATCAAAGACTGATTTTAATGAGCTTAGTGACTTGGCTGTATTTGAAGTAGCTGCACATATTTAATTTAGGTAAATATATATCTTTAAAGAAATGTGATCACTATTTATAGATGGTTTTTTTTAAAAAAAAATACTATTTTTTTGTTGCAAGGATATTTATGAAATTAAAACTCAAAATTCTCATGCCATAATGCTAACCATCACAGTATAACTCTGCAAACAAGTTCAGATTTTATATTCTTGACAAGGTTATTCTGTCAGATCAAATCCAGCAAGAATGTTAGTTACCACAAATTATTTATCTGCTCCTATTTATCCAGGCATTTAGAGAAGTATTCTCCCAGTGGTGTCAGAGATTCAGCTGCCACTTGTTATTGGTTTGGCCTTTATGAAATGAGTTGGAATATTTAGTTCTTAGTGGACAATTGCCTGGATTGGAACGAGTGCCACCACAGTTGGCATCCTTTAAGGAAATTTCAGGAAAGAATCCAAACCCTTAATAAAAGGCCATTATCTCTCCATTCGTCTATTTTGATTTCTTTCAACCTTTCTCTTTCATCTTTGGCAACCTGGTTAAGCAATATTGTACAATATTAAAGCAGCAGTACAGGTGGTGACAGTATCCTTTCCCCCCTACTATAGTAACATACATGAGAACATAATTTTGTCCATATTTCTCACGCACTCTTTCCCAAATGTTTTGGAACAAAGATGAGCTTTGTAAAAGCCTGGAAACCTAGTAAATTCATACAAAATAAGTTCCAAAGCTGAGGACACCTGAAGGAGAAGGCCTAGCCAGGAGCTTCCTCCTATCTAAACCAGGCAGCCTCAAGCTGAATCACCCCTGGTGATCTCAACCATGGAAATATTTCAAAGGAGAAGACTGAGGAAACTTGTACTGAAGCTTTACTGTGTTGTAGTTAGTTTGCATATATGTTCTCAATAACAGTCCACAGAGGAAGGATGATCAGGTGGTTTCAGATATCTGAGATTAGTTCCTAATTCTACCACAGTCTGCCTATGTGACCCTGTCACTTGGTTTTTTCTCTCCTTAGGTTCTGCAACTGGGAAAAAGGAGATACTTTCTATCACAGTCATGGTGTAGAGATTAATTCATTAAAGACTGTGAGCCTTGCAGCTGTTATAGTAATGAGGGACATATAAAATCTGTGAAAGGAAGAAATGGGATACTCCAGGGTATCCAAAGTTTATATACTGTATTGTTCTATTTTCAGTCTACCTTTTTCTTCTTTAAAGAAAGCATAAAAATCACACTTTATTTGTGGGATTGACCTACAATCAGGCCCCCAACAATCTTTTGTACTTGCAGTATTTGTGTGCATGCAATAAAAACACCGTATCAGAATTGCTTTAGTGCAATTTTAATTTTAGTATTTTTGTTAGTTACCCCTTCTTTTTTATTTCTCCTGTGGGATTTCATAAGAAGAACAATATTTCAAGGCTTTTATCTATGGTTATCAGCCTGTATTAATGAAAGGGCTATTTTCAATTGAATATAAAAATGTGGGGTCAACTTATATGCAGGTCAAAATGTAATCAGAACAATGCACTAGATTCATGCAATATTTTCTTAATATATTTTTAAATCAAGACCAGACACAACTATTATTTGTCTCTCATGCTTCTGTGCAGATAAGTATAACTTCAGGACAGCTGAAAAGATGTACAAAAAATACTAGATTTTTTATGATTATGCTTTAGAATGCAAAAGGAAAAGCAACACTAGAAATAAATTTTCTTGGTGTCCTCAGGATATGAACAGTGTGGGCATTTCCACTTAAAAATACTTTTCAATGTCTTGCCAATGGCCTCAATTTCCGATGTGGAGGGACCACCCTCCTTAGTGGTGAGATGCAATTCTTTCTTTGCTAGCTTAGTCATGAGGTAAACTGTCTTAAAATATTTATTATTCATGGGATGGGGCCTATCAAAGGAACTTGTGACTCCTATAGTTTGAACTTTTAAGGCTAGTCGAGCATCTACTAAAGCTCTTTTTTTTTAATTGAAAACGCTCATAACCTTTTTTCTCTCTCTACATCAACATGCCTTGTTCACCAAGAAGAATGCTGGAGTGGAAGCTGGTTCTCTGCCTATTAATAGCACAGAGGTTTTTTCCCTGGTTATATACAGTCTTAGATCCATCAATACAACTTGTATAGATCCCAGTGAAAGCTGCATCTATGAGAATGGTGTAATTCATGGTCCCAAAATTGTTCATTTTGGTCCTGGATATTTTAATCAGTAATCAATAAAGTGAGATTCCCCCCCTATCTTATAAATGTTCTTCTTGGATTTCATTTTTTGTTACCAATTATGGACAGACTTACAGGCAGAGTTTTAATTATTGTTTTAGGGTTATGACATTCTGGAAAATATAAGATTTTTATTTTGGAGATATACATGCAATATTATTCAGAAAATATTAGCAGTATCAAAATCGATACTGAGCAAAGCAGGCCTATAGTAGTAAAAGTTCTAAGGTGGCTCAACAATAGTGTGTAGCTTGGTGTCTGATTTCTTGTTAACACTTCAGAAATTAGCAGTCTTTTTAAAGTTTTGAAATAAGATGTCTCACTGCTTGTTTTAACTTGTGATCTCAGCTAAGCAAAAAAAAATGTGATATTAGAATAGGCAAGTACATTTGATATCTTCAAAGTCTCAGAAATCCATTTTCAATTATGTGAAAATGTAACTGCTAAAATGTGTCATGAAACATAACCAAATTGAAAAAATAACATACAGTACACTGAAAAATGCAGCTCTCTTTATATGGATGGGTCCTAATAAATAGAAAGGGCCCCTTTGGTTTAGTAATATAATTCTTTTAAAAAATAGTTTGTATCATAGTTAACCATATGAACTGTAATTCATAAAACAGTCTGCATCATAGAGTTTTCTGAAAAAAGCAATGTCAGTTAAATTAGAGGCCTGATCCTGAAAACAGTTAGGACTTGTGTAATTTGACTCAAATGAGTAAAAGATAATCCCAGCTAAAACTGAATTTAGACAAGATATGCTTATGTGGGCAATGAACATGCTAAATTGTCCCAGTCTGAGAAATCCAGGTTCTCTGCTAGATTAGGTTGATAATGACTTGGGAGAATTGTGAGAATACTACAAGGTCAGGGACATTTGTGCTATGGCCCCCTTAAGTTTTTTTGCTATCTGAAATTCTGTCAACTCCGGAAGATCCCAGTCCTGGGTCAAAAGGCTCACTGAATATGTTCACTGGATTTCTGATAAGGTTTAACTTTCTCTGCAAATAAAGAGGATAACATGGAATGCCTAATTCCAGACAACTTCCTCCCAAAAAATGTGCCCAGCTATATAGTGCAAAAAGTCCACCGACTTCTGCAGGCCCACAGAAAGGAGCCTACATTTCATTTGGACCAAGCCCCATGCTTAGGTAACTTTCATAAAATGGTAACTTTTACGCACAAAGAAAAACTTATAAATTAGCTTATTTGAGGCCAATTTTAGCTTGGTAGGTTACAGAAGGAATTATTTAGGCAGTTGTATCTTGGACAGTCTTGAAATGAAAAGCACATAACTGGGGAATCAGAGGACATGAGTTCTATTCCAGGTTTTTATCTGTAGACTTTCCATATACTGTAACTTGGTTAAGTCTTTTGATCTCTTTAAAACAGGGGATATGGATAAACATATATGTTAGCCACGTTTACAAGGTAGAAGCTGCTGCTGCTGGGAAGTAGGCCTCAGCTGTTACACTGTAACTGTCACACATACATGATCCTGTAGCAAAACAAGCTAGTTATCTCACCCTAGCTTGGACCTTGAATGAAGCAGGGTTAAAGTTGGACAAGTTTTGCTACGCTTGTATTGCTGTAGAATCATGCAGATGTAACAGTTACATCATATCAGCTTATATCAGTAATCTTTGATATCAACAAAAGTGTTGTCTTTCTAGATATAGAGATAATACTTCCCCAAGCTCTATGAAACTTAATTCATTAGTATAGCTCATATGCAAAAAGCTACAAGAGTGCAAAAATATTATTTACATGTATTACTTTATATTCAATAATTATTTTCTAAGAAATAATGAAAAAACTGGAATAGTTTGAGAATTCTAGCTGTTAATGTGTTTAGATATTGATTGTTTGGGGCACACTTTCTACAAACTGACTGACTTTGCATCTCTGCCTATAGTTTGCAGAAATCAAGGGACTATCATTCATCCCACTCCATTCCAAATTTTTCCTGCAGTCCGTAGGGCCACTCATTCAAACCACAGACATGCAAGCAGTTGTTTTTAATAATTATGTTACTCAGAATTGCCAAACCAAGTATATGTCATATAAATTGCTATTTTAAGGAAGTCATTTATTGTTCGTTATGGAGACAATAAATTCAAATACTGTAAGTCACTGATAATGTGAGTTATTTAAACATTTTCAGGATCTGCCTCTCATTTTGTATCATGCATTATAAACTTCATATAATAAATGTATTATTTATCTTAATTCAGTTGGGTAAATGGTAAAACCATTTTTAATCATCAAGAGAAATGTAAGGCTTTACTATTAACAATGTAACACAAGATTAGAACTAGCCTTTATATTCTATGTAAGCACTACTTATGGTACATTTTGCATTATATTGTCCAGCTAAACATGTGTTTGTCCATGTGTGAGGAAATCAGATCATTTATATTATCAAATGCCAAACCTCATGCCTGAATTAGCCAACTATTTTGTTGTGCTGAATGTCAGATTTATGATAACAGTATTTTATGGAGCTTCAGAGCAATGCTGAAGTTCAAGGTTAGCTTGGCAGACAGAAGAGTCACATCACATAGTTTATGTGCTTACAACGGGTATTGTAGGAACGCTAAGTCTCAGAGACAGCGACAGAACACTGATGATATGCAACTGGATATCTCTTGCCTCATGGATTCTACAAGTACAGTCTCTGATGAAGTGCTTAGACTACATTGCCAGCTGCCTTTTCCTCTACTCAGAGAGAAAAAAAAGTTTTTTTTTCCTGGTGATAGAGGTTACCTTTATGGGGATGTTTTCTCTTCATGCATGTCTCTGCTTTCTGCAGAGATTCTTCACAGGTAGTGAATTGGGTTAAGAATCTCTGGTGTCTTGTGTAAATCTGTGCACTAAATGAGATTGAAATGTGTCTTTTTGTTGGCAGTTTGTGCAGATTGCACCCTTATCTGTCCTTTGATGACCTCAAAGAGCAACACATGCCCTCTCGATGAGGAGGATTATTGCAATAACCTCCTAGAAAGGCTCCCAGCAGCACAGCTCTGTCACTTGAATCCTATTTAGAATGCAGCAGCACATTTGTCTTGTGTAAATATGACTGTCCTGTCTTGACCCTGATTCATTTACTTCGACTGTTGGGAAGAAGCAGTTTGATTTTAAGTTTGCTGCCGTGGTCATTAAAACCCTTAATGGCATAAATCCTTTTAGGATGCACATCAACCTGACAGATATCACCATTTATACAATTTTTAGGAATCTCATCCTCGTTTCCTCACTTAACTTGTTATGTCTCTCACTATGGTGGACCTTACACTGGGGAACCACTTCATGAAATTCCTCTCAGACCACATGTCCCTCCATAAAAAATAAAAAGAAATCTTAAGTATATTTTCATGAAAATGTTTTTCAGCTTGATCCTTATTACCTCCAGATTTATTACCTTCATTCTCGATAATATTTTTGAACATAGAAGAAGGAAGATTGTTCTTATTTAGTTCACTTGTATCTTAGACTTGTTTTCATTTTAAATTGCAACCTAAGCATCTTGGTAGTGCAAAGAGAGGACTTTAAAAATAAAATCATTATTATTAGTTATTTAAAATGGCATACTAATTACAAGTTTCATATTTCATAATAATTAGAAAAGCCAGATGCTGCTGACCTTTTGCATGTGAGCACCCCAAATGAAATCAATAGGTTTACTGGTAAGCCATGCAGACGTTACTTACTTTGGAACAGCATAAGTAAATTAACATAATAATACCAATAATAATACCTAGGAAAAGCACCTTATAACTTAACTCCAGTGTTGGGATTTATTGCTTTTCTTTAGAAGGGCAAGTCCTGGGACTTGTGCTGAATGAAGTGAGTTTGAAATACAGTTGCTCTGCTACTGGTATACCAAGGCTGTTACTGTCACTGTAACTCCTGCACCTGTGAATAAGCA
This sequence comes from Crocodylus siamensis, assembly GCF_052110815.1. Lineage (NCBI taxonomy): Eukaryota > Metazoa > Chordata > Crocodylia > Crocodylidae > Crocodylus > Crocodylus siamensis. Next base: position 44,292,835 of record NC_143397.1, on the reverse strand, counting down.
CCAGTGCTACTCCCACTCCTTGCCTTGCCTCTGCCCCTTAAATTAGCAGTTTTTATGGATGCCCTTAGAGTAGTGCTTTCAGGGACAACAGTAGTACAGATAACCCAATTTCCTCTCTTCCTTCTGAGCTGTGTAAATGCTGACTGTTCCATTTTAGTTGTGGCTGTGCTCAACCGCCATGGGGTCCTAATCTGTCCATCATTTCACAGAATTCACTAGCACCTGAATTGTCTGTGTGCAGTGAATACTTGGGTCTTAATCAGAATGGTCTGGGGTCAGTGCTTGAAGGCAACACTTTTCAGAGATGACAGAGAAATTCACCTTTTGGTGACTTAGTAGATACAATTCCAGATGCTTCAGTCGTGTGCAAAGGACACTGTGTTGCACCTGGTGCTATTCTTTGAAAGAGACTAAGGGCCAAGTCCCATTTCACATCCAAGCACCTAAGGTGCTAACCTAGCAGTTGATGTTAAACTTTGGCAGTTAGGTGGTTCTGAGCTTCTATTTCCACCTGTGGCAGAATAGGTTTTTCCAGATACATATTCACGTACTAGAATTAAAGTAAAGGAGAATGGAGACCACTTCTTTCCCATCTCATAGCCCTGTAGTTTAAAAATTGAGGTATTTGTCCTGTCAACTCACCAGGTAGGTAGGTGCCTAGAACCTGGATCTCCTATTCCTTAGACAGGTAAAGCTTTGAACTGGCATCTCTGCAACTAAAAAAAGGATTGCAAACTCGCGTGCCCCAGTGAGGTAAAAGCTGTCCTAAAAGGCATCGTAGATTCTAGTTCTAGTCCCTAAAGTCTGTTCTGCACATTGTACTTAATATCTATTGGTTTAAATCAGTAAGTAGTAGTGGAACAGCTTCCACCCTGAGAGGAGGGACCAACGGCAAAACTCAGTTTTCCTCCCTTTTAGGTCAGCATCTCACACTCTGAACCACTATAGCTCTACCTTCTGGCACACCTCTTTCCTTGTGTGGAGGCCTCGGAAGGCCAGGTTTATTAGAAGAGCTGGAGAATGCTCTCCTACTTTAGTGGGAAGTGGGAGATGTAGGTTCACATCCCCTTTGGGTGAGGGAAGTGCCTATCACCTGGGCCTCCCACCCCTTTGGCAACTGCCCTAACCACTAGGTTATTGCATAGAAGGTGGAAGGACTGTCCCTCCCATGTCAAGCACTCACTAATCATGATCATTTTGTGACTGAACTTTTGGACTTACATGGCTTACATGCTATTTATTATAGCATCATGAAACTGTTCATCAGAGAAACACTTTTTTAAAGCATGTTTTATAAATTAGTTATTTAAAGAAAAAAGGAGGAAATGGAGGAAGTTCACATGGATACCTGAAGCTGCACCGCACTATATTTAGAGCTTTCTAAATGTAGAATTAATATAGTCTTCTCCTCTGGCCAGGTCAGCTGTTGTAGATAATATTTTTTAGATTTGTTATTGTATTATTTATGTAATGTTCTAATGGATTACAGTAAGTGAGAAAACCAGAGGACACTTACCTAAAACCATCCTTGATGCAATTCCTGTGAAATTGCAGCATCACATTAAGGATGGATTTGAGCCATTATTTTCATATTAAACTGAGAATTTCTAATGTCCTATTCTCTTGGTTGTCCTCAGGGTAGTATATTCCTAATCTTTAGACCTTAAACAAGGATCCAACAAAAATGTGGTACCCTTTTAAATAGCCCTGGCTTATAGGAGTAAATTTTACTGTAGCATCCTGGAATATCACTTATTCTTTTGCTTTATGATTTATTCTCCCTAGATACAAAAGAAGATGTAAAGGAGATGTGTTAATCTATTTTTATTCAAAGTACAGAAATAGCTCTGCTACAATTTGGGGACTGAATAACTAATATGAACATGCTACTTATTATTACTCATGCCCTATCTTATGTTCACAGTGAAGAATATTGGTAAATTAAAGTAACAAATCTGCCTCAGAACTTCAGAAGCATTGCTGCATATGAAATTTTCCTGTCACAAACTGTTTTTCCAAAGAAGTGCAGAAAAACAAAGCACAGGTTTCATTAAAAAAAAGAGATTGTGTGTTTCAGCACAATGTATGCAAATATATACCTGAAAAAATCTTGACAATGAATTGACTCAGAATTATCCATAAGCATTACAAAGATTTCCCCCCTTGATTGAATACTTAGGACACAATTCTTTAGGGAGTTATGCCCTACATATGTCTGAATTTATACAAGTAAAATAGAAGTGTGTCAGAATGCAACTCCTCTAAATTGTGGAAAATTGTTATTCATTCACCTGAATCACTTAGCATGCAATTAGTAATTGGACATTATGCAATGGGGAAAAGTAAATGAAGGTAGCTTTAGCATGTATATCAGGCACTTAAAGTACATGGCTGATAACCCAGGGCGACCCTGACCTTGGCAGCATTACGTGAGTAATCTTTGTGTAAGGATGAGCTGTTCTTGAACAGTTTCTCTAGTATATTACACATACAAAGGGTTTTCCTTTAACAACAGGCAAGTATGTTTTCTTGGTCCTCTTCCCTTTATCTTGAACAAATGTATTCAAACAAGCCACTGCATAGAACCTCGTGTTCTCTTTGGTCTCTCTAAATGCCTTTCATATTACCCTGGCACTTGATGGAATGCAAAAGTGGAGGTTGGTTTCACAGCCTCTCTTGGTTTGGTTTGGTTGTTTGAGTAAAGTACATATTTTGCTGTTTACTGACATCGATCTGAAATAGTTACATTTGTATGGAGGGGAAATAATAGAGCATTATTCTCCATATAAAAAGTTGAAATGTAACCTTTGACCTGTATCACTGGCAAAAAATCAGAGCATGATTGCGTATTTTCCATATGAAAAGTTCTTTTCTGCCGAATTCTGTGTAGCAAATGCATTTACCTGGCTGCACAGAACTGAAGTGGGATAAAACACATGTGCATGGAGGTAAAAAGTCAGAGCACAATTTAAAGACTGTAATCCAATCAAGGGAACCTGCTGTCAAGATAATCTCAGATTCAGTGGTTGATAATCAGCAGAAGAATCTGATAAAGAATGGCAGTTCAAGCGTATACTATACTGTTATGCAAATAACTGTTAACTTTAATTGAGAAAACAGTGGCAGGAGGGCTGCTATTCTTTTGCTGTGTTGTTCACTGGGCATATAGGAAGCAACCATGCAAAAATTCTGTACCTCCAAACAAAGGTAGTACTTAACCTTGAGCAAAGTAGGTACTTTATACTAGTCTTAATCTGTGGAAGGAGTTGCAGAAGGAATATGGAGCTCAATTTCTTATCATTATTCCTTGAACAGGTGGGAGTTGAAAAGAAATCATATCACAGCACAGCAGGTACATGATATTGCTGAGTGTAGCTTGTGTGAAAACAGCTACTATCTCTACATTGTGTACATATTTCCCCTACCCACCTCTTGACTTCACAGTGTGAGCAACATGTAATCCTGTTGCGCATGAAATTCACAACAGTAACAGTGGTCTTGTTTTCTATAATAAAGCACAGTGAGGTACACAATTAATAAAAAGGAGTTTGATTGTTTAAAAATTATATTCAACAAAATGTAAAAATTAGAGTTTAGAATGTTGGTAAAAAACAAAGTTCATAATCTAACTAAAAGGAAATAAAATACACTGGCTAATACTATTAAGTTGTAGAGTGGAGTCTATAATCTTTGCTTCATTCCGTTTCTTTTTCACTAAAAGTACACTTACTTTTTTCAAAGGTCCTTTATCATCCCCAATTTATGCTTAATTTTAAAGTCTTACTGCGTATTAAAGTAGTTTTCTCCCTGACAACTCAATGTTTTTTTTTCCATTGGAGCCTTCATTGGCTTCAGCAACTGTATGATTGAGGTCTGGCTAGAAACATAGCAATATAGCAAATATTTCTAATGTATTTTCATATTTAACACAACAACAAAGCTGAAATGCAAAGTACCCTTTCCAAAGGCACGCTGAAAAAAAATTGTGTCAATAGAGATGTTAGTCTATTACTGTATTATATCTTGGAGTTCTTAAAATGAAACTGTTTATAACAGCTTAAGGCATAGTTATAAGTTTATGATCTCAGGTTAAAGAAAAAATACCTTATCATAGTCAGTAGACTAAATAATCTAGTTCAAGTCAGTATTGGCAGTTGGCAACAGTTGTTTGAAATTCAGCCTTGAAAAGAGGTTTTGCCCATAAAACGGTTGTAAATAGAGTACTAAGAAGTGCAAGTTTGTGATTGTGTTCCATCTTTATCTTGTTTAATTACAGTTTCTTTCGTAATTTGCAGTTAGAAACCAGCTGAAAGTCTGACTGATTTTTAGAGGATATCGAAAGATAACAAAATGCAATCTGATTGTGTTTCAAAGTTTTTATGCCAGTATCAGCAAATTAATTGGGTATATATGGCTTAATTTATAAATATATACCATCTCAAATTATTTTCTATTTCTGTTTTACTTAGTAGTTAATATTTCTGACCTTTCTGCTGGCCCTAAAATCAGACTGCTTCAGGGAGTCACTTTTCCTCCCCTTCCACCCTCTGGATTCTGTATCACAGTGCACCCAACCCAGGAGGCAAGCTCATAAACTGGTACTTTTGAGTGGTGGAGACTGTAATGTTTAAACTGCAGTGAAGCATCCAACATTTTAAGTGTGATCACTATACTTCCATATATTGAAGATTTACATTATGAAATAGTTTTGTGTCCTACTTTACAAACAAACAAACAAACAAAACCCAGGTTGGCAACCTTTTCAGGGTGTGGGCCACATTGATTCAATTCAGTGAGAGATAAGGTGATGCATGGTAGGGGAGCATTAGGAGCCAGACCCTGCCCCCGCTTTTCCCAGTGGTTGCACAGCAGCAGGGGAAAAAACAACTACTGCCAAAGACTCCTGCTGCTGTAGGGCAAAGTATTAACTGTGAACACTCTCCCTGTGTCACCACAGGAAAAAGCAGCAGCACCAGGCAGTTTCCCTGTGAAACCTCTGGGAAAAGCAGCTGTGGGTGGTTCTGAGCACCTGCCCACCACATGCCCATCTGACCTGAACTGTCAATCTGGCTACTAATGCCCCATGTCTGCAGACTGGAGCAAATGGCTCTGCGGGCTGCATCAGGTCCACAGGCCAAAGCTTGCTGACCCCTGGTGTAAACTGATATTTCGGAAAGATTACATATTGTGGCTAGCTATAATTATTCTAGTTTCTTCCTTTTTCTTTTTCATAGCTGTGTTTATTCTCTGGTTTGTAATTCCATGTTGAAAACTGTAACAATAAAGAAAGGAGCTTTCCAGTCATGAACTGGAACACTCATCTGGCACACCAGGATTCCCACAGGTCTGGAAATTTGGCAGCAGGGGAGTAGTTGCCATTAATACCTCCCAGCCCATTATGAGTGGCAAGGTGCAGTACTACAGAGAAGAACTTGGGGGGTGCAGTAGACCATAAGCTGAAAATGAGTCAACAGTGTGCCCTTGTTGCAAAAAACAACAACAAGCTGAGTTGTATTAACAGGAATGTCACTTGCAAATCAAGGGAAGTGATTCTTCTGCTTATTTCAGCACTGGTGAGGCCTCACCTAGAATACTGTTTCCAGTTTTGGGTCCCATGTTTCAAGAAGGACATGGATAGTTTGGAAAGAGTCCAGCACAGAGCAACAAAAATGGTTAGATGCCTTGGAAGCAAGACTTGTGAGGAAAGGCTGAAAGAACTAGGGTTATTTAGTTTGAAGAAGGAGAAGCTTCATCAGGGGAAATTTAGTTTGGAGATTAGGAGGAATTTCCTAACTATGAGCATGATCAAGTATTGGAATTGGCTACCTATATAAATTACAGAATCTCTATCCTTGAAAGTTTTCAAGAACAGGCTAGACAGACATTTGACTGAGATGGCTAGTAGGGGATGATCCTGCCTTGAGCAGAGAGCTGAACTAGATGACTTAGTGAGGTTTCGTCCACCCCTACTTTCCTATGATCCTATAATTACTATTGTGCTCCATTTCTACAAGAAATAGAAAGCATGATCTTGGACATTTCACGTGCCTGGACCTTTCTAGGAAGATTTTCTTTTAATTCATTGTGGTGATCTTACATTTTATGTTCACTTTTATTTCCTTTTGTGTATAAAGTACAAAAACTCCTAAGAGAGTGTGACACCGTAGGGTGCCTGTAGACATGCAATGACACTGCTCCAATGTTCTGTAATTACAGTGTGTTGGAGCACACCTGATTAGCTGAGTCTGCTGAAGTTTGATAATTAGCATGCTCCAGAAGCTGTTGTGTCTCCTATATGCAGCATCCCTGTGCTTCAAAATGGTGGTGGGAGCGCTTTATCTAAAGCTTATTGAAAGTGTTGTAGTTAAAATGCCCTGGCCAGCATTTTGAAGTTTGGGACATTGAATACATGAAACACTGCAGGCACTTTAATTAGAGTGGCTGTCAGAGCCAGTCTGTTTCAAGCAACCCTCTTTGCACCCCTGGAGCACATGTAAAGACATGCTTATGGACTAACTCGGGGATACTCAGTCTCTGGTCCGTGCCAGCTGTGGCCCACAGAGCCATCTCATCTGGCACACTAGGATTGTCATAGGTCTGGAAATTTGGCAGCAGGGGAGCAGTGGCCATTAATATAGCCACTCTTCCCCACTGCCAAATTCCTAAACCCCAACCCTACATGCACCTATTTCCCACCCCCCAGGGACAATCCCTTCCTACTTACTTCTGAACTGGGGCCACATGATTCCCCCATTTTCCTGGGGTGCTGGGTTGGGGCTTGGCTACACTCTTAGGCTGGGTTGGGCTGGGCCATTCTCCCCGGCCCCCTCACAGGGCCAAGTCAAGCTTCTTTCCCCTGCAGGTCCGCATTGGGGCCAACCTACCTTCCACGCTCCTCTGCATGGCTGGATGGTGCCCTCTGCAGCGTTTCCAGGCACCAGATCAGGACCATCAACCAGATCCAGCCCATGAAGGGACAGGGCACTGTCCATCTTGCCCACCAGGCAAAAAGTTTGAGCACCATTGGACTAACTCAGTCAGAGAGGTATGACCTTTTTAGGCTACATCCTACTTGACTTTGAATGGACTTGCAGAGAACAAGTTAGTCTATGAGGTGCCACCCTACTACTTCTGCTTAACTGTCTGTATTACAAAGTAATAGGAGAAAATATTTCTAATTATTAGTAATTATTAAAAGTGATCTTTAGCTTTTTTTAATACATTGTATTGGATAGAAGCAAGAAAGAACATTATGTGACCAGCTAATATTTTCTTCTGACAACTAAAATGAGTGTTGCAGATCATTAGTTTAAAAACCAATTTATTGTAAGAGATTATTGTAAACAGTGGATAATAAGGGGAATTTCTTGCCTTTGTATTTGGTTTTTCCATGTTCAGTATCTAGTCCAGAGAAATCAGATTTCACCTACTAAACATACTAATTGGGTAAAATTTCCAAGAGATTGTAACTTCTAGTACTAGTCTTTCCAATACAGAATCAGAATATATAGGCAAAATGACATCCATCTTGTAAAGTTTGTGTCAGAATGGGAGAGGGGATTCTTTCTTCGACTACATATTTTGAGTGGAAAAGTTCTGCTCCATCTTGTGCATAGCATCAAAACAAGCTAGGTAGAGTGAACTTTTACTTCCTCTTCTTTAGCTTAGTCTGTGTATCTCTCCATTAATTCATTCCTTGCTACAAAGAAATTATTCTTTTGTAGATTTTCATTTCTTGCTTGTCATTTTGGAACAGAACAATCAATCTGGCCTTCTAGCCAAAAGTGCTTTTTCTTGCAAAAGCACAGTGGACGTTCTTAATTTTTAAACAAAGCCCCTCTTCCTTCCTGCAGTTAGGATTTTGATGCAATGACACCTCCTGCTTCAGATGGAATTGGGTGCTTATTAGGATTAAAAATAAGTAGAATGGTGGGAGTGAAAAGTAATCACTACCTTAATCTTGGAGGAAAACTAGGTGAAAGAACCATAATGAACAAAAAAGGCTTTCAATTTTTCCTATCTCTCTGACTAGAAATATTGCCACCCCAAACATTATTGTTAAAATAAGCAACTGGTCTGCATAGCCTTAGAGATCCTAGAGTGGCAGTCTTAAAAAAACTGAATGCTAGAATCATAGAGAGCTAATGTTGGAAGGGACCTCAGGAGGTCTAGCCCGACCCTCTGCTCAAAGCAGGACCATCCCCAACTAGATTATTCCAGCCAAAGCTTTGTCTAGGTAGATGTTTAAAACCTCCAAGGATGGAGATGCCACAACCTCCCCAGTAAAACATATTAGGACTTTGCATTTGTCCTGAATAACCTGATCCAGTGTTTTATTACCCTAAGGACAAATGCAAAGTCCTAATATTTTTTTCCTAATGTTTTTCTTCCTAATATCTAACCTAAACTTTCCCTTATGCAATTTGAGATCATTGCTCCTTGTTCTGTCATCGCCCACCACTGAAAACAGTCTAGCTCCATCCTCTTTCGAACCCCCTTCAGGTAGTTAAAGACTGCTATTAAGTTCCCTCTCAGTTTCCTCTACTCTAGACTAAATAAAACCATTTTCCTCAGTATTTCCACATAAGTCATGGCCCCCAGGCCCCTCACCATTTTTGTTGCCCTCTGCTGGACTCTGTCCAATTTGTCCACATCCTTTCTGCAATGGGGGGCCCAAAATTGAACATAGTCTTCCAGACGTGGACTCACCAGTGCTGAATAGAGGGAATTAAACACTTCCCTTGGCCTGCTGGCAATGCACCTACCAATGCGACCTGGTATGCTGTTACCCTTGACAACAAGGGCACACTGTTGGCTCATATTCAGCTTATTGTCCACTGTAGTCCCCAGGTCTTTTTCTGCAGAACTGCTCTCCAACCAGTCAGCCCACAGCCTGTACTGGTACATGGGATTGTTCTGTCCTAAATGCAGGGCTCTGTAGTTGTCCGTGTTGAACTTAATGAGATTCCTTCTGGCCCAATCCTCCAATTTGTCTAGGTCATTCTGAATCCTAGCCCTACCCTCCAAAGTATCTACTACTCACCCCAGCTTGGTATGATCTGCAGATTTGCTGAGTGTGCACTCTGTGCCATCTTTCAGGTCATTGATGAAGATATTGAACAAAATTGGCCCCAGGACTGATCTCTGGGGCACTCCACTTGATACCAGCTGCCATTAATTAGTAGACTCTGAGCCCGATGCTCCAGCCAGTTTTCTATCCACGTTGCAGTTCATTCATCCAGCCCATACTTTCTTAGCTTGCCTGGGAGAATGCTGTGGCAAGCTGTATTAAAAGCCTTGCTAAAATCAAGGTACACCATGTCCACCAGTCTCCCCACACCTACAGAGCCGGTCACCTCATTGTAGAAGGCAACCAAGTTGGTCAGGCATAATTTGCCCCTGGTAAATCTATGCTGACTGTTCCTAACCATCTCTTTCTCCTCCAAGTGCTTAGAAATAGATTCCTTGAGAATCTGCTCCATGATTTTTCCAGGGACTGAGGTGAGGCTGACTGGTCTATAGTTCCCTGGGTCCTCCTTTTCCCCTTTCTTAAGTATGGCCACTATGTTTGCCCTTTTCCAATCATCCGGGGCCTCTCCTGATCACTATGAGTTTTCAAAGATGATGACCAATGGCTCTGCAATCACATCAGCCAACTCCCTCTGCACTCTTGGGTGCATCTCATTTGACCCCATGGACTTGTTCAGCTTTCCTAAGTAGTCCCTAACCTGTTCTTTCATTACTGGTGGCTGCTCACCTTCTTCCCAAACTGTGCTGCCTGGTACAGTAGTCTGGGAGCTGACCTTGCCTGTGAAGACAGAGGTAAAATAGCCATTGATCACTTCAGCCTTTTCTGTATCCTCTGTCACAATGCTGCCTCCCCCATTCAGTAAGGGACCCATACTTTCCCTGATCCTCTTCTTAACCCTTCTTACACTTTACATCCCTTGCTACCTGCAACTCCAGTTCTGACTTCATCCCTGCATGCCCGTGCACTGCTCTTATATTCTTCCTTAGTAATTTGTCCAAGTTTCCACTTTTTATAAGCTTCCTTTTTGTGATTTAGTTTACTGAAGAGTTCTCTGCTAAGCCAGACTGGTCTTCTGCCATACTTGCTAGGCTTCCTGTGCATTGGGATGGTTTGTTCCTGCACTTTCAATAAGGCTTCTTTAAAGTACAGTCAGCTCTCCTGGCCACTCTGGCCAATCAATTTTGAAGTAAAAAATAATGATCTTACACATGAACAACTGGTGCCTCCCATGACTAGGGGAGTACCATGGCAGTGAGCGGGGACCACCCGCAGCTGCCGCCAGTGGTGTCAGCAGCAGTGAGTGGGGACTGCCCACAACTGGTGGTATCCGTGGCAGAGAAGGAGGGTGGAGGGCAGGGACCGCCTGCAACTGCAATCCATGCTGTCAGCAGCGGTGGGCAGGGAGCAGGGACTGCCCACTCACCAGCAGCAGCCACTCCATCTTATTTATTTACATTTTGTCTCCGTGACTTCTGCATTTTTGCCTGCATTGTAGCTTAGTTTTAACAGAAGGGGTAGAGGGTGCATCTACTTAGGTGTTTCTATAGCCTGGAAGGCAGTAGATGATGGTTTTTGAATAGGTTCAGGCTGAGGATGCCCTAGAACTGAGGTCTCTCCCTGTTCCTGCATGAGTGAACTAACTACTTATAGAAAATGTGAGTATTAAGTATCTGCACTGAGAAAAATTAGGTGCTCTTGATACTGCATCAGTGAAAGTCTTTAATGTGGCAGAAGTCTGGACATATCCCTGTCCTTACTGTTTCCTTTTATCTAGCTCAAGGCTGCTCCTGATGAGCATTTACAGTCTTTTAGTCACTCTTCAGAAGTGCCTAACACCCACCACTGATTGTACATAAGCCTGAGAAGCCCTTCTCAGCGACCTCATTTTTGGATGCTGTGTGTGTAGATGAAACGGAGGCCCTAAATTGAAGCAGTGAGTTTTTAAACCCATCGCTTCAATTTAGGACCCTTTGAACCCCTGTGTCATGCACACACCTCACACTTATCTGCCTCTCCGGTGGCAGGGAGGGAAGGGTGAGCTGCCAGCAGGCGGAGAGGTCCCTAAGCTGGGGGGTTAGGGGGACTGGTGCTTCCCTCCATGACAGCAGTGCCCCCCGCCCCAGGCAGCACCCGCCCGCAGGCACCTGGCTCTGCCAGTACTGGGGGGCACCACAGCCATGGGGGGCACCAGCCCCCCGCACAGCTCATGCATGCAGGCAGACTCTGGGGGTGGTGGGGGAATAGATCAAGCTCACTGGTTTTCTTGGGTGGAGCCTGCAAGCTGTCTGCAGGGCTTCCTGCAGAGCCCCTGAGCTGCACGGAGCCCGGTGCTTCATTCCATGGCTGTGGGGGCAGCAAGTAAAATTCCTTAGAGAAGTTTTAGTTTGCTGTGCCCCAAATCATTTAAGGCACAATTATGCTGCTGAATTTCCTACAGTGACTGGAATTAATGCGCAATATCCCACTGATGTGTGCAAACACCGACGCCATTAAAGTGGTACAAAAGCATTTAGCCCACTTCAAAGTGTTGTGCACACATGCCCTTCATTTCATCTACACACGGCCTTTGGAAGTGCCTGGATTTTGCCTGCCCTTTTTTGGCAAACAATGAATATATAATATTTTTTGAGTGGACAGGAAACACAGAGAGACTTTTAAATTATTGTTGTCCAAATACCAGGATGAATTCTGCAGAAATCTTGGACAGGGTATCCAGGATACGTGCAGCCCAGAGTAAACCAGTGAAATAGCTCAGGTGGTCTACAAACTGTAACACCTTTGTATGGAATGGGCCTTTGCTCTGGAACAGTTCTCTGACTTATGTTCCTCTTGTTGGGAACAAAGTTGGGAACTGAACTGAATGAAATGAAATGAACTCTCTTTATCTATATGATTTGTCCTTGCAGAATATTTTGTTGTTGTTGCTCTAGCACCTATTGTTAGAATTATGTGAGTTTGTTTTTTTAACTGATTCATGAGGGATGCCATAAAGTACTTGCTTTAGATTCTGTCCAAAATGTATGTGAAGACATGGGAGGACTAGGTTATCATAAATGGTGTCACACTGAAAAATTAGCTACATCTAAAAGAGCAACTGAAGTAGACATGACTCCCTTGTCATTTTGTAGAATCTCTCTTCTGAACAGTAAAAAAACAGAGTTGAAACAGAACAGAATGTTGCAGCCTACAATTGTGCTCTGAAAGGATTTATCAAGGTATTCTGCTTCATTGCAACTTTGGAGGCCATGTCTTTCTCCAGACATATGATGGTATTTCTAGAACCTTCAAGTGTGGAGGCAAGAAGGAGAAAGGAAGAAATGTGGATATTAATCTTACTGTCTTTTTGTATAAACTGGAATACTTTGGACAAAGAGAATGCTCTTTCTACACTTTTATCCTGAAAAGAATGGTAAAAGAGAAAGACCTTGTTGACCTTAAGTGTGACTAAGCTGCTATTAATAGAAATACTTGCCAATTGTACAGTGTCTACAAAGTTCAAATGCTTTATTATCATTAATTAATTAAACCTTAAAGCAATCTACATAAGAGAAAAATGATATACCTAGCTATGAAAATGCAGCTATCCCACCCCCTAACCCCTGACCTTTGGCACCAGAAATCCCTCCCCTTGCCCCCAGAAGGACTCCTTTCAGCAAGGGGTTTTCCATCTCAGAACCCAAAAAATTCCACGTTATATTCTAAAAAAAACCCCTACAACATTCATTAATGTAATTTCAAAATATATTTTTGTCCTGATTTACATGTTTTTGTGTAGTATACATAGAGGTGATTGCACTGTAGCTTAAAATTAAGTCTTACTCTTGTATGTTGTGGGGGGTGGGTACAGGTTTGTGGGGCGGGCTGTGGGTATGTAGGTATGTGGGGTCTGCGGGAGGGCATGGGTATGTCTGTGGGGGTGGATAGGTGTGGGATGAGGGAGCATGTGAGTGTGTGGAAATATGGGGTGTGGGTGGTTATGGGGTTTGTGGGGGCTGTGCATGGGGGGGATGGTGGCTGGGGTGTGTGATGGGGTGTGGCTGTGGGGGTCTGCATGTTGGACAGTGCAAAGGGGATGTGAGTGCATGTGTATGGTGGGGTGTGCATGTGGGACTCACTCTATGAACATACACACACACACACACATACACTCTGTCCCTGCCTATACACACACCCCTGCCTACACGCATACAAACCCCCTGTCCATGCCTACACAGACACAAACTCACCCTCTGCCCCTGGCTACACACACCCACCCCCCTGTTGCTCCTGGCCCTGGGGTACCAGCACAGCCTGTGCTCCCCCATCCGGCAATGTAGCACAGGGCCATGTGGTGCTAAAGCAGTGCAGAGGCAGGAAGGCAGAGAAATGGCTGGGGGTGGAGTGGGCTGGGCCGCTTGGTCCTGCTAGTTCCCCCTGGGTCCTACTGCTCCTGACTTCTGTCATCTTTGACAGGCAGCCAGGAGCAAATAAATATTAATGTACTCAATTTTTTAGGGGCCCCATGGGCTGAATAGAATGGCTTGGTGGGCCGGATCTGACCTGCGGGCCATTTTTTGCCCACCCCTGTCTAAGAGCACATAGCAATACAACATATATGTTGAAGTCAGGAAGCTGCCTTATTCAACTGCATGAGAATTTAGAATATAAAAACCTAAGGTAGACCCAAGAACGCAAGAACAACATAATATTAACACAGGTTAACTTTATTAAGACTACCATTACATCTTTAAGGTCCTCAATGGTTATACTACTGGTTCTACATTTCATCTGAAATACTGTGAATGCTGTCAGTGTTGTGTCTTCTAACACCATTTATTCACTTCCTACTCACATATGTATGTCAATTACTGACTTAATAACCCAGCTTCTTATATCACATCCTGGTTCTTTGGAAGCTTCTTATTCAATTACTGTTAAATAAATACACAATTAAGAACAGTAATAGCAAAGACTCTTAAGTTAAAGCATGTGCTTTATAAATATGTCAAAGGAGACCATCCCAGTCCTGAATAATTTTTCAGTGTATAAATTGACCCGGCATGCCCTTGCTTATGAGCCATGACAGAATCACAACTCATAAAGGGTTGGCTGCAGGGAGTCAAGAGTGTGGGTCTCTTTAACCAGGTTTGGGCATACATTACTCAGGTTAGGACTAGATAAAGCCTGTTTAATTGAGACTTACTGTTCTTTAGACATGAACATCTATATGTCTGCCTCTTACCTGGCACAAAAGTGTTTCGTTGAGATATAAGATGAAGGAACAGAAGCGAATATACTGTTTTTCTACATCTAATTCAGTCTGATGTCGGGGATATTTTGTCCCCCACAGGTGAAAAGTTTGTTCGTGTCACTTGTAGCCATGAACTCAGTGAACATCAGCCCAGTTTCCAGACAAGGTAGAACAGTGTGTTGGAACACCCATGCTTTTAACTAAGCTCCCTCATACAAAGCCTCTGGTTTTGTTCCAGGTTGACAAAGGGGAAGAAAACACTTAGATTTTCAGTCTAAAGCAACCTCTGCATTTGCCCTTCTGTCCTTTGTGGAACAAGTCACATTCTACTCAGCTGGAACACCAGAAGACCCTGGTACATGGGCTTGCAGGGTTATTGCAGCATGTTTCAGAGTATGCAAAGTGAATTTCCACCTTCTTGCACTTGGCTACCATGGGTGGGATATTGAATTCCTTCTTGGGTAGTCAGGCAGTTAAAGGAAAACAAAGGCCACTGTGGCTTAGCACAGTGGTTCTTAACCTTTTTAGACTGAAGCCACCCTCAGTAGACTCAAGGCACCCCTCTTAGTTTTTACTTGGGGTTTTTTGGGCCATGGAAAAATAACAGAGCAATGCTGTTGAAAAAAGCTCAGGGGGGCACATCCAGATGAGTCAACACTTCTTACATTCAGGTTAGAATGTCATGAGATGTCAAGTACCAATTCAGGTGTGCCTGCATTCAGACCACCGAACTTTTGCCCCATTCTTCTTGAGAGTTATCTCTATAAGAGCAGGCTGCCAAAAACTAAGTGCTTTAGGCTTGTGACCAGTCTCTCTCTCCATTTTATCCTAAATGTAAGGGTTTTCAGCAAGAGTCACTGACATACTAGTATATGGCTCTCTTCTGAGGAATAAATTACTCCAGGAACTGGAATAAATAATCTGGAAATCTAACATCAAAGAAACAATAGGCAACAAAAAATATATATAAAATTAAAGATTCTGGCCTAAAACACAGTCCAGAAACCACAATGAACTTAAAATCCATCAAGAAAATTGTGTCCATCTCTTGGAGTCGAGAAACAAATGATGAATGAGTGAGCAAACTCTTGCTATATAAGGGAAGTGATATATAAATTGGATTATTACTCTCTGGTTGCTGATATGGAAAAATAAATCCTTGGGTTGATATAGGAGAATGTTGGGTGGTTAAAAATTATTAGAAAGTATATCTTTAGGTTTTCAGGAACTTCTACTTGAGAAAGTACAAGTTTAGATTTTTATGTTTGGACATGAACAGGCTATTCTGTAGTTATTCCTTGCACCACTACAGGATAGGTCTTTAATTCATAAATATTTACCTGTAGTAGATGCAGGATATTTAACTTTTACTAGAATTAAAACATATTTGTTAGGTTGGTAAAGAATTAGTGTTTTGTTCATTGTAAAAGTACAATAAACAGTCTAATGCATTCATTTTTGTGATACCTTTTTAACATAAATGACTGTATCCAAGTTTTTGGCTGTCCACACCCTGGTAGCTCCTGGCTCCAGAACTGCCCAGATTATTTCTCAGAAATAGCTGGGAGAAGCTATTTCTTTTGTTGAAACACAGAGATGTCAAGGGGGAACAGTAAGAGTAAGTTCCACATCCTCCTGGCTGATTTTCTCCTGATACTGGAAGAGCTCCCAAACCCCTTCCAAACTACTACCTCCACTTAAAATACCAGCTCTTTAAATCCTCAGACTCTGGAGAAACTACTAAAGTCTAATATCCAAAGATAGCCACTCCCTCCCACATTAGGATTGTGTTTAATTTTGCTGGTTCAACTCCCCAAAACTTTCTTTAGAGTTTAGGACCTCAAACCTGTTCTTATTGAAGTCAGTGGCAAAATAGCCACCAACCTGCACAGGTATAGGTTGCAGCAGCTATCACAGAATGGGATATCCTCACCTTCAGGACCTGTTTTGCAACTTAAGAAGCTGATGCTTAAAATCATTGGAGAGACAGTTATAAATATCTTTCAGAATTAATTTCAATATGCTATTGGTGGCATTAGTTAGCAAAAATCACTGAGTTGAGTTTGAATTTTCACTAAGAGTAGTCTTACATGATTAAAGAGTAGTAGTTAACTATTTTAATCCGAAGACTAGCAGAAGGCAGAGCAGGGTGGCACTTGTTTACTTCATCAGCTTTTGTAGGCAACAAATCCTATGACAAAGTAGGTTGTCACCTACGAAAGCTTACACATTTCCAAATGAGCTAGTCTCTAAGGTGCATGATGGATAAGAATATGAACCCAGTTAGAGTTGTTCATTGTATAGAATTTGTAAAACCTCAAGTAAAAAAAGTTAAGCTGTGGATTTCTCACCTTGATATGTTATGATAGCTGCATAATTCATCACTTTGGCAATTGGTGTGCTTAGAAAACCTGTTGCTTTAAGAGAATTGGCTGAAATTTAATTTTCACTTGTTTGTGATCTAATTGTAAATTTCTCTGATTTGGCTATGCAGAAAGGAAAGTTAACTTTATGGAATAGGAAACAACTCTATGACACAGTGTTTCCTTGACATGAGGAAACTCTTTTTATTATGCTATTAGATTTGGCAGCAAAATTTTTTTTCTTTTTAGCAATTATCAAGAATATCAAATTATCAAGAATAGCACATTTGAAACTGGCATCTCTAAGGCATGTAGTGTTACTGCACAATAAATTACATAAGGGAAAATATATGCTGTATGTCTGACTATTGTACCATTTATAAAGTATTATTTGAATTGTACCTTAAATTTTATTGTTTCTATTTTTTTTTAAATCTCTAGAAGCAAAACTGTATTTTCTTTAATATCTTTAACAATCTGTTAGTCTTAAAATATGTTCTGTCCAGTCCTTTTGTCTGTTCATTCCAGAATAGAAATTAATGTATTTAGCTTGAGGCTGCATAGTTTACTATCATTAGGTGGGGATAGTCAATGATATGTTAAAGTTTCAACTGCAAAGAAGCTTTGGGATTTACAACTATTGCTGAGATCTTAATCAAAAATGTTACTGATTGCTTGGGAGTCTGTGAACACACCCCTGAGGAAAAAAAAAGGCAGCTAACCTTATGACTATTCAAGCTATTTTCTAAAATGTATATTCTGATTCATCAGGCGTAATGTCGCTTTTCTGCCATAGTCTGAAGTAGTGAAGGACAGTAGAGAATATTAGTGAATTTTACACCCACCATATGAATGGGTTCAGAGTTTGGCTGTCTAAGGAAAGTCGGAACGATTGAGTATTCTAGGCCTAGATTACGCAAACTCATACTCACCTATAGATTTATACATTATGTGTAGTTCTAAAAAGCCATAACATTTGTTTGATGAGATGATTTGGTAACAGTGTAGCAAGTAATGTTTTAAGGGGACTAATCTTCCCCATGATAACTGAAGACGCAATAATGGAAGCTACATGTGTGAATTCCCAGTGTTTCAGTGGAATTATAGATTCCTTGGAAGGTCAGCAATTTCCATGTATGCATACAACTGTATTTCCATTATACCAGTTTTACTATTTTATTAGTAATGGTTAAAATGTGTTTCTACTTTACTCATTTCATTCAGTTTTGAGTGCTTTACTGAATCTGAATTAAAAAGCATTTAAAAATAAACTGACTAATATGTATTAATGCTATTGAGTTTTAAAACTTTGCTTTTATTGGCTTTCTTTCAAAAAAGAAGAGAAGGAAATACTTCCTTTACAATACCACATTAAGAAAGAAAGAGACACAGACTGACACACACACACACACACAGGCAAAATGTCAGATATATTATTAAAAGTAAAATAATGACAGCAGCTACTAATTAGTACATAGAAATCTAAAATATCATCTGAAAAAATAAAAATCTGTAACATCTTTATGATTCAGTGTAACCCGGATGAAAGGTTTATTCACACAAAGGATCCAGAATGAAGATTGTTCAAGATGTTATTTGAAACAAATAGTGGTCAGTTGTATTGTAGTCAATATTAAAAGTGTCAGTAGGCCATTGACTACCACTTCCCGTATGTACGTGCACATTAAAAACACAGTTTTTCTTAAATGATCAATTTATTTATTTTAATGATGACTAAGGACCAGTTTCTGATCTCATTTTTTAACAGACTAAATACTGAGTAACTTAATTGGCTGCAGTAGAGTACTCTGGATTCGCATCCATTTAACAAATCACAGCCCTGGCCCTGAGGCAGTGATGCACAGTTTTACAGTACTGTATTTTTGTAAAGATAAGGACAGGCTGTGTTTTCAGAGGAATGTCTTGAAAACAAAGTGCATCACTGAAGGCCACCTCACTCACAATGAAGGTCTGTATTTTAAAATAGCACTAATACAAAATAACTGCTGTATTTTGGCAAAGGTCTTCACTATTTACAGCACAACAGTAAGAATAGTAAGTAGTGTTTCAGTACCCAAATCTCACTAGCCGTAACCCCAAACCTAGGAAGAAATACTATAATTATGCTTTTTTTCATATATATTTTAAACATCGCAGCTATTATCAGTTTAAACATTCAGAAGCCCAGGGTGATATTTCTTTTTTAAAAAGCAGAATTTTGATTTCCGACAGCTGCATTGGATCTTTAATCATATATTATCTTTATGGAGCCTTTTTCTAACATATGTTAATTGGCTGTTTTCTGTGACAAATTATGAGCTCTTACTTTGATGAGGTTCAATTGCAATCATGTTGGAGTCGAGTACATAGAGTTTCCAGCCCCCGCTGGCTCCTCAAACCACTACAAACATCTGCACGTCACTGCAGTGCTGAGTAATGGCAGGATTTGGGTTGATCTGATTTCTCTACAGATTTTTTCCACAGGATATTTTCAGCTCTTTGCACTAAATCTGCTCCAGGGTTTGCTCTTTTTAGCAGAAGTGTGCTCTAAAATTAACATCTTATCTTATATGAGATTATCAGAATACAATGAGAAACAATTTAGAGTATAATACATTCAGAAACTCTATTATACTACTGAAACTTGAAGGCATCATTTGAAATCATTAATCAGTTATTATTCATGTGGTATATTATAGTTAACACTTTTGGAGGTCATGTAGGATTTGTGGGAGCATTTTAAAGCATTGCCTGCATTTTGGAGTTGTTTTTTAATTTTCTACATTCTAGCATTTGTTATATCAAACAGTTTAGCTTTATTTCACTTGAAAATTGGGGAGGAGGCACTGTATCCATTTTGTCGCTTTTCACAAGGAAAAGTGTGTGCACCTTCTGGAGAGGAAACATATGTCTGATTATGTATTACATAAGCCTGCACATCTTCCTACAAGTAAATGAAAGACTGCACTGCAATTTCAGTGCCTTTGTATCTTCTTCATGTCTATTGTGATTACATTTGTTAAGCATGTAATGAAAAGAATAAAAATAGAAACCACATTTTCCAAAATGGTTAATGAGTTGAAAGATATTGAACCACTATTACTCTGAACTTTCTCAGTTTTTACTTATTAGTGTGATGTCAAATGTAAATATAATCTTATCTTGTATAATTCATTCATTACAAACATATGTCATATGTTGATTATTACTCACAAGCTGTACATAGGATACACGTACAGGGAAAAAAAGAATTTATTTAACTGCAAGAAAAGTAATCTAGTTGTAACATGGCTTGTATATCATCTTTTTTAAAAACTGTGTCAACCTATATCAATTACATTGCAATTAATTTAGCAGAACATCACATGGCTCTGCCTTGACCTAAAGCAAATGGGTATAGATAAATCTGTCCTGTTTGTTCTTCAAAGCAAAAGATGAGGGTTAAATTTCCAGGCAGGTGTTAGAGTTTAGAATAAGAAGAGCCAGATGTGAATAGAAACTACTTTAGTCTCATGAGGCTGGTTTTAATTCAGCCATTTCCCTGGGGTATCACACAATCAATGAGCTCCAAATCCTGGGGCTACCTGCATTTATGTGAAGGCATGGGAACATTGCTTCACAGCTTACTACTGAACATATGTGAAAAAATTAGAGCAGAAATTAAGGGTAGAAAGGTTAACCTCAGAAGTTACGCATGAGCATGGTGTTCCTTTTGAAGCTCTGAAACGAAGAGATTATTTCAAGGGGAAAATATTTAAATAAGAAGATATTTTATAGGAGAATTTTTTAACCAATGTACAATTTATTATTATAGATATTAAATATTTTTTTCTAATCACTTCTGTTTAAATGTAAAGAGCACTTTAAAGGAAACATATGTAGGTCATATACAGTCTTACCGAGAATCTAGGTGAATTGAAATAGTTAGGGATTTGAAGGGGATGACTTCAGAAGTGTTGTCCAGTTCTTCAATATGGCTGCACTAGTAAATTGATACATTGTGTCTTGCATTAGTCTACACAATGGCATTCAGTTCCACTTGATAAGAGGAGCTTAATTGGCTTTAAGAAAATAAAGCAAAGTAAAGAAAGATGTGCAAGTGAAAGAGAGGACTTGGCACTTTATTGGATTTTGAGGCCTGTGAGCCATGTGTCTTAATTGGGGCCAGTTGGGATCATTTAATAATTGCTGTCAGAAGATCAAATTTAATTCTCTTTATAAAAAGACCACAGTGGGATAGAGTTAAACAAATTGTCATCTGAGGTTTCAAATGAACAAAGCTTTAATTAGGTTGATTAGGATGCTGTAAGAGAGAGAGAGAGAAGAGGGAGTAAGAAACAGGAAATTGATGAATCTGCTGTGTACCATATTGGACCAAGTACAACAGTAGTATCAAATATCTTTATTTCAAGAACACACATATTAGCTAATGCTTTTGGCAGCTAAGATAATTAGAACTTTTTGAAATCTGAAGAATTTAAAATTGTGATATTAAAATTTTAATAATCACAGTCTCACTTTTAGCATTGCTTTCACTTCTGTTTTAGCTTTGTGAGTAGCCTCAATCTTCTGGTTACTTTCTCAGTGGGCATATCTACATGTGCACCTGACTGCGCAGTAACCACCATAACTTCACAGTCCCAGCAACACATGGGTCATTTCCAACCATACTGTGCTTAGCAACATTATGGTTCATGCCTGCTGATGCTATGTCGCCATAGCAATGAGCTGCATCGCTGTAGCTTGTCGCTATGGCAACATAGCATCTCATGTAGATGCTCCCAGTAACTATACCAGATGAGAATATAAGTATCACATGTAGACGACGTTCACCCCTTTTATAGCATATACTATTCACATTAAATATTCCTCAGACCACTTGTAAGAAGTAGATCAATAAATGTTATACCTGCTTACAAATAAAGAAAATGCGTTAGAAAGCAGACAATCTGTGAACTATTAGTGCCAGGATTAGAACTCAGACACATCTTTCTTCCAGCCTTGTACTTGCTACTCTGTGTTATGCAGCAGTTTTCTGTTTCTAAGAATATTTTGTCAGAAATCACTTTGTATATCAATAGGGTCATAAAAGTGTCATTTCTGAGAAAACATAATGTACATTCAAGGCCACAAAAAGGTTAGCTAATGTATCTTTCTATTGATCTCCTTTTGTTTTTGTTTAGTATACTCTTAGGACAATAATAAAATGAACAATGTTGACAATGATTTGTTAAGAAAAAAAACCCTCTTTCCAGCTGGAACAGAGATTGTCTAGCAAATTGTAATTGGTTACTAAAAGCAAAAACAACGTGGCAGCAAGATTTCCCTGTATAGCTTAAACACATTTTCTATATCTGTCTTCAGTTGCTGTTTGTTACAAATACTGACTTTTTGCAATGATATTGCCAAACGTATTGTTTTGCATTTTATGTATGTAAAAATAAATAACCAGCTGCATGGGCTAATGGAATGGTTACAGCTGGGGTTCGGTAGAAAGTGATGCTAGATAGTGGCTTTTGTACTTGAATACCATGTTGATTTAACTTTTGTTGTTGTTTTACCTTTGCCTTCTGTGCTAGTAAAAAAAAATTCATTCTATAGACCTTGAGGTAAAAACTTATTTCAATTCTATGAAAAGTTAGAAGAACCAATCCTCATATGGAAGGTATGAATTAGTTACCTAATGTAATTTTCAAAGACGAAGACTAAGATGTGGTTAAGTAGTAGGCTAAAATAGGTGACATTTCTTTATGTCTTTTTAATTGATGAATATGAATCCTTGGTTTCTAGAGTGTAGCTTTTTTAACCTTTAGTTTATGAAAATGTTGTTTGGCATTCTGGATGGATTTACAGAATATGTACATACAAATCTTAAGCTTTTACACGTCTTTCATTTTCTCACATACACTGCTTTTGCTTGCTTCCTTCCTTAACCAAAGAGAAAAATCTCCAGTGGAAAACACCAGGGAATTCCTCCCTTAGCAAGCAAAACAAACCCATATTGCTCTTTGCCAGAAAGTCCACATCCCTGCTTTTCCCTGATGTCCAGTTTCAAGTAGGCACTTATCCTAACCCTCTTCCTTGCTAATTCCCAGCTAGAGAGACATCCTGGGAGCCTTCAGCAAGGGAAGATGCAATACGTCAGGGTAGTGACCTAGGGAAGAAACCAAGTTGCTCTGACTCGCTACTTTTACTAATATGACTCACCAGGGATGCCAATGTGTCCTGCCTCTCATAAGCCCAAACGCTTTCTGGCACAGTGCCTCATCTTGAGCCCACAATATGCTAGAAAGGAGTCATATAACTTATACATATGAATTAATTCATACCTCGGATGGGATGTCATAAAATAGTTTGTTATCGCAACATAAATGCTGCATTGCTATATGGGTGTCACTGGAAGAACTGCCTGCTTCTTGTCATCTGCCTTGTCATCTGGCTTTTTTTTCAAGGAACAGATGCATTCTGATGTCAGGTATTGGGTATACTTCAACTGTTTAAAAGCAGTGTTCTGTCCTAATTTCTGTGCTGCATGGTGAAAAGA
Source organism: Crocodylus siamensis (assembly GCF_052110815.1). Taxonomy (NCBI): domain Eukaryota; kingdom Metazoa; phylum Chordata; order Crocodylia; family Crocodylidae; genus Crocodylus; species Crocodylus siamensis. The sequence goes on along the minus strand of NC_143397.1, from coordinate 44,269,667 downwards.
ATATATTTCACAGGCTAAGGCAGGTTCCTAACTCCTATTTAACTAAATGCAGGTGTTTTCAGAGCAGTTTTTTATTAGCCTTATTATATACCTGACATACATTTCATCTCCTTTTGTCCTTGGGAAAAAATATTTTAAAGTGGGAATGGAAACATTAATGTAGAATCTTCAGCTGTCGTGGTCATAGGAAAGATTGATATATTTCCATTGCCAGTTTTGCATTTTAAGCCTGCAGCTGTCTCTAGGCAGAAACTAGAGTTCAGGAGGCTTCACAGTTTTTTATACCTCTATTATATTTATCATATTAATACTTGCATAAAATAAATGAACAGTTAGTGACTTAACACCCCATATCCTGTAGACTTATATTTCAGGAGGACCTCAATGTAGTTCCTAGCATTGCCAGTGCAAAGGGAAAGTTTCTAGCAGTGGTTATACACAAGAAACAGGACATTCTTCTGTATGATTGTCCTCTGCTAAGAAATGAAGTGCCAGATGAAGGCTCTACTAGCACTCTTAGATTGCTGGAGCAAAGTAACAAAAATATTTAAAGGGAAACTGTGTTAAGGTCAGCTATAAGAAAATATTATTTTTATGTAATCAGTGATTGTCCTGAGCCTTGTTTTTTCTTGTATTTCTATTAGTATAAACCAGAAGTAGCTCCCCAGAGATCCCCAGAGTTACCTAGGATTAAATTACAGTTAGCAAAGGCCCTGTTTGATGAGTTTGTCTCTCAGTGGGGGTTGTAGGGTCATATAAAACTCAGATGTATTCGATGCAAAAAAATGGCCTTGTATGGCACAATGTTTATTAACACTCAAAGTTTCCTCTAATTCAGAAGGTCATTTTGGCTACAAAGACATTTGCTTGGAAATCCAAAGATCAACACAGGTTTGTCCCAGTTCCCTGACAGCACAATTTGCTGTTATCATTCTCCATAGGATTACACAGTCAGAACCCATACTCTTTAAGGGTTGTCACCCCTTTTTTACTTGGGTAGCTAAACAAATTTTTAATGGTATGAGTTGTTTCCATTAGGAGACAAAAATGATGGAGTCAGCTATGTCTTTGATACAATCCTGTTTATTTGCCAAGAATACACAGATACTTATTTCCCTAAATAAAATGGAAGATCAGATCTTATTCTGACTGCCAGACTGAGCTTACCTCAGGAGATGTAAAGCTCTGAGTGCATGAAGATGTGTAACTCTCCCATTCTCTTAAGGGACAGCTTTATCCCTCCACAGCATGGACATCCCGAGTAAGGAGACACAGGATGCATTTACACATGTACCTGACTGTGCAGTTGTTATTGCACAGTCATTTAGTACTTGCTTTAGCACTAAATTTAACACTACTTGCTATAGTACTAAATGACTGCACAGTAGCTGCCATTATTGAGCAGTCCCAGAAGCACATAGCTTATTTCTGACCCTACTGTGCAGTAGCAACAAGCTACTGCACTAACACCGGCAGGCCCAGAGCCCAGCAGCCACCCATTGCGGGGACTCACTGCAGGCACACAAGCCCCTGTGGTGCCTCCAAGCCAGCCCGGTTAGCCTGCTGCCCAGCCAGCTGTTGCTTGTGCACACTGAGCCCCGCTGCTGTCACTAACAGGACTCAGTTTCCCTGTCACTGAGCTGCAGCTGCTGGGAAGGGCTTTGACCCCCAGCCCAACTTGGGCTGGCCCCACGATGCGGCTGCCTTGGTCAGGGCTGAGTGGGGCCAGACTGGGCTGTCAGGGCAGGGGCCTTTCCAGCAGCTGTGGCTCAGTGACAGCAGCTCTCTGCACCTAGGCTGGGCCAGGCAGCACTGCACAGAGCCCCCTTCCCCACCCTATGGCAGTGAAGGTGGGGAGAAGGGGGGGAAATAGTCCTCCTCCAGCACTGTACAGAGCAACCTGTGTTGGTTGGGGGGGGGCAGAGGAGAAGGAGGACAGGGGCAGCTCTACCCTGGCAGTCCCCCCATGGTGGTGGGGAAATTAACTACTTCCCTTCCCCCTTAGCCTTAATGGGACCATGCTGGGATGGCTGTGGTCCCTGTTGGTGGGACAGGGAATGGAGGCAAGGAATAAACCCACTCCTTGCTTGTGCTCCCTTGGACACCCTGACAGAGGCTGCTGCCCCTCCCCTTCCCCTCACTACTCCAGTGGCAGTGGTGGGCACATGGCCAGATGCTTTCCTGGCTTGGAAAGGTGAAGGGGGCAAGGAAGGAGGGGATTCATTTCTCCCTCCATCTCTTCTGTCCCTGGGAACTGCAGCTGGGGTCTGCCAGCCCTGGTTGCTGCCTCTGTCTCCACCCAGAAACAGGCAGACCCCGACTGCAGTCAGGGGGAGGGGAAGAATTAACCCCCTCCCTGCCCCCATTGCCTCAACGGGGCCATGCCAGGATGCGTCTGGCCATATCCCTACCCCTGTTCAGGCTAGAGAGCAGAGAGGCAGGGCCAGCCCTGCTCTCTGTAGCAGAGAGCACAGCCCAGCCCAGGGATGCAGAGGATGCTGGAGGACTCTGGTTTAACTTAAATCAGAAAGGGGTCTGAGACAGAAGTTGCATAAGCTGGTTTGACCCAAATCAGTTAAGTCTGATACTACATTCAACCAGGTTTATCTTAAACCAGTTTGGATCATTTGAAACTAGTTTATGTGCACTGAACTTAAGTTCTGTTACAAGTTTAAACCAGTTTCTGATCATCTAAACTTTATGTATTTATGTGTAACTTCTGTCTCTAGTCTTACTGAGCACCTAAGATACATCTGTTGCTTCTTTTGAATCTGCCGTCTAGAACAGGACCTACCCATTGTGTTCTCATAAGGAACTCATAACTGCATTACTTGGTTTCCATTCCTGTATTTCGTTTCAGGGACAGCTGTTATTAAATGTTGTCTTCCTGATACTCTCTCAGATGGTACTTTTACTATCTTCATTTATTTAGGTCAGTATTTTATAGATCCTTTCCCCAGTGCTTATCCAGCTTTAAGCTTCTACCCTTATTTTTCCTAGGATTGTGGAACCATACCACATTCCCTTTTCTACAAATTTCTGTGACCTCACACCACAGAATATCCTCATTTTATTAGAGGCTGTCTTTGTGGAAATCTTGTGGCCTTCTTTCAGCTTTGGATGGTAGGATTTCTGTAGCGTAAATATTCCATATTCTTTGTTCCTTTTCAAGAACTCACACGTGATGTCTGCTCACACGTGATGTCAAAGAGTCCTTTGTTCATGTTGTGAGGATCTGCTTTGTAGACAGGTGGAGTGCTGCTCTATAGTTTATCAAAAGGAATAGTGTATGATAGCTCAATCTCATCCTAACACAAACCTAAACTCATCCAAGGTTGGCTATTATCCCTCCCTTCCCCCACCCCTAATAAATTCTTTTAAAACCTTTTTACAATCTCATATTGTGAATATGAGAAATGCTACTGGTTTTATGGATCATGAGCATCTCACAAATCTTGTGCAAAGTTTCTTCTCTAATCCATAACCCTAAAGCTGCTTAGTGTCATTCATTAGTCACTAGCTGTGACTACTGTCACAGCTTTTTGGTTCTTTTTTGAAAAAGGTAAAAAACATTTTGTGAAATAGTCCATGTTTTTTTGAAAGAGCCCATATCCAGCAAATACTGATCACTGGCCTCTTTCTCAAGGCAAAGCTGAAAGCATGTCAGCAGAAAGATTTACCCAACAAACCTTGTCTGCCTATGTCAACAGAAAGACACTGGTGTGGTGCCTCCATAAGATATGGTTGCAAAAGGCACTTTTTGTTTTAGGAGACCATTTTTGGGTTGGTTACACATATTTCGTGCCAGTTTATATAACTTTCCTGCACTTCACCCAATAGAATTTTTTCTTATTTTTTCTGAGGTTTTTGCAACTGTACATTCGTGCATGCTCAGGACATCCTTTAACAAGATACCTGGTACAAACATATGATACCTGCCCCCACCACATGCTGTTTTTCTTATACAATATATCATCTCTAGATTCTAAGCTGTTCCATAGTGACCAGAAAGCTTTGACTGTGCTATTCTGAAGAGATGCTGCCTTTCAGGGTGGCTGTTTCTGATTAATGGTTTTCCAATCCTATGTTATGTTGATATGCTTCCCACAACACATAGTTTTTAAGTGCTCTGGATTCCACTCCTGCAACCTCACATGAAATGTCCTAGTGAATGAACCAGGAACACTTGCATTTCTGCTTATTATGAAAAAAGAGGAGCTAGTCATCTTTCCACGAGCACATGCCCTTGAATAATCAATTCCTTGCTTTCCCTTGAATAATCAATTCCTTGCTTTCATACTTAAAGCACTGTGGGGGTGTCTACACATGCCCTCAACTGCACAGTTATTACTATACAGTCATTTAGTGTAGACACACCCTGTTTATAGTTAGTCACTGAATGTCACTATTCCAGCAAGTCATCTATATATTCATGCTTATGTCTAGGTCTGTGTGTGACCCTGAAAACATGGCACTGCAGTTCTTCCAGCCACCTGGAAGGCACCCCTCAATTTTTAAATCTAAAAAGCTATTACAAGGATGACCTGACCATAAACATCCTCCCATACAAATAGTGAAAAAATGTTCTGTAGATTTAACCACTGCCAAGAGTCCCTTTCAGGTGGTTCAAAAATTCTTCTCTGCAGAACTTAGACTTTTGCTGTAATAAACCATCATCGTCTTAAGTCCTTTGTGTCTTGTGTCAATACTGCCCCCACACTGTAATCACTGGTATCCAGGTCTAATATGAAAGCAGTTTTCAAATACAAAAAGGCCAAGATAGGAGCAATCACAAGACCCTATTTTAACTCTGAAAATGCAAACACACACTTGACTGAAACCACTGACATCTTTTCTTTCTCTCCCAACCTTTTCAGTACTTTGAAATATTGGTAAACCCCTAAATGAACCTTCTGCAATAGTAGTAAAGGCCTACAAGACCCTACACATCTGTGAATGTCTGAAAAGCAGCATAGTTTCAATTTTTTTTTCTGTCAGTGGAAATTCCCCTGCACTGGTGGTGTGCTCAAGGTAAATTGCTTGTTATTGGAACAACTCACATTTTATTGGCTTCCGTTTCAGACTGGTGACTTGAAAACTTATCACAGGCTATTTGTAAACCTATCAGTTCTTGTTCACTGTAAATCTGTTCCCCAAAAACCATTTGATTCACCCAGGCCATATCTTTAAAAAAACTTTCTACAAACTGAATGTGTAAAACTTTTCCTGGCATTTATTACATAGCTGGTAGCCATAATTAAACCCAAACTGATTATTAGGTCATCTGCTATTTAGCCTCAGTCTTCAAATTCCAGAAGTCTAGTTTTCAAGCACAGTTTTCCTGATTTTTTTGAATAAGTGCACATTCCCTATTACTGGCACACCAATGAGGTGGTTCAGTTTTGGACGTCCTATTCCCTCGTACTATTAGCAGCATGTCAGGTTTAGTAACTGTTATGTGTAAGCTGTGCAGTACATTTCACAGGTCCTGTTCATTTCAGTAACCTCACAATTCAACTCTTGTAAAGCAGTTATGAGAATTGAATTATAACTTTTCAGATTTAAGCAAAATTTGGGTAGGTGCATCTTGAAGCTTTGTCTCTTCAGTGTTCATTTCTTGAACTAATTGGAGGACTAGACACTGGTGACATTATGGCCAGTTTTTCATATGACATCTCAAACTGAACTGCTTCTATTAATCTGTGTTTTATTGCCATTTCCCCTTGTTTTACAAACACAATTTATCAGTTTATTTTTTGTGAAGAAAACAAGATTAAGAACCCCCTTTTCCATCAAACAAATTAGGTAGATCTGTACTACAACACTTTTGCCAATCTGCTCCCATTTTCCTAATAGTAGCTGCTTTCTATCCTGGTATACTGCTGTAAGGAATGACTTTTGTCCATGGCAGATTCCACTTACCCTATCCTTTCACCACTTGTTGATTATTGGGCTCTGATAGAGCCCTGCACAATATCCACAGAAAAGGAGGAAGACTATAGAAATTGCCAATACTTTTAACCTCTTTCTTCACAAAAAAGACAGATCTATAATTTGAAAATCATGTATATATATTCCACTTTGTAGAACAGTTTAGCTCTAAATTTGGACACTGACCTGATATTCCACTTATGATGAGCTCAAGTATAAGACATTTGGACCTCGAGTAGGTCTAGACCAGAGCTCATGTTTAATATTAGAGCCTTTTTGCACGTTACACTTAGGATGTGTTAACTGTTCTTAAAATGCTAGCATTGAAGCATTTAAGCAGTAAAATGTGCTAAGTGCCATCATAGCATAGCAAAATTAGAACTTTTTCAGCATATCTCCAGAGTATCTGATTATATCCAGATTGTATTATCTGACCTAACACATGTTGAGCTAACTTTGGACTGCTCCTCTGCAGAGGTAATACGATCAGGAGAATCAGATGTGGTGGGAGGGCTGGGATCAACAAACAGTTGTTTGTCGGTCCCAGCCCCTGCAGTACACCACAGCTTATTTGAGTCTTCAGTGGCTCCAGCGTTTAGGACATGTTTTATTTAGAGCTTAGTAAGCACTACTGTGTGACTGCTCAAAAAACGTACTACCTCTAAATAAAATACATCCCAAGTGAAGTATAACATGGTCTTAGCTGCAGTTCTTTATAAGCTTTTAGCCCCTGGTGACAGATATTTCACAAAGCTCATGCTAGCTATACCATCTTTGGGTTCAGATCCCATCAGACCGTGTTGCCCCTTTTTGAGTTCTCAGGTAATTTGACCTGAGGCAGAGTCTCCGTATACCTGAAGAATGGCATTTGTGCCCAAAAGCTTGCAAATAACAACTATTTAGTTGTTCTAATAAAAGATATCACATCTACCCAAAGAACCTTGTCAGGTAATTTGACAGTGATTATATAAGATTTCAATTTTGATAAGAAGAGAAGAAAACTGTTTTATAACCTCTTGACTAGGCACATGATAAAGCAGTATTGATCAAGAAGAAAGCAGCTCATCTTCTATCTCTACTGAAGGCATAATGCAACAGAAGTAACAGAAGTGAGGAATCCAAAAATTAAATAGGGGAGATTTCCAGGAAATGTGGCTATATTCAAGAGCACATTAGACCCCCAATCAGATATCAGGAATAATAAGAAGCAGGATATTTCTTTTGAAGTTGAGATTAAATGTCAAAAGTGAAGGAGATACATTTGATGCCAACCCTTTCAAAAATAAACAAATTCAGATTGTACTAATTAGGAAAGAAAATCTTATAAATTCTGCAGGTGTCTTCAAAGTCAGTAGTAAAATTAGTACAAATCAGTGCACCTAGATCACATGATTAAAGTTTTCTCTTACAATGATAATGAATCAGTCAAATATCAGTTTGATATTTGATTTTTTTCAGCTTGTGAGCTTATGAACATTTTTTCATTTGTTCAATGTCTTTGTATTCTGTAGTTTTCATCTTGTTACAAATTAAGCCAGCTTTTTGCAAAATAATAGATAAGTTATTAAATGTGTTGTGAAACTGCTAACATGTTGCTGCTTGTCTAAAAGATATTTTACCTCAGAAAGAGATCAATAAAATGAGATCTATAAAATTGTGTCCTTACAGGTTAAAAGTATATGCATTATGTTTAACCTTTTTCAGTGTTACATATCCTATCTGCAATACGCTATATTCATATGCTACATTATGTGTCCATTATGACTTAAGTGTTTGTTTTATATTTCCTGTAGCAAAATGCAGTTCTCTGGAGATAAATTTGGCAGATTAAAATGAATTCCTTCCCACATCTTTTAATGTGGCAGTCCAACCATCAGATCAAAATGCATAGGTGTAGCTTGCATTTAATTTCTAAATCAGAGCATTGTGGACAGACGCTTAAAATCTTAAAATGACTCAGATTCATTTGTTACATTGCTTTCAGCTCCCTTCTTGAGAGCATGGAGGCAGAAAGGAATCTTGGAGTCATTACTGACTCAAAGATGAACATGGGCTGACAATGCGAGGTCACGGTTGGCAGGGCTAACCGGACCTTGTCATGCAGCCACAGGTGCATCTCAAGTAAAGCCAGGGAGGTGATCCTCCCCCTCTATGCAACGCTGGTTAGGCCACAGCTGGAGTAGTGTGTCCAGTTCTGTGCGCCCCATTTCGGGAGGGATGTGGACAACATTGAAAGGGTCCAGAGGAGGGCCACCCACATGATCTGGGGACTACAGGGCAGACCCTACATTGAAAGACTGCAGGACCTAAACCTGTTCAGCCTTCACAAGAGAAGGCTGAGGGGGGACCTGGTGACTCTCTATAAACTCACTAGGGGGGACCAGAAGGGTTTAAGGGAGACACTGTTTCCCCTAGCACCCCCTGGCATGACAAGGAACAATGGACACAAATTATTAGAGAGTAGATTTAGATTAGACATCTGCAAGAACTACTTCACAGTTAGGGCAGCAAGGAGCTGGAACCAACTTCCTAGAGAAGTGGTGCTGGCTCCTACCTTGGGGATCTTTAAGAAGAAGCTTGATGACTACGTGGCTGGACTCATTTGAGTCCAGTCTTTTCTCCCGCCCAGGCGAGGGGTTGGACTTGAAGATCTACAAGGTCCCTTCCGACCCTACTTCTGTGATTCTATGATTCACATGAGCAGTATAGTAGGGCATGCCATTTCTGTCTTATAGACCTATTGCAGTGGGGATGACACAAAATATGTAATAGTAGCATATAAAGTTTCTGTTAATTAAACTAAGGCTGCCTTCAGGTACATCCATGCAGTTTCATTGACCCTTGAAGACCAAATTTATCAATTGGTGTTTATTTGTCTCCATTGAATAGCACAGAATTACATTAGAGATAAATTTAATCCAGTGGGGTTGCTCATTTCAGGAGTTAGCCCAGTAACTATTGCCCTCATTCTACATTTATTGCAGTATTAATTAGTATAGGGCATGGGATTTAGAATAATGAACATCTTTACTTGATTGAATGCATCTTTTGTAAAACTGCATAGCTGTTTTGATCTGTATACTGTGACTGATCAGTCCATGTGCAGGTGACATTTCAGCAGGAGTTTTGTTCGAATCAAGGCTGCTGGAGTTTTGTTAGTTTTCATGATTTTGTTGATGTTGCTTTTTGACTCATTTTTCATTAAAAGAAACTAATGGTCTCTGACACATCATTATTCAGCATTACAGCCACATTTTGCTGAATAATGATGTAAAGACTCCCACTGATTTGAGTGACCTTTCACTTTTGGGCTTTCTCTCTCAGGGCAAGGTGACTGAATTTTGAGGGCAAGAGGTAGTTACCAGCATGTTTTTTTCTTTTATATATATGATTTTATTTGTTTAATCCAATACACCTACTTGAGAAGCATACTGGCTAGTAGGATAGGGAGATATTTATGTCAAGTCTATTTCTTTTGTAAAGCAACCATGAAAATGTTAATCAGTGACATATTTTAAGTATTTTTTTTCTCTGGCCTCCTCTTTGTTTATAAATTAAATCTTTTTACTCCCCTGTTTAGATACTCTTTAATGCCTCTTATGTGACTTGTTCAAAGAACTCTCTGTCTGTGGTGTTGCAGCAGAGCAGATTCAGACAGTTCTGTTCGGAGAAGGAAGTGGAGAGTTTTGGTTCCCATTTTGCACTTCTGGAACAGTTTAGGGAAGGAAGCACCTTTACACCTTTTATTGTTCGTGGTTGCTGATGTCATATCCTTCCCTGACCACTCTGTGCGTGTTTCCTGCCATTCTATCAAGATTCTCCTCTGTTTCAGGGAGGGAGGGAAAGTGTGTGTGTGTGTCTGCATGTGTGTGAGAGAGAGAGGGAAGCATGAGTGGTTGAATAATCTTCAGCATTTGTGCATCAGAAATTTCTTGGGGCTCAAATCCTCTCTTCCATCAGCTATCTCTGCCTGTGCCAAATCATAAAGTGAACAGAAGCCCGCCAAAATGAAGTTCCTCTTTTTAGTAAGCAGTCTGATTTTTTTTTATGTTTGGGTTTGCTAAAAGAAAAAAATACTGAAGCCTGTAACACCACAGCATGTAGCTATGACATTTTTTATGCAAATTGTTTACATGTAACTATGTCATTATGTTGGAAAGTTTCTTTCATGCAGAAAGTTATTTCAGCCAGCTTCTGGAATTATTTTAAGTCCCTTGTAGATGCTTTTGGATGATGAAAGCCTGCGGAACAGTTTAGGTTTTGTGTTACTTACAAGGTTTCTACCTAATGTATTTGCATTTGGAAAATATAATTTGATCAGTTTATTGGAACTTAAAAAATGTAATGCACTAACCATGCAAGAATTTCCCAGAAAGTACTGTGAACATTGCGTAAGTTCTTAGAACATATGTAGGCAATTGAAGATCTCCATAATTCTATACATTCTGTTTTGGCACCGTCACTGTCAGTTCTCTGAAGGTTATGTGAATAACCATGAATCAAATGTGCTGATTTCCTCATTTCAAGTTATGTTTGGCTTCATCCAGTAGCTGTTTTGTGTGTGTTTGTGTTTGCCATATAAAAATATATATAAATGTACACCAAGATATATTAAGTATAGTTAAGAACTCTGTGTATGTATGCTTGCGTATGAAGATGTGTGCATAACCGAAGCTACACAAAACACTATTTATCATAATGTAGTATTAGTAGTAATAAAAATTGACAGAAATTATTCAAAAAGGAAAGAAATTCACTAAACAAATTCAGTATGTTTTAACTTGTCATTAGGCTCATAAGTACAAAGCAAGTAGGACAGTAGTTTTTCCACTGGTGAATTCAATAAAAAACAACTTTTTGCCTGGTGGTTTCACAGTTGTTTTTCCATGCAGTGTGCATATAGGATATATACAATCTAACACATTGTTGGGGGGGGAGGGGGGTTTCCCCATCAGACTTCCTGCAAATAATGCATTAAACATTTAACAATGAAATGATCATTACTTCTCTTCCACGCTTTTTTCTTGTAATAGATTTTTTTTTACCTTAAAAAATAGCCAGATTTTGTTCTTGGTTAAAGTGCAGTCAATTTTATATGCCTAGTGGACTTTCTCGGTGTAACAGTGCAATTTGGTCCAACAGGTATTGTGAAACTATTTGAGGAATATTTTGTGTAGCCACCAGATGAGAGTTCCTTACTCTGAGCAGTTAATAAAAGTTTTTTTGTTTTTTGGAAGATTGGTCTTAAATGTGGAACTGGTAAATGTGTGGGTGGGACTCATTATACTATTACTTCACTGGGGGATGTTTCTGCCCATCCTGGTAGATTTTCAGCATTTAGTGATTTTTTTCTTTACTCATTCAGCTTCAGGATCTTGATCTGTAAAGCTACTCTCATCCTTGCTAACCCTGTCACCACTGCTCTAATCTGTCCACCCTGACCTTCCACCTTGAAGTGAATAAGAGCTTAGGCAGGCGTAGTGCTGTAAGCCGATAGTGTCACCAGCTTCAATTGAATGAAAGGAAAGGAAATTGTTCCATATGCATTTGCTGTGGATTAGTGTATTGGCTTACTGTTACAGAGAAAGCCTGTTAGACTCTTTTGGGTCCTGCATGTGCATGGGAAACACCATTCTAACTTGTTCTTTGTATTGGAGGTAAGACTATAGGAAAAACGGGGAAAAAAACCTCAGTCCAGGGAAATTTAGGACTGTTTCTAAAAATAGATTGGTTTTGTTTGTCAACAGTAAATATCAGATAAGACTAGATTTGTTTAGAAAATTTGCTTTTATAAATACATTTAATTGATTTATTGTGTATTCTTTGGCACGTATTTAGTTTTGTATGATTAATGTGCGCTGCTGTCTTTCTGTCATTTTAAGCAACAGAAAAATCGCTAAAGTGTTTCACATGGGCAAAAAATCTGCAGAAGTATTTTATAACTATGCACCTTATATAGATGACATTACAGATGATTCCATTTTACTTGCCATATACTATATTACAGAAATGATTTAGGTGGTATCTAAAGGCATTCAGGTAAAGAAATGTAAACAGTATTAGGATCTAAATATTATTTGAACCAGCAGAATTAATTGTAACATAATAGTCAGTTGTTCAATTTCATTATCTGGTAGTGATAAAAGTCTTGCTTTTTCTTAAAGTGATAACATTTTGAATAGATCTTTAATGTATGAAAAGGAAAATCAGGAGAGAACTGAAGATCAGACTGAGTAAAGTCCAGTTTTTCTACCTCAATTGCTTTGAATCAGAGCCAAATAATGGATTAAATGGCCAGGACATCGGCTTAGTGTTACATAACATACTGGGGGAATTTATCAGGTTAACTGCAAGAGTCCTAGCTTAAAATAAACAAGGAAGCATCAACCCGTGTTATCAAATTGGTAAATGTTGATGGCTGAAGAAATATTATTCATGTAGTTTAGGACTGAGGTAAAAAAGTGCACTGTTCATTTGTAATTGAACCCTCTTTAGCTTCTGTGTTTTCTAGTATTTAAGTATACCCTCTGCTGTTTTACTCAAATGAAAATCATGGCAAGAATTAAAGATTGCAAAAGGAATTGGGGAATGGGTGGGGGGAAGAATAAGCACATTACATTCATTTTAGCACTGCATTAAGCATAACTTGTTTTGTGAATTTTTCCATATATTTTCTATCACTTTACAGTTAAATAATATTTTGCAAGTGTATAGATATAATCCTGTAGTTAATGACATTTTATAACAGAATATGGTTACTGTACATAGATAAATATTTTTCTTTAAGCACCTTTAGCTTTATGATGCAACTAGTTTTTTATAAAGTGTAGAGGACTTATCTGGATTTATTACAAGAATTATGAAAACATTCTTTCAAAGCATTTTTCACTTAGCAACTGTTTCTATTTTACTGTTTTATTAAAATATGTGGTGCATTACTTAAAAAGTTACATTTTCTGTAGTTACATGCCACTGGTATAGATAGTCTGGAATATACTTTGAAATGTAGCTGGACTTTAGAAGTACTACTTCCTCTATAAAGTATCTCAAGCAGCATATACAGTAACTGTAATTTTTAAAGAATAAGATTAAAATACTTAGATTTAAATTATCTGACACATATCAAATAACACTTTAATAAAGGTCCATCTATTTGCATAACAAGGAACATTATCACTTCTTCTATCAGAAAATAAGATTGCTTTCTCTTCAAAAGTGAATTAGCTAGCCTATTTAGGATATACCAGTTTTAAAAGGTTCACTAACTCTCTTATTTAGGTAATTTTTCATATTAGAATGGCGAACAATATTAAAAAATTGAACTACCTAATGTTATCAAAATCAAAGAAACACGCATTTTGGTCCTCTTAATTATTTCTTGAAGGATTTATGGGATCATTTACAATTAAACAAAGAGACTTTTGCATTGCTACTATTAGTATTACCTTATGTATTGTTTACTTTATAAGCTAATAAATATTTGTTAAAATTTGCTTAGGTGATAATGGCTACTAGGATGTTTAGTAAACTCTGTAGTAACTTTTGTCTAGCTGTCAATTTTGTACTAACATTTGATTTTCTTTGTGAGTTTAGCAGGAACGGATGCAGGGGACTGTGAACTGAGGAGTGCAAGTGCTGAAGGAGGAGATTTGTTTTGAGGAAACAGGAAAGAGGAAGAAAAGAGAAGGGAAAAATACATAATTTTAAGGAAGAAAGAGAGAAGAAAAACGGGGACTATGGGGAGAAAAAAGATTCAGATTACGAGGATTATGGATGAACGTAACAGACAGGTATGTAGAAAAAAAAGTCTCTATTAGAGTTTTATGGTGTGGCATATTCGTGGTATAGTTTGTCCAAAGAATCAGTTGAGAGAGAAATTTTTAGCAGATTTTCATACTGAATATCTAAAGGCAGTACATTTGTAAACATGAAGATGTCTGACTTTTTTTTGAAGTTTCAACCTGTTGTAGTTTTACTCTGCTATAATTTGTTAACACAGGCCTTGTACTTAACTCTGTGCTCTGTGAGTAGTCCAGTTGAATTGAATGGATAAAGTGAAATATAACTGCAAGTCTTTATAGGATCGTGACACATATCACCCAACCCTACAAACCTATATACACATAATCAATTTTATTAGCGTGAGGAGTCTCTTTGCATGCAGTGAAACATAAGTAAAATTATTCTTATGTTTAGATTTTTGTAGGACAAAATCTATGCTATTATTTTGCTGGACATGTATTTTAAAAAGCAGTTGCACACACAGCTTTATATCAAACATCTAATAATATTTGTATGTTTCATGCATCATGAAACAAAGACTGTACCAATGATATTGATGATGTAGGCACACCATGGTCAGTCAATTCAGATTTTTAATAAAAAATTTGGGATGGTTCAAATATTAACAGCAATAAAGCCAATGGTTAAATCTCATCATAAGCAAAAGTAACTGACTTTTATTTTTAGAAAAAATAATTTCAGCGTATGGTCTCCTAAATTAAAACCAATGGAAAAAACTGTTACTATTTATACCTTATATAATATAGTGAGATTAGAGATGCACAAATATGGAAATTAAGATAAATAAAATTGTTTAACAGTATCACTAGTTTTCCCTTAAGAGTATGGATACAATTTGGGGTTAATCTACTGTAATTATTTTCAGTGCATCAAAAAGCATTTAGTATTCAGTGACTATTAATACACTAATTACATATATTTGACTCATTATTTTCTTTGTATATGCAGATTGTATTATAGGAAATTATTATGTTGTCATTAGAATTTAAAGTCTCATAATGCCATGCAGAAACAACCCGATATAGTAATAACCTTAAATTTTAATTTTGAAATGTGCCTTCCTTTGAATTTGTAAATGCTGTAGTGTGAGTATGACTTGTGCTCTTCATGGCAGAAAATCAAGTTTAAAAAGCAAACAATGCTAGGATTTATGATGGATACATTCTGTGTTTTCCCTACAGGTTGCTTATTGCTGTGGGCCAAGCCAAAAAGCAATAATTCTGTCAATAAAAAACCACCATATTTGTTTTAATTGGTTTATAGCTTAGAATTGAAATTAAATTTGAAATATTGAACTGGATGTATCATTAACCATTTAGACACTAGTTGTTTTGGCCTATCCTATATTACCACAGTTTCTTTCAAACCATGTTTGTATAAACATATTGTAAATAAAACTACATCATTTTGCCATTGGTAACATTAATTTATACTGTAGCTTTAGTATTCACTTTCATGCTCTAATACAGGCCTATAGAGGACTTCAGTCTCCAATGCTGTCAATTTGGCACCTTTCGTGAAGACTAAATTTACTTTAAAAAATAAATAATATTGACAGTTAAATCACTCACTGTAGAGTTTCAAGAATTTTCATATTATTTATTTTCAGATTATTTATTTCAAGACAAATACTGGTTCTCAAAATTAATAATTTTCTAAAAGCCTTTCCTTGATTCAGTTGTAATTTCATCTGCAGTCCTGCACCCACTTATAGTCATAACACTGGAATACTACTATTAACTATAATATTCTGAAAGAAAGCATTTATTTTGCTGGGGTTCCGTTATTTTCATAATTTCAGTAAATCAGATTCAGTAACAAACCTGAAAATATAACTTTACCATCTTTAACAGCCACATAGTCTAACTGGCATGCTGCTCCTGTCTCATTTCTGAACATTTCAAAAACTCCCTTGAAAATTGTTTCTATTGGTTTTCCTCCTCTGCCCTTTAAGGCACTGATGCAAGACCCAACAGAAACATCAGAAAGATGTTTCCATTGACTTTAAGGAGGTGTAGATTAGATTGTTGAGGTTTAGCTATACTGACAATGATTCAGTATGACTGGATTTTCACTGATGGCTGATTGTTCTTTTAACAGTTTGAACAGATGCTACTACTTAACAGGAATATTTGCTAAAATGCTTTATGTCCCATGAGCTGGTATATCCTCTAAGAGAAGCTCCATCATTTTATATATATGTATACATAATTTTAAAATAATTTTTATATGCTGATTTATACTATTGCATACTATTTCTAAAGACTGGGAAAATATTTGGATATATAAGCTAAACATTTTTCATTACAGCATAATTTAATTTTTTTTGTGTCCCAGTTGTGGCACATTTCTGCAAAGCTTACTCAGTGTTTCCATATACCAGCAACACACTTCTCTCACATAAGTGAGTTTGTAAGGGTAGGTTCTAGCACATTTCTGTCTTAAAGAAATATTTTTCCATGGGTCACAGAGTGTTTATTTGAAATTGTCATATAGTCATTTGCATTGCAATTTCAAGGTGCCTTCTCTATACAAGGAGCATTGGATGCAGCACAGTAGTGGAGTATGCTGTTGTGCATCCCCTTTGCTATTTCATCAATGCATTAATTCTGTACAGGGCAGCATGTGTGGCAAAAGAAAGAGTGAGAGCCAGAGAATACAGTACTACTAGGATCCTTCAATCCCCACTACAGCTCCACTGAGTCTACCTTGATCATTTGGAGTAGCTTCTGAAAGACGCCCTTGCAGTGGCTCCAGAACCAGGAGATGATAATTCTGCTTCTCTAACTTCTACATATGTGTCCAGAACCCTGCCTGATTAATTACATTGAGTATTGAGCACAGATCTGCCCCAACAGAGGCAGCAGTTATTATTACTGGGTGCATCTACATGAGATGCTTAAAGTGCAGTAGCCTAATAACACTGCAGTAGCGTGCCAAGCAAAAAACATGTTAATACGCTACTGCGCAGTACTATTAAGCTACTGTACATTAAGAGTCACTAAAAAATTGTGTGCCGGCACTGCTGTGCTGCGTGTTTATTTAGTACTTTATTAAGCAAGTACTAAACTAAATGTACAGTAACTACTATACATTAATAAACATGTAGACGTGGTCACTGTGTCTTGTAGTAGAACTCTTTTATACTGTTAGGAGTAAGCAGCTCGAGAGATAAAAATAGTAGCAAACTCTAGAAGTAAAACAGTATTTCTTTTGAGCAAGTTGAATTGGCTGCACATACTTGGGTTCTTTGGTTACTACCCTTATATTAAATGTAAATTAAAACTGTCAAAAGAAGTATGTTTCTGACTACAAATTCCATAGAAGTGGGAAGATGGTATGGCATGAGTGTATGATCTGTTCTTTTCCTGGGTTTGAACAAGGAAATCCTTTAAATAGATAATGAAAAATGGATACTGTTTACTCATTGCACATCTAATCCTGCAGTCAAATGGGGTTTTGCCATTGACTTCCATAAGGGCAAGACAAAGCCCTATAATCATGAGGAACCATACACTGAATGTTATTTTATGGATGTTATCAGTGAGCCAGCTTCTGCCTGGCCTTTACATGAGGGTGAGGGGGGAGAAGGAGAGCATATGACATCTTCTTTCTTCCCGTACAGCCTCACACCCACCATGATTTGTGAAAACTTTGCACACAACCAGGCCATCCCTAACAACTGCTCTCATGTGCTCTGGACAGGGGGAGGAAGAATAAAAATAGCTCACAGACTCAGAGAAAAGTCATACTTATTTGGGTACTTTGGTTACTCTCCTGGCATTAAATGTAAATTAATACTTTCAAAAGAATTGTGTCCTGAGTGACCAGTGTGACCAAAATCTTTCTTCTTATTATAACATAGGATAATAAATTCTTGTTAAATATTGACAGAATGAGAGATCTTCAATGATACTGCTTACAATTATATTATTATGATTGTCCTAGCAATTTGTTGACCATAGTTCCCTGCATTCTCTATCAGTAGCATGATCATTTGAAGTAATAGCCAAGCATTATCAGTATTGTCTCTGGACTTATAACCTCTTGATTTCTGTGAGTACCAGTTCTGAAACTAGTCAGCAATCAGATTAGGAAAAACTGTTCTTATGAGGGCAAGAGTTGATTTGAAAGTAAGGAGTAGGAAATTTATTAAAATAATTCTGACATATATTTGCCATTTTTTCTTTCTTTGTTTTTTTCCTCTGAAGTTCAAAAAAAGGCAACCAGTTCTACCATTGTTCACAAGTCAGAGGCATTCTCCAAAGAAATTAGCTTACATTTTATGTTCATTTTTCAAATTTCGAAATTTCATAACAATTTTGACATTCAGAATATTCCAGCCAGCCTTACAGAGGGTCATTTATGTGGGCATCAGCCTTCAAAAGAAGTTGTTAAAACAGAGCTACAAGAATGCCTTTGCAACCCTTTGTACTTTATATAAATTTGGGTAAATTATGTCATATACCATTATATAATATATGTTATATAACATATTTGGCCCAAATTTATGTGGAGTGTAAAGTATGAAGTGGTGTAAAGGAAGTTCTTGTGGCTCTGTTTTATCAACTTCTTTGGAAGGCTGATGCCCTCAGCGATGACCCTCTGTAAGGCTGGCTGGAATGTTTTAAATGTCAAAATTGTTATGAAATTTCATAATCTTAAAAATAAGCAGAAAATGTAAGCTAATTTCAGTCTAATAATATTAATGATATTGGAAGGCATTTTGTGATGCTTGATGAAATCTGTGGCCTGAAAGCTAAATGTAACCAGCACATTGATCTAGAAAAGCAACACCTAAACCCAGCAGAGTGGACTGTCATATTGTGAGCTATATCTTGGTGTCTGCCTCTGTTACTTTTTCTTATTTTGAACATCTTGATTTGCCATACTTCCGTGGGAGAACTTGTATGACTGAGACAAGCAGTATCTGGTCTTAAACAGCACCTGCTCCTTTCCATTACCCCATCTTCTTCCTGAAGTGTTTCGTATTTCTTTATTGTCCTACTTTTGAAGCATTCTGTTGTCTAGATTCCCACTTTAAACTGACCAGGACTTAGCTCATGCTTCTCCATATTTTTTTGGAACATGTCCTTCAGTTTCATCAAATCCTGTAGGAAAAATAAAATAAGCTCACATATTAGACATTTTCCCCAAAGTATAGCATGGTTCTGTAGTTGGTCTGAAAAGGGTATTGGAGTAATAAAATTGAAATATTTACTTAATGCATGTGCAGAATGATTTTTGTATAAATCTTGGATTCCAGCATTTGGAATAATTAGGTAAAATAAGAGTTGCTGCAGGTGTCAGCTCAACAGAGAACAAATTAAAGCAGATAAGCAAAGTGAGGTTATAGGACAGGGAAAAAATATCCTGGAGGGAAATGACCAATTGAAGGAAAACCTAGATTTGTTCTACTGACTTTGATATTTCACACTGCTCATTTCAAAACTAATTTCAGAGTTATGTGCATCTATTTTTATCAGTGTTTTAGCTCTGTTCAAAAGGGAAGAATAATAGACTCCCATCTGAATCAGAACTTCATCTGTAGAAGCAGAAAAAAAGGGTGGTGATTTAGTGCACAGATCAGCACAAATTTGAGAGGACATTTCATGAGAATTATTTTTAGATTTGTCAGTCTTGTCTTAACCATTTTCCTGGGCCACAAACAGGCATCACATTTGTGCCAGGACAAAAGTCTTTCTTCTGGCAAAAAAAGGAGAGCATGTAGTGGTTCAAGGAATTAGTTAAGGAAGAGAAGTGGCCCTTCTGCAAGAAGTCAGTTATCTATACAGAAGATCTCTCTCCTCAGGTTTTAACATGAAAGGCTTAATGCTTCTCTTCGGTGTGGATGACACCCAGTATCCCACAGTTCTGTGCTTTATATCCTTCCCACCAAGCTGTCAGGGAGCCCCATGGGGATCTTACCCCCTGTCCCATCAAACAGGTGATTGATGGGATGGGTGGAAAGGCATTCTACTGTGGGGAGAATTCTCCTGGAGCCCTGGGAGAGTTTCAATCCCATGAAAATGTCCCCCTTCCCAGCCAACCTCCCAATCAGCTGATGGGTGGGATGGGCATTTTCCTGCAGTTGGAAACCTCTGGAAGATTTCCCGCCATAGGAGAAGAACCCCTGCCCCATGTACTCCTCCAGTTTAACCCAGAGATGTGCAGCAGTGGGAGTCAGGGGCACTTGGGGCTGGAGCTCTCCCAGAGTTTCAGTTTTAAATGCCACCCTGTAGCAATATCACAGCCACTGGGGCTGGGAAAGATTTCCTCACCCCAGTTTCCAGCCCCAAAGCCTTTAAATGCCACCCCCACAACCCAGCTGAGTGGCATGGGCAGTGATTTCAAAACCTTCAGGGTAGGGAACTGAGGAAGCTATCCTTGACCCAGTTCCCAAACCCGTGGGCTTTAAATGCTGTGTGTGCCACCCAATGATTTAAAATTGAGGGAGCCAGGACCCAAGGTCAAGGAGTCTGTCCTCAGTCTCCTCCGTGCCCAACCCTCAATGCCTCAGGTTTCAGTCACCCTCCATGCAACCCATCAGGGATACATACAAAGCAATTTAAAACTCAGGGGTCTGTCTGTTGACAGCCTGCCCCCTCTCAAGATAGGGGAGAAGTCAGGCTGTCAGGTAATAGGCTCCAGTAAATGTGAATATGACCCAGGGAGCAGCCCTCTTTTGGTCTGGCTGGAGAGCTCACCTTTGTGCTGTGCGCACACCTCTGTGCCAGGATGCTAGAACACATAACTGCTCTAGGTCCCAGGCTATTTTTCTACTGATAAGAATTTCATAGACATTTTACTGTAGAAATGAATACTGCTCCATAGCCCTAATCTTTTGGTCTGTACTCAGTAGTTAGATTGATTTTATTCAAGACTTCAGATTTCAAATCAGAAGAGAATATCACAACAGTAACAGTACATCTCTGTACCTCTCATTTCAATGGCCTATGCATTAAAACCTATGTAGCCCTTAATTGCTAAATGTCTGACTTGCTGTCCTACGTAAGTTTACTTCCATCACAGATAATGCCACTGGAATAGATCATGCTTGTTAGCCACAAGTACAAATTTTATCAGAGTGGTTATCTCAAGATTTGGCACTCTCGCTAATGGCCAGGCTCCTCAATTTGGGTGACCTATTGGCCCCAATGCACTTTAGTCTAAGGTTTTTCATGTTGTACCCATCCACCTGAAATTTCGGTAAGAAAAAGTTTTAAAGAGATGCTAAACTGATGATATATTACAGTTACGTATGTTTGTATTATCAATGTATGTTTGAGCATAATTTAGAGTGAATTAAATTCAGGTAAATATTTAGGTCAAATTACTTTTGATTTGAAGTATGAATGAACAGCCTAAGTAAGGAGAGTGCAATAGTAAATGAGTTATCAGCAAATATAGCTCTGTTGAAAACTAGTTCAGAAAAAGCCACTGTCTCTCTGTCTTGTAAGGATTGATTTGGAAGGCCCTGAGGGAGAAGGAGCTGGAGGTGGGAAGCAGAACTGAAGCCATTGTGGAGAGGAAGAAGTTACACTCTTCCTGTTATGACAGGAAATGCAGACAAATGTGCTTCCTGACCATTTGCTCAGCAGGGAATGAAATATTCTTTGACCTTTACCTTATGAACATTTTAGCTGCGTTGAACTAGTAAACATGTTTTGCTTTTTTTTTACCCTAAACATTTATTTGTACCCACCAGAACCAGTGAATATTGTATAGATTAGAAGTCAACTTTCTTATATATTGTGTTAGCTATCTATATTATGTATATACTGATAGAAATGATTTGTACTAATAAGATGCCAATTCCTAGGACACGTATATCTAGATAGAAGTGAGTTAATCCTATGTGTTCTAAACAGCGAAGGAACATAGCGTAACAGAGATTAATATAGAGATGTAGACATATATTGACATATAAATGTATTTATGCATATATCTAAATGTTTTTGGGTCTGATTCTGATATATATCAATTTAGAAAATTATAAGTATTTAAAACATGTAGGAATAAAAGATTCTGAATACTGCATAACCTAATAATTTCTGAGTTGATATACTGTCCACTAACAGATTTGAGTTATCCCTCCTTTCTTTACTCTTGAAGATAAATCTCATACCAGAAATCAGCTACTGTGCATTAAAAATTTTAGGACTCATGGAGAATAAAACTGGAAATACTCTCACAGTTTTGTTTAATTTTGTTCTCCAGTATTTGTGTGCTAATACACTAAAAATAGAGTATAAAAAAAAGTACAAAATCCTCCTTCTTATAAACCTCAATCATGATATAATGAAAGAACTTTGTCTTTAACATAGGGACATTTTATTTATTACAGTCATAACTTTAGGACATCCTACTTAGAACTCTTTAGCAATGCTATTCAGCAAGTCATGGCTCAGTATGCTTGAGGCTGTCAAGCACAATAGTTCTTTTAGCAACATAACTCACTGCTGTCTCATCCTTATAAGTTATGCTGGAGGGTTACAAGAACATGGCAGCAGGCTGCTGAAGAGTCCCTTACTGCTCTTTAAAGGGCCTTTCATTTAATATGGCATGCCCAGTCATCGCATAAAGGAGGATTTGTCTAGAGGGAATCTTGCAGTGGTTCTGCTTCCCAGAGCCACTGAGTGTAGCCACAGATTTTTGCAGCGTAGCCCATTAAAATGACAAACTGAGCCAAACAAAATCAAATAGATGGGAGGGTAGGGAGGGTGGGAATAGGAAAGAGGCTGCAAACTTATGAATAATTGTTGGGATTTGTATACGTGTCTACTGTTGGCTGCTTAACTAAAAGTCCTGTGGCTTGTACATGCCATCTTGATTTTATGAAAATGTGAGGTTAGACACATCACACTTGCCATGTACGTATCAGCTGTCTCCACTTTGGCCCCACCATCAGGAAATCTGACACTGAAAACCAAGTATGGACAATCAACTTAACAACAGTCAGGCAGTATATATCAGATACTGGGATAAATCTACTGTCCTGTTTCCCTAGTTTCTCACACAAACACATGCAGAATGCCACGTATGCAAGGGGAAGGGGCTTCTGCCCATTATTCCTGCATCTACCCCTCTTCTAGTGTAGATCTAGATCTGTAGATCTTTATATTAGGGTGAAAACAGATGAGGGGGAGCCATGCAAAGTCATGGCTGGGAGTGAGCTACCATTTCAAAAACAGAAAAAGTGCACTATGGCCTCCAGGACTGCACAGTGCAGTATGTGTTACTAGTGATACTGCTGTCACTTGAAATCAACCTGGAAGATTATCACAGATTTGAAATTAAAGAGTGGAACAGGCCAAAGAAAAAAACATTGAAAGGAGGCTCATTTCACGGAGTCAAGTGGTTCCTTCCAAAGACCTGGATTAGCAGAATGGAAGCTTCTACCTCCTGGCAGCCGTGTCTTTTCATCTCCTTATCAGTTCAGATCTACAAGCAGCCAGATATTTTTTTTAGACAATAATTTTACATAAGCAAAAACTACTGCTGTGTCTTTCTGTTACCACAGTTCATTGGTGCACTGTCTGGGTACGAAAAGCATATATACACATGCACACAGATTGTATTATTCATTCCAATGTGTAAAATCATCTATGCACCACTAAAATATCTTCTAATATATTTAATTTAAACAAGCATTACTTGCTACAAATCAAATTTGGCACTTGTCCAGATTTTCAGATTTTCAGATGGGAATTAATGAGTGCCTATATTGTGGCTGACTACAGCCCTAGTCACAGACTTCATAGCTATTGAACCCAAGATTATGCCTGAGGGCCCCTCTAGATTTTACCAGGGAAAGCCTGTAGAGTGGTCTTTCCATAGACTTGAAGGAGTGCCAGACTCAGAGTGGAAAAATATTCTTCCCACAATCCCCTTTGGTCTGTGTCTTTCCTCTTGTGCATATAGTAGTCTTAACTTCCAGCCAGAATTTTGTCCAAAATGCACAAAAAGGAAGCCTGGATTTATTTTAGTTAAGATAGAAACTGGTTCTTTCACAGTTTTTTGGTTTTCTTTCCTAATATTTAAAGCAAGCATATGATTTACTTGCAGCCAGTGTGGGCTTCAGCATTTAAACCTCTTTTCTTTGCATACATGAGTGAGTGCTGCAAGAAGCTGATCATCTAAGATGTTGAGTACCCCGTTCACATTGTGTGGTGAGAGCTGTTGGAAAATCGGGCTCTAAATTAATAAAATAAATCATATTGCTTATGCAAAGCATATATAATTTGAGTGGACAAGGTTAGGTTTCATCCTGTTACATAGGTACCTGCTCTACACCCTCTGCATCTTGTTGAAAATGTCTGCAAGAACTATATAATACTTACAAGACCGTACTTGTGAAAACTGCTTAAAAGAACTGGAAATTGCTTTTCTATTTAATTCATGAGTTATGAGTATATGAGGTTTTAGTCTTTTAAAGACAGATAAATGTAAACCTCCCCATACTGGGAAGCCATTTTCTATTTCTCTGCACCTCTCTTCTAGCTTTCACTCACCCAATTGTGGGACTGTCAATATATAATAATATTCATAGAGGGCAGGACTTCATAGATAGCCTTACCTTCTAAATATGAAGAAAAATAAGTAAACATGAAAAGAGCTCTGAATAGCCCCTTACCCACAAATCAGGGGAGTACAGCATCTTCCAATTCTGCTTTGACCAGTATGCACAATAATTAATTAATTAACCCTTGGATAAGGTTGACAGGAAAATGAGCATTACTGTTTTGATCTGTGAGACCGAAAAGAAAATTTAATATTAATCGGACATCTTTAAAATCTTTGCAAAAATGTTGGTGTGTCAATTTTATTTTTATTTTGAAATAAAAATAACTGGCAAATCATCATGCTTTTTCCTGGCTATAAAATGCAACATGATTTTTACAAGGTAGGAGTTTTCCCTCCCTAAGAGACAGTCTTGTTGGTTGACAGATCATCTCTCTACCTATATAAGCCTCCATCACTGTAGAAGTTGGGTGCCTGATCCATTATCAAAATTACTGCAGATTTTCCTAGCCTCAGTAATATAAAGTGATCAAACATGTGTGACAAACAATTACAATACTACTTTTTCCTCCTCATCATAAGCTGTAAACTTTTAGTACAATTGTTAAGCTACCCAAGATCTTGTGGGAATGCAGCTATATTTAAAAAGAATTTGTGTTTTCTTCATGATTTTAGTGGAATCAGCAGAAGTGAAAATTATGACTTAAGTATAGTGTCACAGACTTTGAAATGTAGATCCCAAGCAGTCTTGCACCTACACAAAAAGAGACAGCGTTTTCAATAAATTACTACAATCTTTAAAACTCAGCAAAACTACTGAAGCAATAAGATATTCTCTGTCCATTGCGATCAGTATTTATTTTGACCTAGATTAATACAATTAACATAACAGATTGAGACAAAAGATACTCACCTAACTCTTTGAGAAGGTAAATAAAGATAAATTTCTTCTGTCGATATGAACCTATAAAGCTATATAAAATGAGAATTTATTTTTAAATACCTTTAAAAGATTTTTACCCTCTGCAAATCTTGACCCTTGAACACACTTATTAAAAATATTGGCACATTCTTCATTCAGATTTGTGTAAAACGATGAGAAATTAAAGTATTACCATATGTTATTATGTTTCAATGCAAAAGCTCTGAATTGTGATCTGTCGATGAGTGGCATATTTAAAAAGATGAGTAATATTCTGGATCATCCTAGAAACCATAATAGGTACAATTCTTTTTATGCATTTATGAGCAATGGTAAAAAACATTATAAAATAGAATTGGAGATCGTTAAAAAGAGCAATAATAGTGGAAATAATAGTGAATTAAACTCAGCAATTATGATTACATTTTAAAGAAAAAATAAAAGATGTAACTTATGCGTTGTGCTTTTAATTTTCAATTTCCACAAAAAGTAACTCTAACCAGTATCTTTTTTTAATAAGTATTATGAAATAAGTGTGTGCTATGCAGCACATCTGTGTGGTTACCCTAACTGTTCAGAAGCACCTAACAGTAAACACAAACAGTGGCTTTAAAGATATTTCTGTGCTGAAGTGTACTTTGATGGTGAGAAGCTGTAACATGCTAAATTCTGAGGTTTCTGTACAACAGAAACCATACTGTATAGAGACACCCCACCTACAGTACTGTGGTCAACAAGTCTGATTGCAGAGTTTTGGATGCAGAAAAATTGGTTGAATTAGTACACTGTACTGTCTGCATGTTTCTATAACATTCTATAGATGTACATATAGGTCTGTACAAATGAACTGCAATTTTTTTGCTACAAACAGAAAAGTTCTAAGAGGCTTTTGAAAGACTGATCATTTTTTCAATGGTAGTGTGAGTTTTCAATTTCATATTTGATCATTCAAAGTAGTGCAAGCTACGGAGGCTTTTCCAGTTCAGATATGTCTTACTATCAGTCATGACAAACTAGATTCTTAAGACCAGCACTGTTAAAACTGTTTTTTGAAATGCTTGAATAATCACATTGCAATAGCTATAAAAGTGACATCATGTAGCATACCTTACTGAAAAAATAAATATATAGAGCAATGGCATAAAGGCACATCTATGTGATGGACCAGCTAGTACGAATTAGCAATAATTAAAGGTCACGTTTTCCATGGTGGAACCAGCTGGGATTCTAAGGTAGGCTGGGGTTGCAGTTAGCATTAGCTTGCATTAAAATCATAACAAGATAAAACAATAGCCTTGTGAACCATTTACAGTGGCACTTTTGTATCTCCTTGCTGAAGCATGTGCAGAGGGACTTTTACTTAGGGTATTAAGTAGTACTGGTAGTATTGTCAGATTAAGCAGACCTAGTCTACCCATTTAGTGTTCATCCTCAAGTTCTATCAAATACCTTCATGTTATAATTTTATTCACTTAAAAATCCCAGAAAATTACTAAAGAGGAGACCTAAACATTAAAAATAAAAAGATCTATTTAATTGTTTAGTGCAAATGGCATAGAGGAAGAAACAGAACCACGTTCATTCATACTGTTGGCTTAGATTTGTCATGGTAAGAAGTTCACATACTAAGCAGCTCTTATGGGGACTTGCAGAGCAATTGAGAGAAAATAAAGGTTTTTCTTATGTCAAAACAGACCCTGTTGTAATTTTAAAAGGTATATACTCCTTATATTTTTCATAAGGATTCATAGCAATAACTGACTTACTCTTAGAATTTGTATGTGCATCCTTGTTTTTAGCAAGATAACATAACTAGGATCATTTGATTGTACTAAAAACATCAGTTCATATTTCCAAACATCCATGGCTAAATAAGATAAGACATATCCATCACTGTATATAGACAAGAAGGAGCTCATCTTAGTATTGCTGGTTGGCCAGTACTTTTCATTCATATCTTTATCACTGTACTTGTGCTAGATAACTTGAAAGTAAAACAAAAGCAATGGTGCCTGCATCTGGACATCATATCTATTTTTTAACTAAGTTAGGTGTAATATGTATTTTCTTACTAATGACATGGTAGATCAATGTTGGAAGGGATTGCAGTGAGGGTGATAGCTATTGAATATTAATAGGACAAATCCTTTATTAAAAGTTTTTCAGAACTACAGTACAAAGTCACAGTTTTATAATGTTGGGGAGAAAGGCATCTGCAAAATAAATGAAATGACTTAAGTGTAGGCAAAGATAATTGTACTGAATTTAAATATTATAGAGGAAGATCCAGTGCTAACACATTATACTGCTTAATGACAGAAGAAGAATTCACGGCTCAATCTATTGGAAATTCCCTGTATTTTTTATGTTCTGTAGTTTGACTTGTGCCTGGAGGATTCAGTTGCCTCAGTTAGATTACACTCACAGATATATATATATATATATATATATATTTTAAGTTAGAAATATATTTAGACTTATTTGCTTCCTTTCTGAACTTCTTAAAAACTACAGCAACTGCAATTTATCATTTCATGAAAAAAGTACTATAGTGACTTACAGATTTTTGACAGACCTGTTTTTTTTTTTTCAGGTGACATTTACAAAGAGGAAATTTGGGTTAATGAAGAAGGCTTATGAGTTGAGTGTTCTATGTGACTGTGAGATTGCTCTAATCATCTTCAACAGCACCAACAAACTGTTCCAGTATGCCAGTACTGATATGGACAAAGTGTTGTTGAAATATACAGAGTACAATGAGCCACATGAGAGTCGAACAAATTCGGATATTGTTGAGGTAAGAATTTATGGCTTGTGACAACAAATTCTTTCATTATTTTAGGACAACTCACTGAATGGTTTCAGAAACTGTTTAGTTGCTTTTAAAGGATACCACAGTTTAAAAGAAATCAAGGAAAATTCACTTAATAAAACAAATATTTGGACTTTCTCTCTCAATACAGAATTCTTTTACAAAATACAGAACCACAACATGGACAACATTCACAGCAATATTGGAAATACCTGGTTGTATAATGTAGCAATCTTAATACAGACCATTAAATTATTGTTATACAACTACCAAAGAGTATTAATTCATATTTAAAATATTATTACGTAAATGTCCAATGTTTCCATTATATGATAGCAGCTGAAACTAATTTCAAAATGCAAATCCTGCAAAGTAAATTATATTTTTAAAAATTTTGTTAATATTGTTTCAAAAAAGTAAAATTTCCAAAATTGCCTAATTTAGCTGCATTTGAAAACAGGGCTTCTTGCCTAAATGAATAGAAGCCTAATGGTAACATTTTCAAAGTATCTAGGGCCAAGAACCTCAAAGACATTCAAATCAAAGGGAGTTAGGCACTCTGGGCACTTACAAGTGCTCTGACTTGTTCTGATTAGAACATGTCAGAGCAGATTCAATTAATTGAGCCTGCTGGGGCATTCTAATGAGAACACTCCAGCATGCTGCAGCATCTCCCGTATTCAGTGGCCCATGTTTCAAAATGGTGGCAGAGGCATTTTAACTAAAGCTTGTCAAACAAGTTTTAGTTAAAGTGCCATTGTCACCATTTTCAAATGTGGGACACTGAATACACAAGATGCTGCACGCATTTTAATTAGAGCAGCTCTAGAGAGCCACTCTAATTCAAATGCCACTCTCAACCCCCACATCCTGGAGCATGTGTACAGGCACCTTTGAATTCATGGAGAATCTTATCCTGTATACCAAATGGCTTAGAAGCTTTTGAAATCACCAGGACATTTTTTGAAAATAGAACTTGGTGTTTTTGGAAGTTTTACCATTGACAAGTACCACCAAGGTAGTTTGAGTTTGATAATGGGAAGAGGGGATGACATGTAATTTGTATATTTTAAGTAGTTTTAATGAAAAATACCCATGATAAGGCAGTCACATTTAAGTATTCAGTTTGAAATGTAAAGTGCTTAGGCCATTTCAGATTTTCTACTGTTTCAGGGACAGAAGAAACAGTTATTCAGCATGTAGATGTTGAACAAGAGCCCTTGTGTTAATGGGAAAAAAAAGTCCTATGTAATTATCATGTCTTTACTTGATAATTAACATCACAGTTACCAGTAAAAATGGGGTAAAAAACCCCACAAAAGCTTGAGAGCAAACAGATGGCTTTGCATTTAGTTTAGTTTGAATATATTTTAAGGTGCAGAATATAGATGTGCCACAAACTTAAATATTTACATTTTTCAGTTAAAATTACTACAGTAAAAGCATTTCCTTTAAAAGTTGGGAGTCGACTTTATTTGGTTTTGTGACATTTAAGCGTCTTACCTCATAGCTTTTAATCTTGTTTTTCTAAGACTACTGAAAGAAATTTATGGATAAGATAAGATAATAAACATGATTGTTTTTTTCTTAATGACTTTTCAATAACTATGTGCCACCAGAAGTATAGAGTGTAGTTCTGCTGGCAATGTTCTTAAAAGAAGTAGAGAAGGAGTAATTGATTTAGAATCCTAATTCCTGTCCACACAAAATATAAGAATGTCTGTTTAGTTACTTGTTTAAATACTCCAATTATTGGTTATTAGAATATATCACAATTTAAACAATATTTATTCCCAAATTCAAAAAGTGTAGCTCACCGATATACCTTTACTACTTTCAAATTAAGCTGTTGCTATTCAAATTTAACACCTAAATGAATTTTAATATAGTTCTGGTTAATCGTTAGCATTATTAATCAGTCTCTTTCTGGAATTAATTGTGTCTAGTGTTTATTAAGGTATCACTCTTCAGGCAGCAGTTTTTTATTTGAAGCAACAGAAGACAGAGGGTTTTGCAAATCCAATAAATATTATCCTCTTTTTCAACGAAGAAATGATTTGGAATGAAATTAATGGCTGTTTTAATAGTTGTCAGTGTTACTGTAAATCAGATCAAACTATCTCAGTGCTGCCCAACTTGTAGATACATAATTCTGATAACAGTCATGACACAAAATATATTAACTATTAAGAGAATTTACAAACCTTTACATCTACTTCTTTTTTGAGCTTAATAATTTATCTAGTTAAACAAATATTGCTATGTTCTTTACACACATAACCATTCTCGTCTCATATGATAGCTATCATAGAAATGTCATATACATTTCATGCAGCATGTAGGTGATGAAAGTTTAATTATTACCATGGTTATTGGTGATTAAAATGCCATCATTTTTCTCATGGTTGAGGGAGAAAAGTTTATTCACCCTTCTCATTTGCTCATTTGGGGGTCTCGTCTAAACAGTAATGAAAATTATTCCAAATTCTGTTGAAAAGTGCGTAGCAGTTTTGTGATGTATATTGGTTCAATAAACAAAGAGTTACTTTAAGACTTTCATCTGGAGTTAGACTGTGCTCCTAAAACTGGAGTCTGAGTGTTTTCAACCACTAAACCACTTACTCTTCAGTCTTTCATTAAACCTAGTTTCTGTTAATAAAGCACACGTTGGTCATTGGTTTGTGTCGATTTGTTACAAGCTATTTAAGGTCTGGTTTTCTCTAAAGCCTTGGTGTTTGAGGGAAAAGATGAACTTCATCCTAACATAAACTTTGGTGTGATAGATACCAAAACAATACAGTTAGTACAGTTGTAGTTTAAACTAGGGTTACCATATTTCCAGTTCAAAAAAAGAGGTGGAGGAGGGGAGGGGCAGAAACGGGGACGTACGATTGTGGGAGACAGTGATATGCTGGTGCCCTGCCCCAGCCTTGCTGCTGCCCCTCATTCCTGACCCACAGACTCCAGCCCTGCCAGTGCCCCTCACTTGCAAACCGCACCCCCTCGTCCCTGCTGGTACCCCTCACACCCAACCCACAGCCTCCTGGTGCTGCCAGTGCCCCTTACTCCTGACACATAGTCCACCGCCCCTCTGGTCCAAGCCACAGCCCCCACAACCCTGCCGGTGCCCCTCACTCCCAGTCCACAGAGCCCTGCTCCCCACAACCCTGCAGTGTCTCCTGGCCGTCCTTCCCCTGCAAGCAAGGGCACTGGCCCTGGTGCCTCCAGCCCGACCATGCAGCTCCATGCTGCTTCCGAAGGGTCCCTCTGCCCCTTTCCCTCTCACCCTGCTGCAGCCCCAGCACCCAGACAGATTCCCTCAGTGTCATCAGGCACTCGCTCCTCTCACACTCCCTTCCCCTCTCACACCCATGCCACACACACACACACACACAGCCCCTTGGACAGTTCCCAAGCCCTGACCCTCCAACCCCTGGCCCCATAGACCTACCTGCATCCAGCTGCTGGGGCTGCTTCTACCACCCTGAGGGCTGCATGCTGGCCACATGTGTATGTGCCCTGCCTCAAATTTTGCTCTCCCCATTTCTAACAGCCCCAAGCAGCTCCTTGCTAGGGTAAGCTGGGAAGTGCCAGGAAGAACTTCCAAGCTGATCTGACCAAAATCCCAGACATTTGACCAAAAAGCTACCTGGACAGAGATCAGAGAATCCAAAAAGAGGACATGTCTGGGAAAACCCAGATGCATGGTAACCTTATTTAAACCTACAATCCTATCATACAGTAGAACACTTTAAATGATTAGAAGCCTCATTATGCTTTAAAGTGAGATTCAATTTTTCCCATTAAAAACTCCATATTTTATTTGGTACACATTTTTGATTAACCTAAAAAATTGCATTTTTACAATTGTGGGTAGGTTTCAGTCTGTATTCAGTCATCAGTCTGTAACTCATGTTCTCATGTGTTTTAAATAAATGGGATCTAAAATATGGATCTCTCACTTAACATGTACAGAATTCCATCCCTCCTGTCCTAATTAAGTTATATAGAGCAATGTTGAAACTTCTATATGATATTGATGGAAAAAAGTAAGATTAACGTAAAAATGTGTAGAGGAGGGACAAGTTACTGCTTTTTTGCAGTAGTTCGGATTCCAGGAGATTGATTCTCCCCTCTTTTCTACAAGTTTTAAATAGTTGTAACAACACCGAATTCAGTGAAGTTGGTTTTGATTTTTCTTGCTTGATTTTTCTTGCCCTCAGTCCTATATGCTGCCTGTGTCCCTAAGAAGTGTGTCACGTGTAACAAATAAAGAATTCATGGTATATATAATGAACTTTACCTACAAAACATGAGAACATGGTCCATAGTTTATTCTGGGTTATAATTAAGTTACAGTTCAGGGAAAACGGCACTTTTGATTTTTTTTTAATACAAAAAGGTAATGTCTTAATCCGTTAAGTAAAAATAACACCCGTGTATACTATAATTTACTAATCTAATGAAAATTTCTGAAGCTATGCATTTCCTTTGTACTAAGCATTAATGTCTACAGAGTCATGCCTCATAAACAGCCTCATATACCCTTTCTTTGCAAGAGGAATAAGTCTCTTGTTCGGTTTTGGGTTTTTTTGGTCCTGATAATGGTTTTCCATATAGCTACTCTTTTTCCCACATAGGACACCACTTTTTGACGTTATACCTAGGCTTTGAGATAATAGACCTTCCTCTAATTATATTTAAAGTGTTTTATTGCCATCCAGAATTTGCAATAATACTGAATGCCACAGTTTTCCCTTCTGCTCCCTCCGATAACATTATTAGTCCACTGCCTTTTAAAAAACAGAGGGAAGAGATGGGCAACATCTCACCCTTGGTAACGGTGCATGATCCAGGCCAGTTCATTATTATAACTGCTCTAAGGTATCAGAGAGACCATGACTTTGTCCTCTTTGTTTAGTTGGGCAGGTTTCCCACTAACTAAAGTGTATGAATGAGCTGAGTAGGAGATACCAGACATAGCACATTCAGCTCTGTCAATTACCGCAAAGCACATTAAGTTCTTCGCCCAGGACACTGGAAAAGACACCGTCCTTCAGTTCATGAGGCTGTTTTAAAACTATCTTCAATACAAACATAATTACAATCATAACTCACCATTACAGAAATCATTGTGTTTTTAGCTTCTTACGAAGTCATTAAGCCTCTTACTGATTTAAAGTGAAGTTTCTTGCCTCCCTCCTTCCACCGCCATCACAGTTTCAGCTAGTGACTCATCTTCATCAAATCTCTCAGGTTTTTTTTGTGGTCTCTTTGCCTCCAAAGAGTTCCCCCTTTCTGATCTTCACTCTGTCTTCAGTCTCTCACTGCCATAATTTCCTACCCTCCTTTCTTCATCTGACCTCTACCTCTCTGATTTCATGGTCACCCCATTTAGCTCAAAATCTCCTACTCAATTATTTCATACTCATTTCTCCAACCCTCTCTTTTGGCCTCTTCTGTTCCTCCCCATTATACATTGAGCACTTCCGGAGAAATACAAACTTCCTCCACTATTTGTTTTCTTTTCCTTCAACTTTCCCATCTTCTTTAAATATAGCAAATTACTAATCACTCAGGAGCTCATCTCACATTGTCACCCTATCTTTCCCCTAATACAGCACCTCTATGCACTTCTGCTTCCTTCTCTTACTTAAACAGCTGAATTTGCCGATCCAGAATATCAGCAGTTATTTAGAACAATTTTGATGTTTTTGGACAAAAGCTTATTTTTCATGTCCATGACATCTTTGAAAGCCTCTCTTTTGTCTCATAATTTGGAGATGTCCTCCCTGCTATTCATTTCTAACCTTTTGGCTCCGTCCCTTCCTAACTGCTAACTTCACTCCTCCCCTTCTCTTTTCTCCAAATCATTGTTAGGCATATGTAATGTATGCGCTCCTTTGCTCCTTTTCTACAGTCTTCCAACATACCTTAGTATCCTGTATCCTCCAGTAAAGCTGTCCTTTAACTCACCTGTCTTCCACATGCTGTTTCCTGTTTCTCTAATACCCCTAGCGTACCGTGTCATCTCACTGGCAGCTCCTCTTTCTCATTTTTCTAATAAACAGCTGTCACTTCTTTTATTTCTACAGCACAGAAAAGCATACTTTTCTTTACCTATAAAACAGGCCTCTTCTCCAGAAAACTTTCATCCTTCTTGTAGACATGACACATTAAGTAAGGCTAACCTAAAAAGGTAAGGTAAAAGAAGGACGAGGGATTATAACAATCATATTATCTATTAGAAGCACATCAGGATTGTCTGAAATCCCATTTCCATTTCACAACACTTAAAGCAGCCTTACTGAAGACCATGTTCTGAGCAATTCTAAGAGTCTCTTCTGAGCCCTTCAGCTCAGCCTCTTATTTGGGCCCTCATCTCATCTTAATCTGCCTGAAACTTTTAGTACAGTCCTCTCCTCTTTTTATGCCTTCCCTCCTTGAAGATTTAATCACCTTATTCCTTCCTTTTCCTCATACCTTTCTAACTATTTCAGCTGCTGCCTTGGGAACTTCCATTCTCCATTTCAGTTTGTATTTTTCTGTCCTCCATCCCCTCCATTTTCTCTATAGATTTGATTTAGAGATGACTATACCCTCTCTGCAGTATCAGTGACTTCACCAACAGGTACCTTTATGCACACTTCAGCTGGTAGCAGGAAACTGTAGTACTGCTGGACTTCTGAAAGCCCCTTTGTAGGTGTTACAGAGTGGCCAAAGGAAGCTGTTTTATTTTGAAAGCATACACCACAATTAAGAAGAATCTAGATATGTTTTATAAATACAGATTCTTTTTTCAAACTCTGCATTGTCTTTTAAATGTATTTTCCATAGGACTATGCATCTTCAATAGCTCTGGTAACTGCTGATAAATTTACCTTGGCAAAATTCTTTCCCTCCCTTGTGGTCTCATGTAGTTGGACATGGACAATGCACTGAGCATAGCTAGTTAGAAATGAGTGCCAATTGCAGCAACATTTTCCACTCAGAGAGCTGAGATTGTGAACACATGGAGCTCTTCCTGCAGAATTTACATCCTGTATGTTTTACAACACACAGAGCTCTGGTTATATGATTTGATGTTAAAATTGTAGGGATCAAAGGTAATTTCTAAAAGGAAAGAAATTCAGAGTAATACAAGGCTATCTGAAATCGGAGGGCTGTAGTTAAAAAAAAAAAAAAAAAAAAAAGCACTTTGTGCTGATAAAGAGACTGAGCCCAAATTTTGAGTAAGAACATTTGTAATAAATTATACTCCACAGTGGACATTTCTATGGTTCTGCTCTTTACTGTATTTCCTTTCAATATAAAAGGACTAGCTACAGTTGAAAATCTAATAGGCTTTTAGTTTAACTAGCTACGCAGTGTTAATAGGAATAAAATGCTACTAAATCTCCTATGAGATAATGCAGGGACTTGAGAACTAAAAGTTAGTGCAGCTTCAGAGCTTTGAAAACCTGAGATGATTAGGGTAGCGTTCAGGTGGCAAAGACTATATACATGTGACATGCTACATGAACAGTATATTGTGTCTGAGAGGAATGTCACAATCCCATTTTGCTGATTGACTTATTATACATTATCTCATCAAATCTTGCAGGCATGAAGAGAATCCTATGGCACACCTAAGATTAGTCACCTGGTGGGAAGTTCTGAATGAGATGAAGGGGGAAAAATCCCATCTGTCAATTATTTCTAAAGGTCATGGAGCTAATGACTAAGCTGAGAGGTTAATTAGATTCTGAAAGCCTCTTCATATCAATTAAGACTCTTATCTGTATATTTGTAGTAAATAAGCCTCTGTAACTATTTAAATCTACTGTTTTCAGGAAAGAAACAGGATAACTGATGTAGTTTATGTAATCTAATGGGAGTATTTTCCACTCTTGCCATCATAACATTGCATATAAACAAACCGCAGGATATATGTTGGGCCAGATTGTCAACTGGCAAAATCAACACCACACTGCTAAAAACAGTGGTGCCATTTCCCTTAGGTCAGCTGAGGATCTAGTCTGTGAAGTATCAAGTAATTTTGTATGTAAAAAATATTGAGGATTGTCTAGAGAGGCAGCATGGTCTAGTAAATAGTGTTCTGGACTAGGATTTAAAAACCTGGCTTCTGTTCCTAGCTTTGCCATTGGGTTTTTGAGCAAATGATATCACTATTCTGGACCTCCATTTC
The DNA here is from genome assembly GCF_052110815.1 of Crocodylus siamensis. Lineage (NCBI taxonomy): Eukaryota > Metazoa > Chordata > Crocodylia > Crocodylidae > Crocodylus > Crocodylus siamensis. The sequence goes on along the minus strand of NC_143397.1, from coordinate 44,233,487 downwards.
CCCAGCATATACAATGGAGATGATGCTCAGCCCCTTAATAAAATATTTTTGAGATCAACTGATGAAAAGCAGTAATTATTATTATTCAATAACAATCATTTTATTGATCCTTATTTGCCAGTTTCTTTGAACAAAGAGACAAATTCTTCCCTCAGATGCACATGTGACTCCAGACATTAGTAGGAACACTGTATATGCATCTGAGGATAGAATTTAGCCAACTGATTTTGTTATTATAGTGACTTCAGGAGTTTTCAAAATATTTGGTTCTTGTTCTGCTGTTATCTGTGTGCCAAATCTTCACAAGTTTGGCCAACTCCAACTGTTTAAAAAAGTCACAAGAAAGGGCCCCCTAGAACTATGAGATTATGTAAAAAATGCATTTTTAACACTTTTTTGTTCACTTTGTTTGCCTTTTGGCTTTTGAGCCCTTTGGGCATCGTATTTTTGAGACTGTGCTTGCAGGCTTTTCGCTTGCTCTAACCACAAGGTTTAAAACTACAGGTGATAGAGGGGAAAAAGGCTAATTTGTCAAAAATATTTTTTCAACATTATCTCCTTTTGCCAGAAATATAATGTTGAAATTTTCATCCAGATAATTTAGAAACCTCCTTTTTCTTAATGAAAACTTATAATCTGGTATAATCATGTGATCTCAGGTGTTTAGGCTTTAAGAAAAATATTCAGTATCAAAAACTCATATTAATTAACATAATGATAGTTGCCATTCTTAGGGAACAGAGTTATCATCTCCACTGAATGGTCAATGGACAGAGGGACCAAATCCTGAGATAATAGCCTCTGTTACATCCTTCACCACCACCCCCACATTTGGGATTTTGTCTCCATGATTCTGTGTATTTCAAGGATCCACTAGTCCAGCCTCTGGCTCACCCAAAATCCTCCCCTCCACGGGAACCTGCACAGACTATTTCTGTACAGACAAATTACAGCTTTTTAAAAGGCCTACCATTAGGAAGAACAAGAGGTCCAGAATTTGGTTCTCTATTAATCCAATGTGGGAAAAATACAGCAAAAGAAAAGTTTAACAATAGGTTGGAGGAGGTGGGGGGGTTCCCCTCAAAAATAGTCAGTTTGTTATTGTGATTTCTCCAAAACAAGCACTTGGTTGTCAAGCATTGTATTTTATAATCTTAAAGTGTCTCAGACAATACTGAAGTACTTTGCCTTGATAAGCTGTGTAAATCTCCCCTTAGAAAATTATGTTTTAAACATTTTTCAAGAGTGCCGTTTTCTTCAAGGTATGTTTGGTAGGTCTAAAGCTTTAAAAGCAGAAAAACAGGCCTAATTCTGAGCTCTATTTGAGGAAGCTCCCTTCACTTTAGTGGAGCTATGCTAAGTTATACCAGCTGAGGAGCTGGCCTTGTAAGTTTGGCAGAGCCCCCTTCCTCTTTATTTTTTTTTTTTAAATCCTTCCACTCGCTCATCCCATTTGTAAAATGTTCGAGTTAGGTATCTCTATAAAGAGGAGTTATTAAAAGTGCTATGAGAACAACCGTGAAAAATATGTGTACTCTATTCTTCAAGCTTGATTCATGATTCTCTTTTTATATACCTTAAATCTGTATTTCAGAGTAACTTCTACTTCACAGATGACTGTTTCTTTCTCCAAAACATGATATATCTGGCTGAGAAGTTGGAAAAATCTTACATGTCTGTGTTACATTCTTATAACCTAATAGCTCTAGTGTTTTCTCCCAATCTAGCCATTGGAGAACGTTCTTTGCTTTTGTAGTCACTGTTTCACATAGTAACAGCTTGTTGTATTTTGGTCTGTTTGCCAGAGGGTAGGTTTATTTTTAAATCCCTGAACTCTGAATTTTCTTTATTTTTCCAAGATTGGAAGCAGCTGAAATGCCCGGAGTTACAGGTTGAAGATCTCACTTACAATAGGAGAAGGGAAGTTTCATCCCCTCCCCTTTTGTTTTTGTTGTTTTTCGGGGTTTTTTTAATTTTCCTAACAAATGTCTCTTAACTGGTAGTTGTCTAAAAATAGAAACCTGCCTAGCTAAAAATAGCTTGGCTTTCAGTCTTGCCAAGGAAAATGGAGAGGAATAGGCGTGGAATAGAAGGCTGAGTAATCCAGCTCTATTCATTCAGAGATCCCTTTGAGAATGCAGGCGATGATAAAGTGCCCTCAAAAAACCACAAGCCTGACTTGCTCTCTTCAGACTTCTAGGTGCCAATAAACATTTTAGCCCAAGGATATATTTTTTTCTCATAGATTGTAAACACTTTCTGAAAGACAAGGCTTTGTTTCACAGAAGCTAACTTACTGTCAAAAATAGCTGACTTTCCTAGTCTTTTTTTTCATTTTCCACAATGTTTTTAATATATTTCAAATGAGTAGTAGCTGTGATGTCCTGTTAAGAAATACCATGAAATACTGCATATGTATTAATTGTCCATGGAAAAAAATTAGATAGCATTGATTGCAGACTTGTGACTATAGCTTCAAACTTTGCAGATGTCACTGAAAAGAGAAAAGAGATATTTTTCTGACTTCACAAGAAGAGTGAGTGAGTAGGCAAATGATTTAGCTCAATAACAAATTAGACTGATTTAACCTGCATGGCACTACTTGACATATTTGTGTATTATTTAGGCCTTCATTTGTAGTTCTTCTTTCATCCCAGGTTCATACATATTTTTTTGTTACAAAAATATTTTGAGAGCTATGAGAGCAGCATTTTTCTGTCTGGAAAAGTTTTTTTTTCTCTCTCTCTCTCTTTTTCTGTTTTGTACCGAGGTTTTTATACTGCACCAGTTCTGTATTCTCAGTGTGAGGCAGTAAAGAAATCACATATACTGAATGTAGACAGGCTGTTGAAGGGAATAGGGGAGGGAAGAATTGAGATACATTCATTAAAACTTAGGAATTTTTTGCGGGGTGGATGGGTGTGTATGTGTATAAGTATGTTTTAAAGGAATCTTAAATAACCTGGTCAAACAGCCACAGGGTGTGGAAATGTCAGCACAGTTCACAGGGTTATTTGGGCCTAAGTATTGTTCTGTTCAGTTCCTGTAATGCTGCTGGTGATAAGGCTCTAGAGACAAAGCACGATAATTGATGGAAGGGGACTTAAATCACTGCAAGAAGAATTAAGGTCCTTGTATCTATACGTTGACTCTTCTGGTCTCCTTCCTTCTTGTAAAGCATTTTGTCTTCTTGTATGTTGGCCCCCTACTGCTCTTTGTAATGGAGGCAGACCACAAGTGATTCCTTTATGCAGTACACAGGGTGTAATTGTGTCTGTGTGGTGTATTAGTAATTACCAAGGCTGAATTCCCATATTGTATCTTTACTGCAAGCATGGAAAAATAGGACACACAACCCTGCATTACCATTTTCAACCTAGATAGCAAGCTACTTATAGCTACGTTCCAGAGACAAAGGCTTTTGTGAGCAAACCCATTTTTCATTTTCATCATTAAGACATCCCTGTTTTGTAAAATAAATACAAAATGTGGTCATTTACCTGAATTCTTACACTGTAATATTAATCAGAAGCCTGAAAGTATTATACCTCCCATTATGTCACAGCAGTTTTTAATTTAAACTACTAGACATCTCCACCCCCGCAACTCCTCCCAAAATACCTTGTTATATTGAGCCACTGCAAGAAGCCAGGCATCCTCAGTCAAATTGTAGTCTATAAGTTTACAGCACTAAGCTTCTTACAAGATCACTTTGCAATGTACAGTCCTTCAGACACTTACATATGTGAGTGAAGTTTCTCAGGGCATATGTGTTATACATGTGAGTAGTGTTTTTGAAGTCAGTGGGGCTGCTACCTGCATAAAATTAAGTGGATGTATAAAGACTTGCAGGATCAGGGCCATATTTCTAAAGTAGACATAATGTGAATGAGACAAGCAGAATCAGGACCTAAATTGTTTAGACCATGACTGACAAAGAAATAAAGATTTCTACCTCCCTTGCATGGCCAGTTCATATAAACCCTGCTCTTTTGGACCATCAAAGCTGCACAGGAGATGCTTCTGCTGGGAACAGCAGGGATCTACAATGGATCTACCATGTACTTTTCCACTCCAATCCAAGGAACTGACTCTTTCAGTGCTAAACCTGGAACATTTTCTCATAGCTTTTTCCCAGTGCAATGCTAATATATAGACTCCTTATTCTACTGCCTAAAGATACTCCTCTTCATAGGATCATCTGAGCATGTATTAACCTAGCAAATTTCCTGCCATTGGCAGCTTCTTGTCTCCCATCCGTTTTCCCTACAGGCACATTGTGGGACATTTTTTTCTATTGATAGGATGTTTTACATCTGTAGCATGCATGAGGAATTAGAGGGCATGATCTTGTTGACCATTTGGACAAACAGTTGCATGAAAACACAGTGGTCCTGCTCAGCCCTAATCTGCTTTCCCACAATTTTTATGATTATGGCAGAAGTTCTGTTAAACTTCAAAATACGCTGACATTTCTTCTTTGTTACAGTAAACAGATGTAAATTAATTATTTATTTCTGTGCCATAAAATTTGCATTCATCCTTTATGTATTATGTAGCTGATATTGATTAGACTCCATTTGCCTCAGATTCAGAGAGGCCTCTGGATGTTTGTGATATGGTTCATATAAAATAAAAATGAAACTAATGTAAGTTATCAAATTTTCAGGGTTACAAAACCTCAAAAAATTTATTTATTAGTCCATATTTTTAATAATCACAAGCTCAGTGACCAATTGTGCATTAATGTTCACAATAAACAACTATTATCTCTGATTGCTAAATGAAAACTATTGTTCTTTGTGTAAAACCCACCTTAAAAAGTTTTGAATCATTATTTCCTAGGTATTATATTTTATATAGACCCATAGCTTTGGGAGTGTGTCGTTTTCCTTGGTTTATTTTGATATGCATGTTTTTATATATGGTCAGCAGTTAATAAGCAACTAAACGCACTAGTAAAAGGAGTTGCACAATCTTTCTTCTAAATGGTTTGTTAATGCCTTTGCACGATAGGGACTTGAGTTAAAGGGAAAATCTTTGATGTATTGGATATGTAAGCATTAAAAAAAAAAGCTCAAACCCATTTATTTATATCATCCTGTGTGATCTATAGACAACTATAATTACATTTTATAGTGCACTGTTATAAAAATGTGCATGCACTTTACTTTGGGTTGTTAAAGTATACATTTATTTCTTTGATCAAACATTATAGCACACAGACTGTTCAAAGAAAGCAAATTATAGAAGAGTCAATAGGAGTATTTTAAACAACACACAGCTGCTATAGATTGACTCAAAGGAGATCAAAATCATGACAGAGAAGCAATTCCTAATGGGGAGTGCTGTGTTTAAAATATATTTAGCTAACTACAATAGGATCATAAATATAGCATGACCAAACATAAAAACACATAATTTATACTTTCACTGTTGTAATCCAAGCCTTGGTTATTACATAGTTCTAACATGTTCAAACTGATATCAATAAAATGGCAGCTTTTTGCTTTTGTCTCCAGTAGCTATATGTGCTTTAGCATCTGAACTGTGTTTTTGCAGCATATTTGAAAAGAGATTAGCTTCCTGAGATTTAAATTTCTTCTTATCCCACTTACATTATTGTTTAACTTTTAAAATAAAAATGCTCTCTGCTTCAGTCATACTTATGTGACATTTCATCCAGAAATCTGAAAGTGTTTTATAAAGATAGCTAAACATTCATTTGCAGATGGGTAACTAAAATGATTTAACCAAAGGAACCTCATAAGGCAGGAAAACTACTCGGGTCTTATAAACCAAAGGCCAGGGTTCACCTGCTAGACCATACTGCCTCTATTTTAGAGGTTTATGGAGCTAGATCCAGTAAAGGTTTTAAGTACCTAAAGCATAAGCAAAATAGTCCAGGTCCAAAGTTATGTTTTTGGCTTTTTGTTTGCTTTTTTTAAAACATGTTCACTTCTGACTAACCATGGAGAAGTCTAAGTGACTCTCCACTTAAAGTTCCCTACTTGTGTGTCTATGAATGCTCAGAACTGCTACAGTCTGAGAAAGCTGATACCCATTACCTGCTAAGCCTAGTCAGGATCCAGAAAATAAGGTGTTTTTTGAACCCTTAGCTAGATGAGTGTTGAACCTCCACAAACAAAGCAAGAAAGTGAACCCAGGTCCCATATTCCTTGAGTGAGGTCTGCATTAGGCCATTACGCAAAAGAGGGGCGCCACCATTGGTAGGAGTGTCTTAAAAGGAAAGAGGGCCCTGCTCCATTCTTTGAAAGTATGCAGGCACATACCCTCAGGAGGATCCCAAATGGCTGGAAACCACTGCAATTCTATAATGCACACACCTGTTCATATTGCCTTCTTGCTCAGTGTGCAGCTGTTTGGGATCCCATTCTACAGCTCCTAACTCATATCATGCATTGTACTGGGAGCCTTGGTATTGGATTCTGCTTCAAGGAGCAAGCATCTAAAAATTAGTTATTGTGACACATAATCTGGTAGCTGGGCTATGAGTTTTTATGACTAGATCCAGCAAAACTGTGCAGTCCCACACTAGAGTGTTCACTAAATCTCCATTTCACCTGTAGGTACCCGTGTAGAGAGGTACCTACAGTTCTGTTTTTCCTCCCTTAACTTCTGTCTGTTTAGAACATTTCACTACCAGAAATGGTAAGTAAAATCCTGGCCTCAAGGAAGTCAATGAGAATTTTGCCAGTCCATTGCTTTTAAGTTCTCCATAGCCAGGAAGCAAGGCCACATGCACTACATGGCAGATTTGGCCTAAATCCTACTGGAGGGTCTTTGGTTTGTGTAACATTCTAGCACATCTATCACATAGAGGAGAAATCTAGCACCTAGAGGAGTTTCAGCTGTTCTTTATAACTGTTAGTTTTTCAACTGAATGCCAGTTCAAGAAAAACTGTCCCTATTGTCAGTTTTCCCATGCTATCCTTTATAAAACTTGTAGTATTCCAGTATAGTTCAAAAGAGTTAAAAGTCTTTCTATTTTTCACTTCAGATGTCTCCATGTATAGTTTTCAAATGTTGGCAAGGTGTAGGGGGTTCTACCTAATTGGCTTCATTAGCAGAACCCTTGAACTGTCAGACCCCCAGCAGGTAACTGGATTTGACAGCTTTGATTTGAACTACATCAATAGTAAGGAGTTTGTTTGCTGAAATTAAATCTGGCCAACAGTGATGCCCCTAACAGATTCACTGCTAAGGCTGTGCATACTTTTTGCATTGTAACTTAAATAGGGGTAGAAACTCAGCTGGTTTCAGACTTTGATAAAACACTATCTTGCTAAGATTTATACAAATCTCCCTTCCATGGACTTAATTTCCTTCAAGAGAGAGATCCTTTAAGAGGATATCCCTCTTGACCTTGATATGCAGTCTTCTTGGGGAAGTAGTAGTTTTAAATTCACCAGGAGGTAAGTGATGATGCAAAGTTTGCAGGGAAATGTGCTTCCTGCCTGTCTCCCAGCCCCATTCAGTAGTAGTGATAGGAGGAAAAACTTGTCCATTCCCACTACTGCTATTTTGTTCAAGGACCTTGTGACCCAGTATACACAAGGCAGAAATAGGAACCATGCCAACTTTTGACTAAAAAACAGCTTAAGTAAGGTCTAAAGCAGTTTCCTTAGGATTCTTAAATTATTGTTGGCCTGAGAAATGCCAGGGAAAATTTAGGGCTGTGTATTTTTGCAAACTAGATTCAGAAAAACTGTGCAGTTCCACACTAGAGTGTTCACTAAATCTCCATTTCACCTGTAGGTACCTGTGTAGAGGGGTAGCTACAATTTTGTTTTCCGTCCCTGAACTTCTGTCTGTTCAGAACATTGTTTGTTCACTACCAGAAATATTAGGTAAAATCCTGGCCTCAAGGAAGTCAATGAGAATTTTGCCAGTCCATTGCTTTTAAGTTCTCCATAGCGAGGGAGCAAGGCCACATGCATTATATAGCAAATTTGGCCTAAATCCTGCTACAAGGTCTTTGGTTTCTGTAGCATTCTGGAATAACTGACTGCAGATTCTGAGATAGTTTCATATTATCTTTAAAATGGAGTTTTATATTAAATGTAATGTAATGCAATATAGCAATGCAGCATTCATGTTTAATTTTACTGATATTGAAATGAGTTTATATTATAGGCTGCCAGCAAATTATTTCCTACGTTTTGAGAATTGTTGTTGCTAAGTTCATGAATGCACTATACACATTCTCAAAGGAAGCTATGTATTTGGAAACCTGGGATGTTGTGGAAGACTAGCTGAGACTATGGAACCTGTAAATTAGCTTGGTTTTCTTGTCATAATGTTCAACAGATAAAACCACAAAATGAACAGCTTGCTTACTATATGAATGGGGCAAGTCAGATCTTTGCAGGTTCAGGAAGGTATCACTATTCCAGTTTGTACTTGGGTAATACCTAAAGATTTTTCTTCATAACCAGAAGAGCTAGAAAGCTAACTTTTGATTCTGAGTCTTGCTCTGCAATGAAAGGGGAGTTTAGTGTCAGTCACATATTTGTACTCATCATGAGCCTGTAGATTTAATCTGTTTCTAGCCCACATTATGCTTCTCCCTAAGAAAACATACTGAATGGTGCTAGCTGCAAGGACAGCCAGAATAATATTTACTTCTGTAAAATTCAACAATTAGCTCTATGCCTTACAGCCATAGTTTAACAAAGATTTACATTCCCTTAGGGGGATGAAATCCCCAAAAGACAGTGTCTGCTGCCAAACAGCTCTGCTGATTCAGAGTAAAGATTGGCTGGCTAGAAGAAGCAGCAATTCTTTAAAAATAAAAAAATCTATTGCTCAGTTAGTGTTCCTAGTGCTCCAGGTTTAGGGTCCCATTTAGCTAAGCTTCCTGAAACCTTCACAATGCAATACGTTATTTCTAATTAGGCCTTGTCCCCAGGTGAGAGAACAAAAGTCACAAAAATGTTTACAGACATTAAACTGACATGAGGTCAGTTTATCTGCGTACTATAAAAGATAGAAGCTATGAAAATGAAATGAACTGAAATCTTGCTTCTTTAGCCCAGAAACTAACAAAGGGAGGGGACAAGTGGCATCATTGTTGTGAACATACGTTCTCTCTAGTCCACAAGTGGAAATACTATATGTTTGGGCTCTGAAGGTTTAAGCGGGATTATTTCATCCTATCAGAACTAAAATATGTATTAAAAGAAAAGCAATGAAAACTGTAATAATTTTAAATTTTTTATGGTCTTAGCTGTGTTATGAACTAAATATTTCAGGAAAAAAAATGTTTTCTACAGCCTCTTTGGATGCCACAGGGAGAAGGCTCTTTTTTTTTCTCTCTCTCTCTCTCTCTCTCCCTCTCTTCCTTTCTCTTTCTCTTTGCTTCATCTTTCCACTCAAGAATCTCCTAGTGGATAATCGGCCTCTCTCTCCTCCAGACTGTGAGCCTTGCTCATCACTAAATAGATCTGGTGCCTGTCTCTGCTGCTGCTGTGTTTTCCCAAGAAGCAGTAGCAGCAAGATATTGACCTGATTCTTGACAGTTTTTTTGCTGTCTATAGACTTCTGAATAGCAGCAGTGAAATTGACCAATGTCTTGCTAATTTAACTTGGTTTCTTATTAAAGAAGCTGGAAGCAGGACCTATATCATGGAAGCAGCTTTTTTGCACATTTAAGAAGACAGGCCTGCATTGGTTTATACTTGCTCTCTATTTGCAGCCTATCCTTCTAAAGTCTTTGTATGGTCTCCATTATCCTATTGAGTGGCTCACAGTCTTCTGAATGTGTTCAGGTTCATAATACCTAGAGAAGTCGTGTCACCCATATTTTACAAATGGAGAAATGAGACATAAACAGGCAAAATGGCTTGCTTAAGGCTATTCAAGTAATAAGGGGTGTATACAGAAGTTGTTTTTTTCACCATTTATTGCCATGACTTAACAGAAGTGCATGGCTTTACAACACTAAAAATGGGTACAGTGCTTTAAATTAGCCCTTGTTAAATGAGCTATTAGATTTGAAGTGCTGTAGTTTACAGCACTTTAGCAACCTACAGCACTTTAAATAACTCCTGTACATTGGTCAAATTTCTAACCAGTGGAGAAGCCTGAGGAGGATGAGGAGCTCTCCCTGCCTCTAGCCTGGAAAGTACAGGGAGGCTCAGAGGCCCCCCACCCCTCACCCCCTACCAAACACTGCATTTCTGTTATGTTTAAGAGTTCTGTAGCTTTATAGTGCTATTCAAAGTGCTCTAAATTACACCACTGTAAAATGTGCATAGAGCACTTCTGTATACACCCTAGTATCAGAGGAGGTAACTGATCCTAAGTCAGTGTGGACAGTGTGGCCCTCAAGAGAACATGAAGACTCATTAAGTGGCCCTTCGTCCAAAATAATGCCCACCCCTGATTTAGTGGGTGGTCATTCTTCTTGTTGATATACTCCCTTCAGAAAGAGTGTTGATCCAGCTAGAGTAGGGTGGCAGTATGACTTCTGAAAAAGTCATGCTGCAGGACAGAGAAGAAAAGTAAGATAAAGAGGTTTAAGTCTTTAAGATAACTGTGCCACCAGAGATCCTCACCTCATCTCCCTCCTCAGACTAGCAGCCTCTCTTCTGATCATGCCCAATGGATGTTTAGTTGGCAACCATGCAAGTTTCAAGCTGCTTCTGACTGACGTTTACCTCTCCTGTTGGATTGAATATATGCCATAGCCTGAAGACTTTAATAGCAGTTTAAAGATTAAGCTATATTATTTACCAGAAACCGTTATTGTGAAGTGTATTTTATGTACATTGGTAGAATATTGAATTCTGAAAAATCAGAAACTAAGTCAGAGTCTCCCTGTGGCACACATGCACACCCTGACATTAATGGATATTATTTCTGGGTATATTAGGTCAGGACTTAGCTTCATCAGCAGATCAGTAAGTTTGTAACTCAACATTTCTCCGTTATTTAAGGTCCAGATCCTGTACAGGGATTGCCCATGTAGAACCCTCTTAGGTTTCACTTATTAGAAATCATCATGTAAGAAATATATTGATTTCTGCATTTTTTTAACACTGGATGAAGCATTTATACAATTATAAAATAAAAGGGCAGTTTTCCTGCACATTTAAAAGTCACACCTTTCCAGAAACATTTGCTAAGTGTCATATCAGTAAAATCTTTCTTCATGTCCTGTAATTTGATCTACTATAAAATGAATTTGCAAATTCTTCAAAAGACAAGTCTGTTCCTAATCTTAATACATTCAAGATTTTCATGGGAAACCTCCAAAGAAAACCCAGGTGCTGCAGGAAGTGGTATTGGTGTCTTAGTGGGTGGCATTTTCCATGCTGAGTCAGTTCCCCATCCTAGTGTTGGAGGTGCTGCCTTTCAGATGAGATGCAAAACCAAAATGCTGTGGTCATCAGAGATTCCACAGCCCTTTTCATGAGAATGAGGGTGCTTGCCGCACAGTACAAAGAAAATTCCATCTCAGGTAATTTATATTTTAGACTACAATTTCAATTGGATACATTAGACATCCTTTCTGATCCTACAACTCCATAAGCATAGTTTTTTGCTGGCACAAGAGGACTGTGACATTTCCATCTGAAAGATGGTAGCATTTCATTGCAAGATGAATAAATCTTTATACAGTATAAACAATATTGAAAGCACTTTGGGACCATTCAGAATAAGAGATTATGTGCTTGGTGTATCAAATGTCCCCAGGATTTTTAATATGGCATTGGGTACTAAAAGTTCCAGTTTATAACATGAAAAACCATCTGTCTTTGAAATAGTTAATTTTTGATATGGCTATTTATATTTATGCCTACATATTTTGGGTATTATATATTTGAAGAGTTAATAACACCAATGTAGCAAACTAGGAGGACTCCACTGGAGTCAATACAGCTGCTCCAGATCTACACTGGTAAATGAGATCTGACTTCAGCCTCATGGTTTTGTATTTGCCTGACTAATTTAGACACAAGTGCAAATGTTGAGAGGGGTGCTCACTCTGGAAATGCTGGGGTCAAAGAAGAAGGATTATAGCAAGGCAGAAAAAAGAGGGAAAGCAACAAACAACTTAGTGAAGGCTAAAGATGTGGTAGTCATGGGGGACCTGAACTTCCCAGATATCTTCTGGGAGGAGCAGTCAGCCAGGTCTGACCACTCACGTAGATTCTTAGACAGAGTCCAGGACCTCCATCTCACCCAGGAGGTGCACAGCCCCACCGGGGGGACGCCTTGTTGTACCTAGTGCTGGCCATGGGTGATGACCTGGTGAGGGGGCTGCGGGTGCTCGACCACCTGGGCGACAGCAATCATTGCCTGCTGGAATTTATCATCCAGCGCAAGGTGGCAAGGGCATGCAGTAAGGCAGCAGCCCTAGACTTTAGAAGGGAAAACTTCAGCTAGCTAAGAAGGATACTTGGGGATGCGCTGAGGTCCCAGAGGGGAGGGGAGCCAGATGTCCAAGGAGAGTGGTTGCTTCTTAAGGGGGCGATCCTCCAAGCACAAAGGAAGGTAATCCCAATGAGGATCAAAGGGAGCAGGAGAGCACACAAGCCTCCATGGCTCACCAAAAGCATCCGAGAATGTCTCCTTGCTAAAAAGGAGGTGTATACCCAATGGAAGGAAGGGGTCATCACCAGGGATGACTATTCTGCAGTCGCTCAGAGTTGTAGGGGGGCAGTTAGGAAGGCCAAGGCAAAGATGGAATTAGGACTAGCTTCTCAGATTAAGGACAATAAGAAGTCCTTTTTTAAATACGTAGGGGGCAAAAAGAAGGTCCCGGGTAACATGGGGCCCTTGCAGGACGCGTTGGGAAATTTGGTCGTCACACCAGACGACAAAGCTAACATGTTTAACGATTTCTTTGCCTCTGTCTTCCTAAGTAGGGACCAGAGCAGCCATCTCCCTGCTGGGCCCCCCTCGGGCCCCAGGGGAGGCACACCTGGGCCAAAGATTAGCGTGGAACTCGCTGGGGGGCTTCTGGAGGGGCTGGACGTGTTTAAGTCAGCCAGCCCGGACGATCTCCACCCTAGAGTCCTTAAGGAATTGGCCAAGGTCATTGCAGGACCCCTGGCATGGCTCTATGAGCACTCGTGGTGCTCTGGTGTGGTCCCAGAGGACTGGAAGAGGGCCAACATGGTTCCAATCTTCAAAAAGGGGAGGAAGGAGGACCCAGGAAACTATAGGCCAGTCAGTCTTACCTTGATCCTAGGCAAGCTGTTTGAGAAAATTATGCTGGCACACATCCATGAGGGGCCAGCTGGGGACTGCATGCTTAGGGGCAACCAACACAGGTTCATCAGTGGCAGGTCCTGTCAGACCAACCTGGTGGCCTTCTACAATCAGGTTACCAGATCATTAGATGCGGGGGTAGCAGTGGACATAGTCTTCCTGGACTTCCGGAAGGCATTCAACACTGTCTCTCACCCTGTTCTCATTAAGAAACTGGGGAATTGTGGTGTCAATGCCCACACAGTCAATTGGGTCACCAACTGGCTGGAGGGCTGCACCCAGAGGGTGGTAGTGGATGGATCCTTCTCAACCTGGAAGGACATGGGCAGTGGGGTTCCACAGGGTTCGGTCCTCGGGCCCGCACTGTTCAACATCTTCATCAGTGATTTGGATGAGGGGGTAAAAAGCACCCTGTTCAAATTTGCTGATGACACTAAGATGTGGGGGGATGTGGGCACACTAGAAGGTAGCATCAGGCTTCAATCAGACCTAGACAGGCTACAAGGGTGGGCGGATGTGAATAGGATGGGATTCAACACAGACAAATGCAAGGTGATGAACCTGGGGGGGAACAACCGGCACCATACCTACAGGCTGGGGAACTCCCTTCTCGTCAGCGCAGAGGCAGAAAAGGCTCTTGGAGTCATCATTGACGCCAAGATGAACATGGGCCGGCAGTGTGGGGAGGCAGTTAGGAAGGCCAACCGCACCTTGGCATGCATCCACAGATGCATCTCGAGCAGGTCCAAAGAGTGATCCTCCCCCTGTATGCGGCACTGGTCAGGCTGCAACTGGAGTACTGTGCCCAGTTCTGGGCGCCGCACTTCAAGAGGGATGTGGACAGCATCGAGAGGGTCCAGAGGAGGGCCACTTGCATGATCAGGGGACAGTAGGGCAGGCCCTATGAGAAGAGGCTACGGGACCTGAACCTGTTCAGCCTCCAAAAGAGAAGGCTGAGGGGGGATCTAGTGGCCTGTTATAAACTAGTCAGGTGGGATCAGCAGGCATTGGGGGAGTCACTGTTCCCCCGTGCACTGCCAGGAGTGACCAGGAATAACGGTCACAAGCTGGCGGAGGGCAGGTTTAGGCTAAATATCAGGAAGCACTACTTCACGGTCAGGGCGGCTAGGATCTGGAACCAACTTCCAAGAGAGGTGGTCCTGGCTCCTACCTTGGGGGTTTTTAAGAGGAGGTTGGATGAACATCTTGCTGGGGTTGTATGACCCCAGTATTGTTTCCTGCCATGGCGGGGGGTCGGACTAGATGATCTACTCAGGTCCCTTCCGACCCAGAAACTATGAAACTTGATTTGCAGCATGTATTTTCAAATGGCCTCCTATTCCCTAATGATGCTGCTATGAATCTGCTAAACTACTCTAAAGTTTGGCTTTCCATTCATATATTGACACTGTCCTTCTCTGTCAGTAAAAGATAACAAAAATCAAATGTACTATGTCTCAAATGACATCCTCACCTATTTCAAATAGGCTTTATCATGGAGATTTTCCTTTACATCAGTTCATCTTCCCCCCCATATAACTAAAAAAGTTTAAAGATCTGATATTTCAGTAATTTTTATTTTGAGATCTTTATAATTAGAATATGAGTGAAAAGAATAAGAATACTAATAAAAGAAAAAATGGGACTGATTTTTTGTTCTGGCTCCCCAACAATGCAAAAATGGGAAACGGATTTTAATGACTTTAAACTACCTTTATGCCCGTGGCAAGGGACCTGTTTTGTCCCTAATAAAACAGGCTCAAAGCAAGTGAGAACAGTCAGAATGCAGAAAATTCTTCCTGCCTGGTACTGTGTTGGATACTTCACAGATCCTCCAGCTGGGAAGACAGTTTATGTTAGGAGTATGGTTTGCAGGAATGAAGCTCTATTGTCTTTAAGCCCTCTTTCATACAGCAGCAAATTGAGATAAGTATTTATCACTACTTTGTTCTTATTTTTGTCTTGCAGTCAATCACTGAACAGAAACACCTAGAAACTTAGTTGTATCTATGACCAGTTCTGGCAGAGCATTATATGTAATAGCATGTCAAGAGACCGATAGGCACCATGAGGGAGTTGGGATGGAGATTCAGACAGGTTTCTGTACAGGCTCCCAGACCCCGCCCGTGAAGAGCACATTCTAGAGCAAAGCTTAGAGATCAGGCCCATAATCCATATATGGGCATTCTCAGTTCTTATACACACATACCCCAAGATTACTTTTTCTTCTATATAGAATATTTTGGGTTATGCATGTAGCTCCTATTGCAGAATGTGTTCATTCACAACACACATAGATTTATATAGTGAACTAGGATTTGACCCCAAACTTTCATAACTGAGCTAGGGTTTTTTGGAAGAGGGTTTAGGTTTGTTTTTTGGGGGTGGGTAGGAGGTGGTTGGTTATTTTCTGTTTAGAGCAAAATTCATTTTAATACAACATTTTAAAATAAAAAATAAATATAAAATATTTCTCTAAAAATTAAAATTGAATAAAGTTAAATTTAGTTGAACAGTAATTCTTTACTAATATCTAAAAAAAGTTATTTTGTCCAATAGGAAACTGACAAATCTAAAAAAAACCCTGGAAAAAATTAATGAAATAGGTTGTTGTCCAATTGTAACGTATCAATGAAAGGCTGTAATCACAGTTAAAATAATATCATAATGATGCCAATAAATCCTTACAACTTTAATTATAGCCCCACTAGATAAGACTATAGCCGTATATAAATTCTTTATTAGGAGAATGTCAGTGCTGTGTGAAAATAAACAGGATAGTTTTTTATCTCCCTACTGTAATATTTCCAAAGTATATTAAGTTTGGATCTAGCACTGTATTATAGTGAGTTCAGGCAGATTTTGATAAGGGGAGGAAATTGTCCTACATGGATCTAGATTAGGATAAAAAAATTAAAAGATACCGAGAGTTGCTGTACGTGGGGAGCATGTGTATAAAAATAAAAGTTATATTCTGATGTTCTTCACCCAGATAAAAGCTGAAAATTGCAACAATATTGCAAGTACAAAAAGCAGACTACTGAAATCCACAGAGATTAGCAGCCCCAATCAGCAGACACACAACAGAAAAAGCCATCTATGGCCATGTTGCAGTACAGGCAGTTACGATTGGCTGTAGTCATTTGGCCTTTGCCAAATTAGACAACAGGTGCAGAGTCGCTGACAGGTGTGGATATCTAGGATGAGTAAAATTGCTGATGGGTAGTGATGTAGCCTCGTGTCAGATTGTAAACTGCTGAGCTCTGACAGAATGAGAAGCCAACTCGCATGTTTTCAGATCACTTGATGTGCACTCTCTCCCCCCTCCTTCTCTCTCTTTAGCTTCCTTGGCCCCAGATGAATTCCTGGGTGACTAAACTCAGCCCCAAACAGAACCCAAGGATGTTGTTATCTCTGTGTTCTGTCAAAGCCTGGGAAACATGATCTTGTCAATTGAGAGTTAACGTAAGAATTCTGAACCAATTCCCTGGTAGTTTTTTGGTTTTTTTACAACCTTTTACTGTATGGCAAGAGTTCAGCTGTGATCAAATTAAGCTTAAAGGATAAGGAAATGTTACTTAAGACCTCAGGGGTTATTCAGGTTCAAGATGAAATGCAAAATCAATTTACACATATAATACCCAAAAATATTTTGCAGTCCTATGAAATAAACATGGATTTGTATGAATAAAGTTTGTATGTACATGATTTAGCAGAAAAATACAAAGCAACATGACAGTCTTGTCATGTGGTTTGCCCCCGTCTCCCCCTTTACTGAATAATCAAGAAAGGTACATGCTTCAGATTTGTTTAAGTGAGATCCATGAATCTGACATGTTCTTTCTCTCATTTTTTTTCACAAGCTGAAAATTTACCTGCTTAATTTAAACCAATGCTAAATCAAATAGCATTTGCACATGGGTAAGATCAAACAGAAAACAGAGGATTCTATCTGGTATGTGTAGGTAGGGTGCAGTTAATTTTCCAAGTCTTACAGTCTAGGGACAGAAGTTATACATAAACTGGTTTAAGTGATCAGACACTGGTTTAAAGCTGTAACAAAGTAGAAGTTGAGTTTACATAAACCAGTTTCAAAATGGCTGAAAATGTTTTAGATTTTGCAGCCCTGGGCCAAGCTGTGCATCTGCTCCAAAGAGCAGGACTGGCCCTGCCCCTCTGCTCCCTAGCTGGAACAGTAAGGGCCAGTTCACTGCCCCCCCTGGCTGGGGTCTGGGGTCAGGGTGGGGGGTTTAGCTTCCCTTCCTCCAAGAACAGAGCTGCCCTGCCCTTAGTGCCTACTAAACTTACCACTGGCTGCAACTGTGGACTACAAATCCCAGAAGTACCTGGAAGCAGGACAAGGAAGTGATGAGCAACCCTGCAGAGTTCTGTTGTTGTGATTGTGAATTGCAGATCCCAGAGACCTCAGGGGCAGCAGGAAGATGACACAAATTCACAACCCATGCTGGCTGTGTGCCAGAGAGCCATGCTGTAGTTCCCCCCAGGTTCTGGCTTGAGCCACTGCAGACATGTGCTGCATTTTTGGAATCAAAAGTAAATCTCTGTTCTTTTGCTTATTGGTTCAATCTTTGCAGCTTAGATTAACCTGAAAAGGCTGAAGCAATTCAGCCTCAGGTTTTTTGACTGTGTCTGTACTTAGCCACACCCCCTCTGCCCCCCTCCTCCACTTTCCCCCAGAAGGAACAAACAGTATCAATCCCTGTATACCAGCTAGAGACAAGGGCTGCCCTTTCATGGCTGCCTAAAGCATAAATCACACCAAAGGAAGCAAAGGGGGAAATGGCAGGGAAACCTGTTAGGCTTTTTATGAAAGACAACCCTTTCCAAACCACACTATGAACAGACATTAGACGGAGAGAAGCCGCCCTGTCCAAAAGATCTGGTTTCTCTGTGCAGTGGAGCTGAGCAAGGTCTGGTCTCCTAGAATGCAGTTTCTCCTGAGCTCCCTGAGGCCTCTGACTTTATCTTCCCAAAATAGTTTAGTATCTAAGTGACCCAAGGAAAAAAAGAAAATTTCATCTTTCCATTTCCCTGCCAAAGCACTATGCTTCAATTTGTTGGGATAACTATTGAATGAAATGTTACCCAGAACTTGACAAACAGGTAGAAACCTTCTGCCCTGAGGCACTTAAAATTTCAATATAAGATAAAAGTTGGTCATTGAAAGGCAAAGAGGCACAGATGTTTCTGGAGGGATTCCCTACATTATTTGGTTTAATAAAAAGTGTGATTAGAGGAAGTACTTGAAGAAGGAGAGGGTAATCATTTAGTGTACAGAAGTGCAAGGCAGCTCTGTGTGTAGGGGTTGGTATACTGTTGTGAAAAGCATACTTTAAAAGCAAGCATTAATTGAAAAGAGGTAAAAGAGGTACAAGACCAGACAATCAAGATGTTGTCTTTGGAGCATAGTTTAAAATAGTAGCAAAGAGGTGAACATTGTGGTTATTGAAATATATAAGCCCTGTAGCTTATTTCAAAAAGACTTAAAACCATAAAGGCATTTTGTAATCTGTACCACATAGAAATGTTCCGTTTGTATGTTCTTTCTAAAGTTGTTTATGTGAAGCAGGTTAGGTGGCAGTAAGTGTTTAATCTAGTTCTCCCAAACATGCAATAGAACTAGATTAGGACCAGAATACTAATTTTTGTTCATTATTAAATGTAAAAATCCAAAAACCCTGTATTAATGGAACATAGAATTTGAGATTTTAGTTGCACAGAAGTCAGGGGATTCAGATAGATGGTTCCCATAGCAACCTTAACTCTTTCTGTTTATCATTTCACTACGGTCTTTCAGTACATGATTGTGCCATACATTACATGGCAACAAGAATTTCATCATAATAAGTAGATGAGAGGGTACAAAGTAAAGGTTGGATTCACTCAACTTTCCTGGTTTTCATGTTTTGTGTTACTCAGAAAACAGATAGATGTTTAGACCCATGATTTAAATATGATTTGACACCCTCTATAAATGTGATTTTTGGAATGGCTAATAGAGTACAGAATTTTAAAGATGGAAGTATTAAGACAATTCAGAATAAAAGTATTGCCAAGTAGATTATGGAACCATCATGACCAGAATTGGAACCAAACCACTTTTTACTATTAATTGGAAGCTTTCCACCTCCAGATAGAGGGAAAAGAGAAATGGAAAATGGCAGGCAATCACAACTTTTTTTCTGATTATTGAAAGTAGTTTACCAAAATTACAATTGTGTGGGTAGTGCTTTTTAGTAATAGAATTCTTAGATAGGAAATACTGTTTGGTCTCTTTTTAAGAACTAATGCAGGGAATTACTTGGTCTACAGATCTAAATCTGTCTCTGCAAGGAGCCTTAAAAGTTTAAAAGTTTCAGTCCTTCACATAGGTCTGGGACAGACACTGCATAAACCAATTTGGCCCAAGTCTGATACTACATTCAACCAGGTTTATCTTAAACCAGTTTCAGTCATTTTGAAACTGGTTTATGTGCATTGAACTTATGTTCTGTTACAGGTTTAAACCAGTTTCTGATCACTTAAACCAGTTTATGTGTAATGTCTGTCCCTTGGCATAAAGGTCCAATTGCAGGAATACAGTTTTCTCAACAGAAAGTACCCACAAATAAATTATTAGGCTCTTGGAACCAGAGGACATAATGGTGAAGCAGAGGCAATAAACTTGTTGAAGAATGTTGATGCCTTTTTCCTCTCTACCTTACAGAATTCACCAGTCTTTTATTTGAAGTGCTAACTTAGTGCTAAGGGAGATGTATCACTTGGGAATCAAAGGAATCTTCCATGGGCAAAGAACAGTGGAGACCCTTTTCTGCTTAAGTCTTCCAGTTGTAATAACTATGCATTGCCCTAATAAGGAAATATCTGGCTGATAGCATGGTGTTTCCTTTGGTATTTTTCATAGGGCTCTAAATGTTTTATGCACTGAAGATAAAAGTGTTGTTTGTGCTTCATTTATCCATTTATTGTAGTTTGCCCTATCTCAGCACTTCTCTTCAGAAATTTATAATGTAGGGTTTAAGCTCAGTTGCTAGTTTATGAGATTCCATTCAAAGATAGTTTTTCTTTAACCATTTTGTTTTTAAAATGCTGCAATTAATTTTTAGGTTACTGGGATCCAAAACAGAATAGGTATGTATTACATGGGAGTGGGGAAGGAAGTGCTTCAGAAGCACAAAATGGCTGATCTTCTTTAAAAATAACTAAAATTTAGCTTGGGATTCTGCATAATACAATCCAGTCTACTAATTCTTTTCCCTAAAAAAAGCCTTAAATCCACATTTCACAAGCTTCCTTAAATCCTCTGGAAGCTAGTGAATCTCTGAGAGGGTGTTATAGGACTAGCTCTTGTCCGGGATCTGGGAAAAGCTACAAAGATTTAACATGGTAAAAAAGAGGGAGGGATCCTGGCCACTGTAAGACTGGTTGAAACATTACTCTAGCCTGCTGTTACTCCCAAGTGGCCCCAGACATCCCTTTTTGAGAACTGGTGACCTATCTCTGGTCTGTATCCCTGGTATGTCCATACTCCCTACTTGCTGGGTTCAGTTCCCATAATCAGGTCAGTATTAATATGGGTTTTTTGTCTGAAGAGCTAAATATTAATTTAGACTTTGTGTAGCAAGAGTTGAACTTTATACTTTGTACAAAAACATTCTATACTAAGCCCCTCTCAAAAGATCTCAATACCGGTATGTTGTATGTGTTCAGAGAATTCCTGTTCTGTACATTTATGAACACCATATCAGAATTAAGATTCGTAATTCAAATCGGAAGGAAAAATTTCCCCCTTATTATTTTGTGCCATTTATATGAAATCTGTCAAGCAACAGAAACACTTCTATCTTCAGTCCTTTTTCTTCCCACTGCTTATCAGTGAACATCATATAATAAATTAGAATGTGGTCTTCTCCCTTCTCCCTTCTCTGCTAGGCTAATGTTTAAAAAACAGGAGAGAATGAAGAGGAAGTGAAAAATATTTGTTCAACATGTTTAAGCCTTTCTAAATTAGGATCTAAAGAATTTATGGGTTTTTTGTGTGTGTCAAAATTAGCTTACCAGGTTTAAGACTGAAAACTAGCCAGTGGGCTTGAAGTTTAAAAGATCTGTCTCTGGGTAAATCCAGTCTTCCTCCATTGCCTAATCTTATTATGTACCTGTTAGCATTGAGTTTGGCACATATATATGTGATGGAATGGTTTGTTTTAATGACATTAGGGGCTGGTCTATAACATGGACTTACATAGTAATAAGAGGGCCCTTTTTCTAGTCTTAGCTAAAATGCATCTGCTCTTTTAAAACAAGAATGCACTTATGAGCTCCAAATTGTAAAATAATGACCAGTTCTCAAAACTGAGGAAATCACAAAAAGTAATAAAACACCTGACTACTGCTATAATCAGACTTAAGGGATTCTTACTTTGACAAAAAGAGGAAGAGGTTTAGACTCAACCATTCTGAAAAAAAAAAACAAGTAAAATGCTTCTGCTGCATTGAGCATCCTATCCTAATTGCATGGGAAACATTTAGCCATTAACGAAAATAAGAGTATCATGTGACCTATGCCACACTGTTTGCCCAAATGTATCAGGCTTAAAGCCAAAATGCACCACAAGCAGTTCCCTGAAAATACCTGTAGATATCCAGATGGAATTTTTTGAAAACTTTTGGTTCTATAGAATACACCTCTGAAAATTGATTGTGCTATTACAGTTGGATGAATCGAACAGTTCTTGTTCCGCTTGCTTACCCCTTAATATAGCAGGACATTGTTCTGCTATCTTGTTGGCCACACAAGCCAAGGTAGACAAGTTAACAAAAAATATTAGAGTCTAGGCATTTATGTAAAATTATTAGTGGCTGACTTCACTGCATAATTGTTTGTGTTTTTATCTCCATTACTTAGCTTGGTGATGTTCACTGTTGCAAGGGTTGTCTTGAGCTGCTGAACCTTAGGCTCATCTGTTTTGACTTTTCACTCAGCATCTGTTTTAGCAGTGGATTTCCCTGCACATTAAACTTCAACACCTCACATTCGTGACACTGTAACAAGAGTCAACAAAAAGTAAACACTGTGTCTAGGAGTTCTTAATTGGTGCCTCACAACAGCACTAGCAACATTCCCCTCCCCTTGTCCTATCAAGAAATACTGTGAGGAGTGGCAGGGCACCATTAGTGTCATCCTCTATGACAAATTCAAATCAGTGATTCAGTTTAAATACTCCTCCTCATTTTTACATCAACAGCATTGATTCCTAATCTGTGTGCATTTTAGTTTCTTCTTCCTGTTTCCTTAGAATAAGGAGGAACAACGTTGAAATAGCCTACTTTAAATACACCATTTGGTGACAGTGGTGGTGTTTCTGATCCTAAATTTAAAATGAAATGTGTCATGTGTTAAAATTGATCATACACTAAACATCTTAAACCTTTAATGGTATTACTTACAGTGGGAAGTATGTATTATAGTACAGACACTTTATCAGCTCATTCACTCCCAGAGTTTATTGACTGTTTCCAGTTTCAGAGGAAAGAGGTCATAATGGTCCTCTCTTTGCCAGTGGTAATGGGAGCCCTATAGCATTGACCTGGTAGATCTGTATTCAGTTTCTTTCCCTAATGTAAAATGTAACAGCCTTCTACCCACTGGGCAGTTTGCTCTACTGTAATACCGCTGAATTTCTCTTGCAGCCTGTGTCAAGGTTTGAACTTTCCAAATTATGTATTTCAGACATTGAGAAAGAAAGGACTTAATGGCTGTGACAGTCCAGACCCCGATGCAGATGATTCAGTAGGTCACAGCCCTGAGTCTGAGGACAAGTACAGGAAAATTAATGAAGATATTGATCTAATGATCAGCAGGCAAAGATTGTGTGTAAGTACTCTGAGCCCCTTTCATTTTTTTTACTTTTTGATATTTCTCTGAACCTGGCAGGCATTGAACAAGAAAGAAAACAAAGGTTGTGAAAGCCCCGATCCTGACTCCTCTTACGCTCTCACCCCACGCACTGAAGAAAAATACAAAAAAATTAATGAAGAATTTGATAATATGATCAAGAGCCATAAAATACCTGTAAGTACCAAAGGTTAGATGGCTGTTTGCTCATAACTGCTGCAGTAACCTACCTTAACCCTTTCAGTTCTGGTCTTTTATCCAAAGCATTTCAGGTAGAAATGGGTTTTCATAGCCCAACATATATAATCAAATAACATGGCTATAAAATTTCACGCGACCATATTTTTCTCTTGAAGTCTCTGCATTTGACACATAGGCAATGCCTATTACAGGTGAAACCTATAGAAGGAACTGAAATATACATATACCCATTATATTCACTCAGTTTACAGAACTGTTTACCACACCACTCGCCTAAATTATATCTAAAACATAACAATGGGAATCCTTTGTAGACAGGCCAGCAAACCCACATAATACTTTCTGTGGTGATATAGAAAAAACAATGTAGAACTGAAATTATTTTATATATAGCAATTAATGCATTTTGTGCGTGTCACTTCATTTCTTAAGCCTCTGTGCTAAATTCAGTTACAGTACTGAAGGGTTACAGCTAATTGCTCGCTGCAGAGAAACAGACTGCATGAGAGCCTAATGGTAGGATTCAGACATGTTTGTGTGTTGGGGTGATTTACAGCTTTATCAGAAGATTTGCTTTGACCTCTTCAGCATTTCTTTAATGCTTTAACATGAGCTAAATTTTTGTTTTAACAAAGTCAAAAATTCTAACCGTCAGTCATATGCCTTGCCAGATACGTAAGAGAAATAACTCCGCATGTGCTATTTTGTTTGCACAAACATAAAGAAAAAATAAGTTTTGTCACTGTTTAATAACATTACACTTGTGATAAAAACTGACAAAAGCTAAGAAATTTGCAGTTGCATCTGACCTGTCCTTGTGAAGGAAAGGGTAGAAAACTGTGTAAGAAAAATGAAGAGCATTTATCTTTATTTACAGCCAAACTTTCAGCCAGCTTCAAGCAAACATTAAAATTTGCATATCAGCATTTACACAATTAATGGCTTACACCCTGCTGAAGTGAGGGTGCAGTCATTTTGCATATGCAGAACCCAAACTTGTACATGCAATTTGGGTGGTTGGGTGCACCCAGAATTTGTAGTCACAGTCAGTTACACATACAAAAGTTGAAATCCAAACTCATAGCAAGTTTCCCTTAAGAATTATCTGATTCTTCTCTCACAATTTAAAGTTGTTTAAATTAGTATTGTGAATAGTCTTTCATATGAGTCCTGGTATACTTTGTTAAAATCCTTAAAATGTGTATGAAACATTTAACTGAATTTAATTGAATACACTTCTGTTCCATTCCTCCTCTACTTTTCCATTTCCCTTCTCTTCCTAATTGCTTTTATCAACAAAAGAATTTAAGCTGCCACCAGGGTTTTGGTAAATCAAGATTCTGGAAACCTGGTTCAGCAAGCAATGGTTACAACTTTAGGTTCAGACAGAAAAGCAGTTCCCCAGTCTAACCCATGGCACTTCACAGAAACTACTGTGAAGGTGCAGACAGAAGTGATCGTTTTTGCCCAATTCGGCCCCTGAATATGCTCTACAGCCATGGCCAAATGCAAGTGCATGGCTGCAGAATGCTTTAAAAGGGCCCAATCCCACAACAATCTGAACTCTCATTTCATGGGAGTTCAGATGGAGTCACTTCAAGGTAGAGCACCTTCATTAATTTGTGTCTGTGTATCCCAGGTGAAGGGCTGGGCTGATGCGGCCTTCCTCCTGGTGCTGTTTTCAGAATGGGAGTGGAAGGAGGGGAGTGGAGGGAGCTTGTTCTTGGGGTTGCACTGCCCACACTGGAGAGTGGGCCAGGTGGATTGGAGCCTTCCCAAAGGTTGGGAAGTTCATCAACATGTTGATGAAAAAAGACTTTAATTTTTATTAATTTCTGTGAAACTGCTTTGTAGTTGTTTGATGAAAGGCATTATAAATTGCAAAATATTAATGTTACTATTTTTGTAAAGGAGGATTCTAACAGACTTCAGACTCACTCTGTACATTTACAAATCACAAAACTGTGATAGTTGCTCTTAAATATAGTTGCACTCAAAGATATCCTTCACCATAATGGATGCAGGTT
This sequence comes from Crocodylus siamensis, assembly GCF_052110815.1. NCBI lineage: Eukaryota > Metazoa > Chordata > Crocodylia > Crocodylidae > Crocodylus > Crocodylus siamensis. The sequence continues at coordinate 44,208,101 of NC_143397.1, read as the reverse complement.
CATGAAGCAAAACTGGAAAAAAATGAACAAGTCAAGCTTCATAATGTCTAGGAAAGCATGATGTATAAATTAGACCTGTGCTTGAACATGTAAGAAAATAAAAATGCTGCCAGATCAAAATTGGCTTATACTCTTAATGAAAAAGGTCAATAAATTTTCCTCAGAATAGTCTGAGGATAAGAATTTACATGTTTCCTAAGTATCTGATAATGTGTACTTACCAAAGCATTGCACAGTGAATAGAAGTCCACTAGAAAGCAGCTACGGACCTCTCTGTCTTTGAGCATAAGAATTAGCTAGACTTGGCTGAAATTTGCCAAAACATCTTTAAAAACATGAAAGCTAACACAGAATGTTTGTCTATTCATTTTTCAGGGTTTTTGACACCCAAGATTTTGTTTTCCACAATATTTTGTAGACCAGCTTGCAAAATTCACTCCTAGCTCAATGCTGTGTGATTTTACTCAGTTGAAATTTTACATTAGCCATCTTTTGACTTGTGGAGAGAAGACAGGCTAAGACAGAACAACATATCAGAAGTCACACACAATAACATTGTGTTGAATGCACTGAGGTACATCAGGTCCTGTCTGTGATAGACAAGATACATGCATGCTTGTTTTGCCTCCAGCAGTGGTAAAGGGATCTGTACCAGGTCCTGCACACATTAGTCAAGGAAACATGAATGTAAACACACATTTAAAGCAGCCAAAACCAAAGTAGTAAATTTGCAGCTGGGAGTTTGAGGGGTAATACTGGTGATGCCTTGTTTTCCACCAAGACCTCACAGTATACCCAAAGCAGGCACAAAGGTTATTTATGCCCCATATACTTTGACTGAACAAAGAATAAAATTAAGAACATGTTCTTTCAAATTAATTTGCGCATAAAAACAAAGAATAAACCAACTTAACTAAGGTCAACTACATGTAAAGTACACTGTAAGATGACCTCGCTGTATTCACACTCTATTTAAAAAGCATGCTAAACCAAACACTATATATATGTCTAGTAATGGGGCATGTAAATCCTGCAGCTAAATTAAGAATGCCTTTAAAGAATGACCGCAGAAAACCTAATAACTGTTTTGGCAATGTCCATATGTTTCAGTAATGAATAAACTGTAGTGATAATAGTAGTAGCAGCAGCAGAAATCAGGATCGGGACCCCAAAGCTGTGCTCTGAGCAGTCACTGAAAAAAGACAACCTTTATCCTGAATTGCTCACAGTCAATAGTCAGATACAAGTGGATGAAAGGTAGAGAATGGAAGCAGAAGTTGATTAATTTAAATGGCTTTGTTATATCTTCAGGTGGATTTTTTTTAATTGGTACAGAAAGAAGGATTAAGGGAGCAGGGAAATAAAAAAAAAACAGAAAACATTAGGTACCCATCATATAATCTAGGCCCTATGACCTGCAGGCTAGGATTTGTAGGCCCAACGGTACAGATGATTGTAACAGTATGCAGAATGATTCCAGAGCGGGGAGGGAGGGGATGGAAAGTGGGGTCACATGCAAAATCTCCAGCACCCAAGTGCCTCTTGAAGCCTACAGAGCAAGGAGAAAATAGAATGCACACAGAATGACCCTGCATGGGGAGCTCTGCACCTCCAAAACAGGCTGCCAGGTTAGCAGCCCCATGTTTACCTTTTCAACAGGAACACCCTGGTGGAGAGTTGGCAATCCAATTGGACCTGAATTCATGGCCCAGAACTTGTTAGAAATGTAGAAGCCATCATTCCAACATGTAGCCCAGAATAGTTGATGTAGGATCTGGCTAGCAGCTTCATGACCAGCCACTCTAATCTGTAGGGTTTCTGTCCCTACCTCAACCTCATTGGGCTCCCCTGCCACATCTCTGCTATTTGGGGTTTGTGTAAAAAGGTGAGATTTTAATTCATTGCATTTTTAGATTTTCCTATATACCTGATATAACTTTTCAAATTATTCAGTATGTGTGCAACTCTAAGGAATTGGGCCTGCAGTCATAATACACACAAAGATCCTATTTCTGAATCATGTGAATCGTGAAACTTCCTGTGTAGAACAGGTTCCATATGTAGGCACAGGTTTGATAATGAACATAAAATCTTGCAAGGGTGCTGCAGAGAGGCCTCTAGTTGGGTTTCACTAGTTATATTTTTTAAATATGTAATTACTTATGCTGTCTATTTATGAAAAGCAGAATATATCACTTAAATATCCAGAACTCCAGAATATAGTAATACATACAGATTTGATTGCTAGCCATTGAAACAAAGAAATAATACTCTCCCTACCCCCCCCCGGACTTGAAACAGCCCCTTGAACCAGCCTTTCAGGAAAGTTGGCCATTAGGGACATCAGATATGACTGCATAGGAGCAAAGAAAAGCTAGTTCTACAATCATACTCTGCCCTGAACTGGAATCTTGTTCACTTGCTGCATATCAGTGGCAAACAAAATGATTTCTGAATTTATATGACTAAAATATAGCTGGAAAAAAGGAAAAAGGAGGGGAAAAGAGTAAAAGGGGTTTAAAACTGCCATAATTAAACAGCCAGTGATCCAGTATGCAAGACAGCAGTGAACTACTACCATGTAAATAACTGAATAGCCACAGAATCTATTTCAGGGTAGAACATGGGTGAAGCTATGCCCCTTCCACCTTGTCCCGACACAACGGGGCTATAGCACTATGCATACAGCAGTTCTCATCACATTCATGCCAGGTCCCAGAAGGCATTGTCAGTTTACCAGCATTCAAAACATGAGTCAGCACCTGCCTCAAAATCATGTAGTTGGTTTACAAAAGATGAAATTTTTTAAGCAATGTATCTGAGTTTTTTTTCATTTGCCTCAGAAAACATTTTCAAGTTTTTCATTGCAACTATGAGAGCAGGTAAAAAAAACCATAAAGCTAGAATTGCCACATATTCGTCTTGATACCAGAACCTTATACAAGCAAGTATACAAGCAAGACTCACAAAACCATGGCTACTGCATTGTACATTTTCCAGATATAATGACTGCCATTTGACACTGCCACTCAAGACTGCTGCTGCTTCTGCTCCCTGTGAAGCTCAAAGACATAAGAGGCATAATTTGCCACAGTTGGCAAAATGCTTTATTGAAAGAGATCCTTCAGGACAAGGAGATTCTACTTTTAAACAAAGAAAAACAGTATATTGGAAAGGCTGTGTCCCCTTTCTTCCTCCCTTCCCCCACCCCCCAAAAAAATCAGTTTTGCTTTTTGTCACATTTTCAAGGAACACTTTGCTGCTTTTACATCTCTTCCAAAATATAGAAGTAGTTTAACAAGAAAAGTAATTATGTTTGATCATGCCTTTAATATGATTGGGATTCATTCCTGTTGCTAAAGCTACTTGTACTGAAACTAAAGCTTACCCTTCTGAATTCCACCCCTTCTAATTTTTTTCCATGAAATGAAGTCATCATAATTATTTACCTTTGATCTTACAGTCATCTGTGACACCAGATTAAGATATCACAAGTGAACAAGTATGACTTCAATGCATGGAAGAAAAAGAAAATGCAGCTACATGAAGCAGGGTTTTGTTTTAAACAAAAGTGAGGGGGAAACCCTTCCAGTGTTCACAAAGCAAAAGCACAAACTCCAGTAAAATGTAGTGATTTTTAAAGCCATTTTTAAAAACCTTGTTTAGTGCCTAAACCATAGTTAGTTCCTACTTTTTAAACTCTTCTCTTGATTCTCACAGGGAGGGGAGTTTAAATGTTTTAACCACCAGTTCCAAATTTTTGAACTAAATATAGAGTAACTGTACTTGAAGACTGTTGTGCTTCTGTACTATTCTTGTCTTTGTTTCCCTTTTTTTGCATGTACAGGCTGTTCCACCACCCAACTTTGAGATGCCAGTTTCTATCCCAGTGTCCAACCACAACAGTTTGGTATACAGTAACCCAGTCAGCTCACTCGGTAACCCCAACCTTTTGCCACTGGCCCACCCTTCTCTGCAGAGAAATAGCATGTCTCCTGGTGTGACACATCGGCCTCCAAGTGCAGGTAACACAGGTATGCTTTGTTAAATCCCATTTCTTTAACTGATCTTTTCTGGGAGATAACTAATGTGTCTTTTTCACTTTAAACTGTACTAAAAGAGCAAGATCCTCTCAGTCATAATAGTTTCCCCAAAACTACCGTGTTGAAAAATCAAAGACAAAGCTGAAAAGGTTCCTATGCCAAAATTAGAAAATAAAAATAACCCTGAAATAATGTTCTTGAAACAGATGAATATTGGCTAAGATTAAAGGAAATCAATAAAAGATAAAAGGGAGATGATTTGCTGTTTTACTAAAAAGGCAGCTCATCTGTTTGTTTCATGCAAGAATTCAGCAGACAGATTTCCATAAAATTTGAAAAAATAAAGTGTGGTCAAAGCAAGCCTGTCTTTTAAAAGTAAAATAGGCCTCTAATTACTGAAATCAACAGTCGAGACGTTAAATGGAGGATTTGTGATTATTTATATATTCAAAAGATCATTGATGGGTAAATGTTAGTCCATCTCCAAGCTGGAATGTCTTGTTGGATAAGCAATCAGTTGCTTTCTATGCTTAGTGATATATAGGGTCACCTCTGATCAGGATAAATGAGGATTAGTCTCATTCTTTGTGGCCAAAGCAATGTCATCCTTAAGGATTTTGAGTTCCATTCAAGGACTCCAGTCCAAGGAAGAGTTAAAAAAAATCCTCAGAGCAACTGTGTGTGAAAGGGTTGAGAAATTTATAATCAACAATTAAGCAAATACATACTATAATTACATAATTTATAGTACCTTCACTGTTCACTGGCCTTTTCCAATAAAGTAGTATTTATCTTGTTTTTTCTAATTCAAATAAAATTAAAATAAATCCGCTTTACAAATGATTACGTATAGTCAGACTGAGTATAATTTTTTTTAATATTAGTGATTTTTCTTACGCAATGGAAAGCTGAAAATCTACAGGCTATCAGCTATTGCATTTATTTTTAAGCTTGCCTGTCACCAATGAACAAACATGATAGCTGTTAAACCTTACTAGGGGCATTTAAAAATGTTTCAACTATGGACATGAACTAGTGGACACTAAAGTCACTTAGGAATGCTTGTAGGCTTAAGATCAGGCCATCTGTGAGTAGAAAGCTGGTTAGTATTGCTTAAAGTGTTTAACTTTTGTGGTTTGGGTTGGGGTTTTTTTTGTTTCTATGTTTGTTTTTGGTTTTGGTTTCTTGTCATTCTCACTGTGACTTTTATTTAAAACCATAGGTGGCCTGATGGGTGGGGACCTCACAACCGGTGCAGGCACCAGTGCAGGTAAAAGGAAGATTACTCATATTAAATATTATAAATCACTGGGGCACCAAAACAGATAGTTAGTATAGACTTAGTCTTTAAAAAATTGTATGTTTGGGATGATTTTTAAAGTGTTCAGCATTATGGTAGTTCTCTCAGTTCAGTGGGAGTTTTACCGTCAACTTCAAGGGGATCAGCATTAGGCTAGTGTTCAGCACCATTCAAAACCCCACCTCCTGAAAACCCCATGTAAAAATCTCTGGACGTCTTCATTTTCCACTTAACGTCAAGGATTTCAATAAAAATCTTTGGGCCCAGTGATATAACCCTTAGACTACCAAAAGTCCTAGTGAAAGTCAATTCTAATTGAAATCCTGATTCTTATTATATATATTTCAGTGAAGTTTAAGTACATGCTTCAGTTTAAGCACATGTAAACTGTCCCTGCTCAGCAAAATACCTTAGCATGTGCTTGAGTTAAGTACATGTTATTTGTATTCTTTTTGAGCCAAAAAGGTAACAGTGAAGAGCCAGAAGTGAACTGTCGCCTAATTTTAAGCATTTTCTTAATGCTTCATGGTATTGGTCCCTAAGAGACAAGGAGAACATTGGTTTATCCACTCACTGGCTGACTGGGAGCTATATGAAAGATTAGTAGGGAGATCCATGTTGTGTACCATAAACCAGAGATAGCAGTAATTGGTGATATATACAGAAGCTGACCCCCTTGACACTGTACTTTAGAGGGACTTACTCCTGGTACTTGAAACACTATTTCTTTTTGGGCTGCACTCTTCTCATCTTGCCTCAGATCACACACTTTCATTTTTCATTGTGTGCAGATGACTTGCAGATGTTTGTGTGATACATCTCTAGTAAAATTGAAACTGAGCATCACTGTAACCAAGTAACTTTTGACTAGTACTGCACCTTTCAGAGGTCATTTTATATTCACTTAGGACTAGAACTTACAGACAATAGAAACATAAGGCTTTTTGGTTGTCTCTTGTTTTCATAATACCCATACTAGAAAATGACAATTTCCTTAATTATCTTTTGTTATTCTTTGTAACACAGCTGAAAAAAGATTTGGTCTGTTGGTGTTTGCATGTTAGACCCTTCCTTGACAATTTACATGATAGAAGTTTTAGATTCTGCAGCAATGAAACAGGGAAAGTAAATTGATTGCCCTGTTAATGGGCTCCCTCTACTGGCTTGCTAAGACATGCCATTGTAGTACAGCCATGGGCCTGTCTGTTGTTTTAGAAAGGTGCTGGGAATTAGTAAACACAATGTGTCTTTTAAATATATATATTTGTGCACACTAAAATAGAAGTTATTCTATGTGTCCAGTTGTCTTTATCATTCTTTATGCTCTCTAAAACCTGTGTATTATCATACTCAGTTGGAGGACATATTCTTTTTACATGCATACTATTTCTCTTTGAAATAAGTGTAATGAAAAGGACAGAAAGAGGATAGAGAAATATAGAGAATTTGAGTTGCTTATTGGCAATATTATACACTTGACTTTCAAGCAATGTACCTTTGGAGTCATCAATTGATTTAGCTGTATATAAAACAGACATTACTAAGAATGCATCATAAATATTTAATTGTATGAATAGTCTTTGTTCTTTATCTAGTAAAACACCAATACAGTTATGCTTGTCATGCCTTAAATTCAAAGCAATAGGAGGGATTTGCTATAGTTATGAAGAAAGATGAGAGGTCATTATAAGGCCGAATCATCTGCCTCAGTAGCATCATTCAACAATGCCACTATTTTGGAGAGTTCTCTCTTTCTCTCTTAAGGGTACAGAAGAATAAACATCAAAAGTTCTCTTTGTTCAACACTTTTTGTAAGAAACAGAGACCCCTGTGTTTTTTCCATTTGGCTTCTTAGATGCTCATAGCATGATCATGTGGTTTAATCTGTTAGGGTTCATATTTTTCACCATATTATAACTTATAAATTTGCATTTTTCTGCAGTATCTAAAAATAGCATATATTTGAAATAATACACTCCAATGAGAAGATTTGAATTAAGAGTTCCATTTCAGTCACTACAAAAATGAAACAATTTTTTATTGTTAACACAAGGGCGTCAGTTTCTGCATTACTTTAACAAATTACATGATAACTAGAAAATGGCAAACGGAATAAGCTACTTAGGTTAGGTAAGTCCATGTTTTGAAAACTATGTTATTTTGTTGTGTTGAATTGTTCCAAGTAATAACCCTGAAATCACTCACAGTTTTACCTTGGGAGTCAACCCAAGATATAAATAGAACTGCAGAAAGCTGACTGCTTCTTTATTATCCTACACAACCAAATACCAGTAGTGGTATTTTTAACTAAAATCAAGGTTATCTCAGGTTTGTTAGTGTAAATTTGTTCTTATTCTAACACTGGTTGGACAGTTGATATCATGTGACAGTAGCAACTGCCAACAAAATTAGTGTGAACTTCCCATTTTGTATAGTTGCTAAATTATAAATATAGCAGTGTCTTTGGTGCCATTCTCTTAAACCAGAGACCTTTGATTGAAAGAAAGAACAAGAGTTCTTTGGACCTAAATCAGTATGCTCTCAAACCACTTTTTAGTTACATCCTTCAGTTTAACCCATAGCTAACATGAAAATGAGGTGACATGCTACCTGGTAACATAGTAAAGTTTATGAAGTTATTTTAAGTTTTAAGGAGACCGTTATTCTTAGATGTAAACCATGTAAGTTATGGGTAACTTGACAAGAAGCAAATCATGTCCATTAGTTGTTTTTAGTACTGTTTGTTAATTAAGCAATAGTTTGACATCAATGTTGAAAGTCTGGTAAAATGATAAAGATTTCAAAAAATGGTTAACTGCTTTTTAAATCATAATGCTTTTGTTTATCTTGGAGGCCTTTCTTTGCAAGTATATGTTTGATCTTGTGGTTAGAACTATCTCTGAGGTTGGGTTATATTTTGCAGTTTATTCCACAATGAGACCATTGGGTAATGAACACTTTTTTCCCTCTTTTTCTATTTAATTTTTCCAGTCCATGTAACTAGGAATATATTGTGAAGGTGTTTCAACTCAGTAGTTTCTTGTATAAAACTGAATGAATCCACCTTAGTCAACAGACTTTCTTCAAGTTTACAACCCAATAAATAATAGTAATAATTAGTTATAATAATAGCAGAAATAAAATAAAATCTTTAAAGACAGTCTAACATACTTAAAATGTACTCTAGTATTTTCCTCAGAAGTGTCATTTTTATTTTGTTTCTATACTTTTCTGTAATTTGCTCTTCTGTCAGTTCCATTTATTCTCTACCATCTTTCTTAAGCCACATGGCTAAATTTTCAAAATATTTAGAGATTTTGGGACCTGATTTTCAAATGGTACTAACTACTCATCTTCTGTATGTGGCTTCTTTACAGTAACTCCAGTTGGACATTAAATCATTAGTCACTAAAAAATTACTAGTCATTTCTAGAAACCTAGTTCCTTTTAAAAACTTATTCCAATAGTAATCTATAGATCATGAGGAGGCAGTGAGTACTTAAGGAGGGATTCTGACATTTACCAGATCATGGTGGATCTTCAGTTCATTTAGGACTGTGCCCAAGACCTTTTCATGCAATATTTAATTAATTAAATAATTTGGGAAATGTTGGGAAAATGCAATAACTGTTAGATTATTCCATTTCCCTTCTGATTTTTGAACTTTCAAAGGGTTCTTCTTTAACTATGATTTTTTTTTTTAATATAACTTAGATTTTCCAATAATCATTTGACTCCCAGAGATAAGTCTTACAACACTAAGATGTGTGGGGATGTGGGCACACTAGATGAGAGAAATAGGCTGCAATTGGACCTAGACAGGTTACAGGGGTGGGTGGATGAGAACAGGATGGGGTTTCAACACTGACAAGTGCAAGGTGATGCACCTGGGGAGGAAGAACCTGCACCATACCTACAGGCTGGGGAACTCCCTTCTCGTCAGCGCAGAGGCAGAAAAGGATCTTGGAGTCATCATTGACGCCAAGATGAACATGGGCCGGCAGTGTGGGGGGGCAGTCAGGAAGGCCAACCGCACCTTGTCATGCATCCACAGATGCATCTCGAGCAGGTCCAAAGAGGTGATCCTCCCCCTCTATGCGGCACTGGTCAGGCCGCAGTTGGAGTACTGCATCCAGTTCTGGGTGCCACACTTCAAGAGGGATGTGGACAACATGGAGAGGGTCCAGAGGAGGTCCACTCGCATGATCGGGGGCAGCAGGGCAGGCCCGACAAGGTTGAACCTGTTCAGCCTCCAGAAGAGAAGGCTGAGGGGGGATCTAGTGACCTGTTACAAACTAGTCAGAGGGGACCAGCAGGCATTGGGGGAGTCCCTGTTCCCCTGAGCACTACCAGGAGTGACTAGAAATAACAGTCACAAGCTGGCAGAGGGTAGGTTCAGACTAGACATCAGGAGCCTCTACTTCACTGTCAGGGCGACTAGGATCTGGAACTAACTTCCAAGTGAAGTGGTGCTGGATCCTACCTTGGGGGTTTTTAAGAGGAGGCTAGAGGTACACCTTTTTCATGCCAAGGCAGGGGGTCGGACTTGATGATCTGCTTAGGTCCCTTCTGACCCTACGAACTATGAAACTATGAAAATACCAGATATAGTGTGAAACATGTTCAGAGGCACATTAATGCACAGGCCCTTATGGCCCCTGCCCTTAGGAAATGGCAGGTTTCCCCTTGTAGTCAGGCAGCATTCTAGACTGCAGGGGGTCCTGCTTGAGGCTGCCAGGAGTGGGACGCAAGGGATGGCCCGTTCACATGCTGCACACATGCAGATGACTAGGAATACAGCTGTGCAGTGTGCAAGGCAGCTCCCTGCAGGTAAGTCTATGGAGGGGGAAGGGGAATTGGGGGGGTAACAGATTGAGGCCCCCACAGTGAGGAAGGGAGAGGGGGCGAGAAAGGGAGACTAGGAATACAGTTGCACAGTATGCAGAGCAGCTCTCTGTAGGTAAGCCTGTGGAAGGGGAATGGAGGAGGTAACAGATTGAGGCCCCCACGGTGAGGGAGAGGAGCAGGGCCTTGGGTTGGGGGTGCTGCCCAGCCAGGGCACTGCATGGGACTGAGGCAGAAAATGGGATAGAGCCATGGTTGGAACATCGAGGAGGCATGTGGGATGGAGCAACTCCCTGCTGCTGCACAACGCCCCCCCAGGGGAAGCATAGATAGGGGTGTGTGCCCCCCTGTATTTGTGTACATGATGGATGAAGGCTGCTCACTGTGGACTTGACGCCCTCTGCTCTGCTGCCTTTCCCTTGGGAGTCCTGTGCTGGCTGTGCACCCCCTGCCCACACTGCAGCAGCGAGGCAGCAAGTTGTGTCTCCCACTGCCGGGAGGGCAGGGGGCGCATAGCTGGCACAAGGCCACTGGGGCAAGGGCAGCAGAGCGGACAGCCTGCTCCATTGGCCCCTCACCCTGCTGACATCCAGCTCCCAGGGTCCAGCTGCAGGGGAGGAGTTGCATGATACATTCATGTTTATAATGGGGTGTAGTGGGCCTCCAATTTTCTGTTTGCCCAGGACCCCAATAAATCTTAATCCACCAATGCTCATGTTAGTTATAAGAACTGACAATGCTACATCTTGTTTGATAGGTGCAAGATTCAGAAAATCTTGTTCTTCAGAATTGCTGAAATTCAGACCTATATGAATTTTGTACAAGACCTATGTACTATTTTAAGTCCCGTTTGGTCCTTTTGCAGCTGATGCAATGCATAAATATCATGTTAGTTTTTTTCAGAGAAGGGAATTTCACCTACTTAAGTATTTTGGAAGCAATTTTTCAAGAATGAAGGCTTCTGTCAATGCACACGGATCACACACTGACCAACAGTTTCACCAAAAAAAGGACACTGTATACATTATCAACAAAGCAGTGTGCATATATATATGGGTGCATGCAAGTACATTCTTGGTGTAGACCTCCACCCCTACTTTGTGAAAGTTTGGCCTTTACTGAGTTTCCAATAGTTGCATAGGTGTTGAAGTGATACATTTTTACTTGTTCTCTGTCTTACATTCTCTCTAATTCACAGTGTCTCAATATTTGTATTTATAAAAAAGATAGATTTGAAAGGATTGAAGGCAAAAAGTCCTATGATCATGAGTAATGAACAGTTGTCTGAGTCATACAGATAAGCAGTGCCTTGGAAGCAGAATTTTAAAGACAAGCAGGATGGCTTTTGTTTATATATGACAAGCACTTTAAAATAGTCATTTAGGAATATATGCCCAAACAATAACTTGGAATTATTGGATGAAATCCTGGGTTCCATTGAAATTAGTGGGGGGTTTGCAAATGACTTCAGTGATCCCAAGATTTTACCCATTGTATTTTCTGTACTGCCTGCACAGAAGGCATCATGCTGTCTTTTTTCACTGTATTCTGCAATCTGTATCTTTGTTCAGAGACAGAGAGAATATAAGGAAGCATTGCAAATCAGCAAACATCTGGGTTTCATGCTTACTCTTGAGTAATGAAAGAAATAGTTGATGCCTCCTGAATCTTGGAATGCAGCTATGCCTTTGCTCTGGGAACGAAAGCAAAAAATGAATTTAGCCTTTTGGAGCTGGGAGTACAAATCTTACAGTATAGCAGCATGTACATTGTACACATTCTTGACAATATTGAGCTCTTGCCCTTTATCTTTTAACATGATCCCCAATTAAAGTATTCAGGCTGTAGATTCCAGTTGTTGTCCATACATTTGCAAACTGGTAAGAGTGGAGTTGTTGCCCAGAGTTTCAAAAAAATCGAAAAGTTAGGGAAGAGTTAATAGCTACTTTGAACTCAAGTTTATATCTTATGGATTTTTAGAACTATTTTTAAAGGTTTTATCATCATATAGTACATGCAAGTATATACCATGCACTGTCCTTTTATGAGTACATTTATTCTAACAAAAATGTTGGAAAACTAGGAATGTGTGATTTGTGATTAGAACATGTAATCAGAACATGATGTAAAACTACACTGTTCATGTCTTCAGCAGTTATGCATATTACAAAAATATGTAATTTAACTAAAATGCCACTTACCACTGTTTATGAAAAATAAACCTTCACCAATATATTTAAAATATATTCTGGAAACTGAAAATTACATTTTCATATTTTACACTGCCCTAAAATTTGAGGACCTGAAGAAGAATGCTTTATACCCAAAGCTTGTCAAACATCTCTCCCAGCTAAGCAGTTGGTCCAATAACAGATGTCACAAAAAATACTTGCCTCTCATATACTTCCTGGGCCATCACAGCTGCAACAGCACTCCAATTCTACTGAAATTGGAGTTGATTCTTATCCTGAAATATTTTTCTTAAACGGTGTAGCATTATTTTCCCCCAAAAAGGACACTGATTTCAAATAGCTAAAGAAGTAAATGAGTTATCCTGAGTTTTAAAAAGACTTTCAAGCAGTCATGTGTAGAAAAGTGCAAGAATAAAGTCTACAGATTCATGTTTTTCCCTTGATATATTATAGTTGCCAGTAATGTGTTTTCCCCATTATATACCATATTTTTCGGACCATAAGACGCACCTTTTTCCCCCCAAAAGTGGGGGGAAAACGAGGGTGCGTCTTATGGTCCGAAGGTGTGTGTCCCGGGGAGATGGGGCGGAGCTTGCCCGCGGAGGCGGCGGAGCCTCAGCGGGACATCCGCCGCTTGTTTACACCGGAAGCCGGCGCCCGTGCCGGTGGCTGGGAGCCGGCAATAAAAATGGCCGGCCACCGGCACACATAGTCTCTCCTGCCATAAAAACTGGGTGCGTCTTATGGTCAGGTGCGTCTTATGGTCCAAAAAATACAGTAAATCTGTTTGACCCTTGTTGTGATTTAACACTCGAGGGCAGAAAGGAAAGAAAATGTAGCTTGTTAGTTGTATAGGAAGGACACAATTGCAACTCCCCATGTGTGAGTATGCAAAATGGAGAGATTGATTTATCACATACTCAAATGTATACATGCTTAACCACTTTACTGGATAAGGAATTAATTTCTTATAGAAATTGGACAGGCAGGTCCATGAGAATCTTATTTCTAAAACTAGATTTTAAAAGAGCTCATAATCATATTTCCAAGATGTTAGCACCCACAGTTGGTAACGTGTAGTCAAAAGAGCTCTTCCCCTTTTTAAGCACCGAAATAAGGACAGATTTCAGAATAGCTCCACACCCAACAGTTCTAACTGCTGCTGCCTGCCAGGATTTTGAGCACTGATTTATTTTCAGGCTTTGACCCTGGGGTACCAGAATTTACATGTCTAGTGCTTACAGTAGCACTGTATTCCATAAAAGGCTGAAAGGACAGTGACATAGAAACCACACAGGTTTACCTCTTGTTTTACATAGTACCTGTATCTCAACAAAGGCAGGACATGCCTGGCTGCTATCAACCAGCAAGGCCAAAGGTCTACCTGAACCTTAGCAGCCACTGGGCTAACATAGTTAAGGTGCATCAGCTTTTATAGCCAACAGTACACAGAGGACTGATACAACTAGCATAACATCTAGCTGTCTTTAACTTCCTAATCTGCATGACAAAGGCCCCATTTACAGCTGTGTCAACATGTGCTAGCTCAGTGATTCTCAGCTAGGGTATAATGTCACCTCGGGCTCCCTCAAAATCTCTGCAAGGGAGCTGCGCACCCAGCCCCAGTGTAGAGAGAGATTAAGATGTTTTGGGGCCCTGGGCAAGAAGAGAATGATGGGGGGAGGATTTCTCCACTCCCCACAGGACCTGGGCTCCAGCAGGGGGAGGAACCTCTTCCTTTCTTGGTGCTGCTGAAGCGGAGGTATGGACCTGGTTCTCATACACTCACTGGCAAGTATGGAGAGCAATGTGGAGTAAGTGAGGGAAAGATTTATTTGCATGCTCATTTGCATAATCCCAGTGTATGCAAAATGGGTATGCAAATGAATCTTCTTGTTTGCTTTGTATTGCTCACCATGGCTGGCCGGTGAGAGTGGGGTCAAAAAATGAATAACTATCATATACCCAGTACCACTATCCCCCCTTCCTCCCCCTCCAGGCAACCAGGCCCATTTGTTAATCTGCCTATGCCCCTGTGCAAGGAAGTAAGTGCACCACTTGCTCCTCCTCCTGCACAGTACCCCAAACCTGCCCCAGCATCCTTCAGAGAACAGTTTACACAGCTGCCCTCAGCCACCCTGGTACCAGATGCTCTAAGCAGCATGCTTTGCCACAAGTAGGGAGAAGTAGGGCCGCTGCTGAGCCATGATTTTCAACCAAGCTCACCCCCTCGCCTGGTCCTCACATACTACCAGGGCCAGAGGGAGGGGCTACAGAAGCAGGTGGTTCTGGTCCCCAACATGCAAGGAGCAGTTGTGGAGGCAGTGGCTGCATTTAGCACCTCAGGTACACACCAGGGATGAGGACCTTCCTCCTCCTAGACTTCACGTATTTTGTTCCCAACCCCCTTCACCTCTGATTCCGTAAGTACCCTCTGCAGGCCATGCATGCAGCCCAGCATTTTGTCCTGGCCGCTTGCGTTCCCCTAGGGGCTACTCATTTCAGCCCCAGGACAGCATCATCCTGACATAACTAAGAGAAATTGGCCTGCCAGTTCCCATCAGTGACCTAAACCCAGGTGTGGGGAGTCCAGGTGCTGCAGTGGGAGCAAGCATGCACAGGGCCCAGCAGAGCTGGGGACATGTCCCTTTCAGTAGTCTGAAAAGGAGAACATCATATATCATGTCATATCATATAGTAATGCAATGCATTAATGCATGACTTAATCATATAATTGTAATGTTTACACCATAATATTCATACTATATTTATATTAGGTTTTTTTAAAAATAGGGTGCTATAAAATTGTGAGATTTAGAAGAGTCCCTTCAATCTAAAAATATTGAGAATCCTTGGGCTAGCCTTTGGCAAACGGGGGAGTGCGATTCAAACCCACATATCTACAGCTGCAACAAGATGTCTTAACCCAAGAGTGGGCAGTTATTTTGGCTGGAGAGCTGCTTAACGAGTTCTGGTGAGGTGTTGTGGACCGCAAAGGTAGCCCTGCCCCTTGATGGTTGCCCTGCCCCCTGATTGCCATCTTGGGACTAGAAGTCCCTCCCTTAACCCCTGATTTTTGCCAACAGAAGTCCCTCCCTTTGTCCCCAGAAGTACGTCTTTTGGCAAGGCAGTTTGCCATCTTGGAATCAGAAAAAAACAAACTATTTAATAAAAATCAAACATGTACAATAACATATTTTAATTTGATTTAAAAAAAAAAATTGTCCTGATTTGTGTGCTTACATTGTATACACAGAGGTGACTGCATAACACAGGGGTGTGGGTGCATATATATGGTGTGTGGGCACATGAAACCCCCCCACTATAAACACGTACCCACCATTGCACACAGTCCCTTGCTACCAGCAGCAGCAGCAGCAGCAGGCAGCAAGCCCTCAGGGTGCTCATGACCTGTGGCAGGCAGAGCCCCCCAGTGGCAAACAGTCCCAGCAAATCCCTAGAATTGCACATGGCTGGGCTGCCAGCTTCATCGCACAGGGCTCACATGCCCATGCCCCATACCACCAAAGGATGCATCATATGATGAAGCCAACAATATGGATCATGGGGTTTAGCCAGAGCAACAGGAACAGGGGCAGATCCAGGCCAACTTCATAGCGTGGAGTTACCCACCATTCCCCATGACCTGTGCATGGCAGTGAGCAGTGCTGAGCCACTGGCTACGTGATGTGGGGCTCTCCACAGAGGCACACGGCTCAGGCAGAGAACCCAGGAACTGCATACAAGCCTTGTGGAGCCCTACACAATGGAGCCAGGTAGACTCTGTGCTCCCACCAGTATGGACTCCCTGCTTCTCCTGCCCTGCCCTGGACCCCCACCACCTGCAGCCCTGGGACACCATCACAGGCCCTATGTTCCATCCAGTTGCTGCTGTGCTCCTGCCCATTGCCCCTCCCTTCTCCCCACCCGCCTGCCGCCACTCCCACCCTTCTCCTACCTCCACCTGCTGCTGCTGCTGCCCTTCCCCTGCACCCACCCACACCTGCCACGGCTCTTCACCACCGCTTCCCACCCTCCCCCCATTGCTCCTCCTCCTACCACCCTTCACTGCCACTTGCCTACCTGCAGAGCTGGGGTCATCAAAGCTGTCCTGCAGGCAAGGGTGGGAGCACCGTGCATGCTGCCCCCCAGGGCTCAGCTGCATGCAAGCATAGCAAGGGCAGCCCTGGGCTAGGCCGAATACAGTGAATTAGTAGGTATCTGCCTGTGGACCAGATGAAATTGCCTGGCAGGCCAGTTCCAGCCCACAGGCTATATTTTACCCACCCCTATCTTAACCATTCAGGGACCCTCCCCTGCACTTCTGATGTTGGTTTTGCTATCCTTAATTTCATACACATTTAAAAAGATAAATATGAAACCCAGTTTGTTTTACATTTATGTGGATTTTCTCATTAATTAAAATGAAGTGGCTGAGCTGATCAGGTGAATATTCAAACTAAATAATGTAGTATACACACACACACGCACGCACGCACACAAATTTAGATGTATAAACCTAATAGAGCAAAACAGTTTTGTTGAAGTGGAAACAAATGAATCAATACAATTAGAGGCAAAGATATAGGAAACAATGTTTTCCTGCATTAGAGTAATGTAATCCTAAATTCCTTAAACAGGATGCCATTAAGAAATTAGCCATTAAGAAATTACCAAACATAGCAAATTGTATGGAGCTATGAACAGATTTTATAAGAACCAATGATAAGAGTATTGACAATGGCAGCTACTTTGTGATGAGTGGATGGAGGGGGAGAAACACCAAGACTCTGCTTGTCTCTCCCTCCATTTTGATATGTAGCACAGAAACCAGGGGCAGGGAGAGCAAAATTAACTTTAAATAGCTATTACACACTCATTCTTGTAAGGCCATTCAGATACCTAGGTAAATTAGAACCGACTCAGGGTTTTTAATGTATGTTTCAGTTGCACAGTTCCCCTAGAGTCTGCCTGCCTATCTAGAATAGGTAATGTATGCTACACTCCAGTCACAGCCTCATATTCTCCTTGTTCTAAGGGATGGGAGGGTGGTTACCTTAAATGTTCTGAAATTTTGATTCCTGGCCAAGCAACCTACATAAATAAGTATACCCCTTAGATATGCCCACTTGGTATCCAGCACATCAAGTCCTCTTCTAAGGATAGATACCTAGCTGACAAGGGCTTATATTATGGTGGTGGTGCCACACACCTCTTATAGGAAGTCCTAGGCACTACAGTACTCACCCAAGACATGGGAGCTCTCCTTATTTTGAAAAGATTCAAACCAACATCTCCCAGAACAATGTCTTAATCACCAAGCTATATAATAGCCTCTATAGGAGCTTCTTCCTTCCCTCCTGTTGAAGCTGGACCTCTGGTAGGCTGTTACGCAGGAGTTATGAGGACATGAGAGTAAATGAGAGAGCCTGATTCTGTAGCATTCAGACATGAATGAGTTAAACCTGGGTTCTGATTCCTACTGCCAAGTCTGGTTATGCATTTTCAATTAGACAGTTCGTGGTTAAAAATAGAAATTACCCTACAAAATAAGCACCTACTCAACTAAGTATCTAGCCTTTCTGTTGCTAATAAGGGTATGTGGCTAGAACAATTAAATCTTCTGCCTTTTTACATTCTTAGAGCAGATGTCCATAACTTGTACCTAAACACCATTTTCCTGCCTCTCCAAAGACCCCAAATCCTGTCCCATCCCACGTATGGCATAACTGCAGTCTACTAGGCTCTCCCAGTATTGATATTGGTATCTTAAGCTGCTGCACTGGCATGGATTAATGAGAGCGAGATTGTAAAATGCTAACATCACATCATACTGTCATTTTAGTTTCTAAACTGACATAGCCCTTTTGTTACCGCAAGAAAAGTAAATATAAAGAATTGTTGTGACACTTTCGCCCCTGTCCCCAAAACTCTTATCCCTTTCTTTCTATTCCACACAAAATCAGTTGTTACTTCACAAAATGCCTGAGAATTCTTTCATTCAAAGTCAGTAGATTTTACACACCGCATCTGTCTTGCTCCCTGTAATTCAGTAGAGAGGTCCATTAGTGTAACAGTGTGGGAATGGACAGGTATTTTAATGTAAAGATTTTCTTCTCCTGGGCGAACACATTTCTGCATTGGTTTTCTTCTACCACTTCCAGTTAGCTAAGGTAATGTACTGTGAAATGACTAACAGATGCAATATGTGAATAAAACCTTCAATTAGTTCCTTTAAAAGTTATGCTGTAGCTGAAGACAGTCATGATTCCCTCGCCATAGTGCATTATGGTTGCTATCCATTTTGTTTTGGTAATAACCAGCATTTACTGTTCCATCAGTATGTGTGCATTAAAAATAACAGGTGTTTTCACATATGCTTTGAGGGGAGGAGGAGGGAGTTTTAATTAAAGTAACTTTGAGAGCTGCTCTAGTAAAGCTCCCGCAGCATCTCCTGTATCAGCATCCCCACACTTCAAAATGGCAGTGGGGGACACTTTAACTAAAGCTCGTCAAATGAGCTTTAGTTAAAGTGCACCCACCACCATTTTGAAGCATGGGAATGTTGATACATGGGACTCAGAGGCTTGCTGGAATGTGCTAATGAGCACACGTCATAATTACAGTGCATTGGAGCACAGGCATGTCTCTGCATGTCTACAGGCACCCAAGAATTGTACACATGGAGTAATTGAAAGGGCAACGTAAATCCTTCATTATTATTTATTTAATTCTTGCTTAGGAAAAATTCCTCTTCTGGTCAGTGAGTCACTGAAGAATGCTGATGTGTGTGTAAAATTAGGAAGACTTCTATTACTGGCTTCCTTCTTTTCTAAGTTATTCTTTACCCGTCATAAATTTCAAGAGCAGAGAGAGGTAGTTAGCCATGTTAATCTGAAGTTAGGCAGAAGGCAGAATAGAGTTGATGAGACAGAAAGATGCTTAGCTCATGAAGTGTGCGCTTGCTCATGAAAGCTTGTGCATCTTTGATTAAGTTAGTCTATAAGGTGCATCTGTATCCTGCCTTCTGCATAAATTTCAGGGTAACATAGGAGCATAATTAGGTCACTTATACGCAATGTATCATTCTACATTCCTTAAGTATTTTTGGAAGGCTTGCTGGTCAGGTAACAGGATTAAACCAATAGTGACATATAGACAGGGACAACCTATAAAAAGGAAGTCCGTATATTCTCTGAAAATTTGTGAGGTAGAAACTAGCAGGTAGTGAATAGTAACTCTGGCAACTTGAAATAACTGCTGGACTTGCTGAATCTTACACAAGTATTGAACACCTTTTTCTTATTACAGTTAATGGGAAGTAGGTGTCCAGTGGTTCTCAACAGCTTGGAAATTTTCAGCCCTAAATTGCTGGTGTTAAACACTGAGCTTTCCAAAGAAAACACTGATTTATTCTGTGTTACATTAGTAATTCCTCAGGGATATATTAGGTTTTTGATGATGATGCTTGGTTAGGTGTTTTGGATATGGAGGAAGGGAGGTTTGTTTTGTTTTGTTTGCCTAAGTAATAATGCATTTGTAAAAATCAGAAATTTACATAGGGTTCACTGTCCAATTTGGGCAAACATGTTACAGGGAACATGTCTACACTTGCATTTTAATACACAATAGCCTATTTTACTCCACATTAAAGCAGTGCATTAAAAAAGTGTTGCTACGCTAACGCAGAGTAAAAAAGGCTACTGAGTGTTAAGTGTCACCTAAAAAATGTGCATTTGCACTACTTTAGTACCTCACATTGGAGGTATTAAATTTAATGCACATTTGGAAAAGTGCATTAATGCACATGTAGATGCACCTAGTGTCTTTTAAGACTCTCAAATATGAACCCAAACCAGCAGTCCTTACTCATATGGCTTTAAAGTATGTAAGAGATTTAAGATCTATTCTTGAATACTGACTGTAAAAGGTTTAAAATACTGGATGTATCTGGATGTGTACTTTACTGCAGAGCTGACTAATTAGCTCTGCAATAAGGTGTCACCCTCTACATATGCGTCTGTATTAGGATGTAGTAAATTAACTCTGGTGTAGGACAGTACTGTCTAGGATGAGTACTGTCCTACAGTGGAATAGTTATGTGCTCTGAATTGCACACGTAAATGGTGACTAGTGCTGGCTGGGACTTTGTGCTGCAACCAGCTCCTCCGCAGCATATTGAGCCAGGGTGGAGCAACCCAGAGCAGCCTGGCTGCTCCAACCTGGCTCAGTGTGCTGCAGTCCTGGGTACACATGTAAATGCTGCACGTGGGAGAAATAAACTTATTGCTATGTGCTAATTCTATGTGTAGATGCACCCACTGAGTGTTGTCTAACACACTTCACATCTTTAAATTCATACAACAGAGAAGTTAGCATTTAAAATAATAAATATTCTACCTTAAAGTAACCAAGGAAGTCTATTTCAAGTAGTTCAAGTAATCTTTCCTTCAGTTGTTAACAATCTGTATTAATTAGCATTGACTGAGTAGTCCCTAATACATAGTCTTCCTTGGATCTAAAAAAAGTTCTAAAAAGAGAAATCATTGGCTTAATCCTGTGGTCTTTACTTAAGTCAAAAGTCATGGG
The DNA here is from genome assembly GCF_052110815.1 of Crocodylus siamensis. NCBI lineage: Eukaryota > Metazoa > Chordata > Crocodylia > Crocodylidae > Crocodylus > Crocodylus siamensis. Next base: position 44,187,132 of record NC_143397.1, on the reverse strand, counting down.
GAGCTTTCCCAGATTGTTGATTTTCTACATGCTCAGAGAAAGGATTCTATAATCAGAAAATATTTCCCTTTGTAATGTGCAGCTAGCCCAAATAAAGTTTGACTTTAAATTTCATGACATCTGCTGCTCTGCCACTATGTATCTCAAAACAGCTCTTTTTTATGTATGGAATCATCTTTACATATTGAAAGCAATAAAAAAAAGATCCCTAGAAAAACGTAATTTGTTCTTAAAACTTTTGGAATTGAAAGTGCTGTAAATTCTGACGTATGTCCTTTAAAACTACTTGTACATCTATGTGCTTTTATTTTCACTATGCATTACAAATTGTAACTGTAATGTTTAAAACTGTTCTATTCCAGTGAAAATATGGTTTTTTACCAAATAAAAATGTAAAGCAAACTTGCTTTAAAATCCATCTGTTCTTCATTTTCTTATAATCTATAATCAGGAAATCCATTCATACATGACATATAATTTTTGCGCTTTCTAGTGGGTAGTGGAATGTGATGTTCTGCGTACAGTCACTTCTAAATTGATAATTGTCCAGGCGGAGTGTAATTTTAAAGTATAGGATGAAGAAAGGTTTAATCTGTATATTAGAAGCCTTATACAGTTTTTTGCCTCTGAATGTAAATAAGACCATTCTCTTTGGTGAATTTATCTGAAGGTGGGACAGCTGCCTCAAAGCAAGCCACAGCTTTCTGAGTAAGAAAGAGGATGCGGTTTAAAGAGCTAGTTTAAATGCAGACTCTTCTTAGCTGTACACCGCATGTATGTATTCATCATTGATTTTCAAATGATGGGTTTCTATATCATCGGTTTAGAGTCCACAGCCTTACATTCCTGAATCCACATTATGCCAAAAGAATAACAATTTGGTGGCTGGAAGGAGAAATGGTTATTATATGGCTCCAAAATGCTAGCTGGCATAATATGCCAAGAACAGCAGAAATCCACTGGTAAAGAGAAGATTGCAGTAGTTCTTAAAAATAATTTGATGTTCTAAAAATATAAATGTAAGAAATGTCATCACTGCTCAAAATATTTTACATCAGTAGAGTAAATACATAAAGAAAATCTGGCTGATGTTTTTGAATAACATATTTTTTAAATCGTGAATATATTCCTGCTCTTATTTTTTTCATTTAATACAGCACTAAAGCTTGATACAATCTTTTGTGAAGAATTATAATTTCATAGAAAATTACAATGTTTTAAATGTTTCTTTTCTCCAAAAGTTGCAAGCACGGACTGTGGTGCTTACTGGAATATTGCAGAAAGTTTACGGTAGAATTATGAAAAGGCATATTACTTGAGTGAAACAGCTTCATTTTCACACATTGAACATGCTTGTCTGTCATACTGAAACACATTTTCTAAAGCAGCTTTAATGTCTTTTAAACAAATAGCTCCTATGCATAAACTGGTATCAGAGAAACCTTGCTTATATTTCAGTTGCTTAAATAGATTACTTTACCACAATTTCTGTTTTTCTTTAATTCTTCCATTTTTCCAATTACTAAGATAAATTTCATTTGATTGTTTGTTTAAATTAGAGCTCACATGAGTAAATCATGTTCCATTTGTCATACTGAATTCCTGTCTTTTAAAAAGCACATAGTTATTTCCCCAAAAATACCATCTTTAAAATGTACTTCTTTCAACCTGCATCTCTTGAATAACTCAGAGCATTAATTAAAGCTTAAAATATAGCAGATCCATATTCAAAATAATTGTTCATTAAAAAATAGTGACACTAAATGGAATATTCTTGCAAGTGCTCTATTTTGGTTTTGATAAGTGTAAAATCCACTTTTTTAATTAACACATTTTATCTCACTATCTGTGGGTTGTTTGTAAGGAGCTAAACAGCCAACTTAAAAAAAGAAGGATTTTTTTTTTTAAATATTTCTGAAGTTTTTCTACTGTGTTAAATGTTTATCTTCTTTTCACCAAGAATCTAGAAAGAAATTATGCTTGATTTAGTGGATAGTCTAATGTGTCTGCATATTAAAATTATGACTGGATATTATTAGTGTTCAGCTTTTTTTTCCCCACAAATTGAAAGGCTCCATTATACCAAAAGGATACATTCTTTTATTTATTGCCATTCTCATGGTTTCTCCCACAGACTTCAAGAAATAGACCTCTTTCTCCATACATTTCTCTAAAGTAGAGCTATCATCCCCTTTTTTACAAAAGGAGAAACTGAGGCATATAATAACTATATGATCCCTCAGGAAGTCTGTGATAGACTAAAGATGAGAACCAAGGTTTTCTGAGTCATAGGCCTTTGTCTTGCCCACAAGCCCATCCTCCAGTGCTATTTTTAGGCTATGTATTTCTGCTTGCTAGTTGCCAACTAAAGATGAGTCGAGAATGCGTTTTGACTTAATACTTGTTTTCTTGGTATTCACATGTGAGAGTTTTCTCTGTCTGCATTGCCAGTTAAATATTACTAACCTTACTTGGGCTGCACTTGTCTCTACCTTCCTTGGCCTCAAAGAGCCAAAATTTGAAGACTACATTAGAGTCACATTTTTCCCAGCCTTTCCCTGGATATGAGAGGGAATTTGATGGGGGAAGGTGGAAAGGTCTTGATTTCTGTGGGATGGAAACTCATTAGCAGCAGAGCTATGCAAGCATTACTATTATTTCAGTTAGAAGGAGAAATTGCTTCTGGAAGTCCCAAATACCACAGTACAAAGCTTTTCCCTGTCAGGATTGTTACAGGGACTTGCAGAAGGCAGCAAAGGAGGGAGAAAATACATGCGAGCATTTTCCAAATAAGGACATTGTCCTGCTCCCATTGAATGTAATGTTGACAGGATTGGGTCCTAAAAGTGGAGGAAAGAGAGTAGAAGAGCATTTAAGACTCTTCCTATTCCACCCCCATCTTTTTCTATAAATTATAGCCTTTCTATACTTGTTCTTTGTTTAAAAACAAAACAAAACCATGAACTGGAAAGAAGTGAGTCAGGCAAGTCAGAATCCTCTTGTATTTGTCCATGAAAGCACAGCATAGTTTTCTGTATTTTTTAACTATAAGATTGTCTGACTTTCCTTTCAGCAAAACTTAGGTCTTGGCTCATTGGAGTGCATCAATGCTATTCAGTATAAAAATAGAGCCAGATAATCAATTTTTCTTCTGTGTACCACTGATGACTGCCATAAGGAAAAGTATCTTAAATCCAATTGCTTCAAATACAGTGTGGGTTACATTTTCACACATAAGCACTAACCTTGCACACATGGTGTACAAAGGCAAAGCTTTTTGAGTGTACAAGCTGTGAAATGTTCATGTACATACAGCCATAGGAAACATATCTGAGGCTTGTTTTCTCTTCAAAAGGGTTTTATTTTTTTTCCACCCCACAGGGAACGGGTATGGAAACCCCCGAAACTCACCAGGTCTGCTGGTCTCACCTGGCAACTTGAACAAGAATATGCAAGCAAAATCTCCTCCACCAATGAACTTGGGAATGAACAACCGTAAACCAGATCTCCGAGTGCTTATTCCACCAGGCAGCAAGAACACGATGCCATCAGTGGTAATGAATTTTCAAGACACATCTTAACATTCAAACAATGGCTATTTCATTGTCTGAGGCTATGGTCCTAAGCCCACTGAAATCAATGGAAAATCTTCTATTCACTTCACTGGCCTTTGGATCAGACCCTCCATTCTGACAGTGAACTGCCATGGACTGGTATTGTCTTGTTGTTGCTTCCTGAAATCATTTTTACTTCCTCCCTTCTCCTGTTCAGTTACAAAATGGCTACTGCTTTCTGCTCATTCTAAATTTCTCAGGATTCTTTCCACGACAACTTTCCTAAGTTGTTACAATGATTGAAATTAACTTTATATATAATCTGCAGTTAACAACCCTGGTTTACACAGTCATAGCCTCAGCAATTGACAGAATAACCAGAAACAAATGAAGTTGAAATCTGTCACTTTGGGAACAAGGGTCATGTTTTATAATGAGGAGAAGCAGTAATTATTCCTTAGATATAGCAAGAAAAGAAAAAGAAGCACGTAACTGAGACCCCTGCATTTCCTGTCTGTTTTAACATAACTTAAGCGGAGAACTATGGTACAAGCTTGAGTCATCAAGGGTTGCATATGAGTGTCTTGCAAAAAATGGCTTCAAGTAAATTTTTCAAGAGCAATGTAACATTAAAAGTGAGGTTGATTAAAGAAGGACCCTGATAGTGAATGTAAGTGATGCTGTAAACACTTTTTTCCATTATGTTATAGACAAACTATTAAAACAACTTTTGCAGCTTGGCTACTTCAGCCTGATGCATTATAAATTAACTGAATATCAAACTGAAACCCCATAAATGTGATGCTCTCTTCTGAAAAGATGAGTAATAAATACAGTCTCCTACGGGGCTATACTCAAGTAGACTCAGGCAATGACAAGCTGTCTCTATCAAATGATTTATTCCAGTGCCCTTAAAACTGATACTTTCCAAGGGATTCTGTCAATGGTCAGGTCTCTGGCAAGCAGGTGCTGCTACACAATCTTTGCAGCCACTGAGGCTGGAGCTGAAATAATAAATACATTCAAAGACCTACACTAAAAGCTGAATATTTTGTCTTCATATTTGAAATAAACATCTCATTTGGAGGACAAATAATGGCTTTAGGATGTGTTATTTTTATTGACTGTGTTAAAAAATTACTTTACTGGTGATACCAATCAGGTAAAACTATTCCTTGTGATAGAAAGCTGCCTTCTAATAAATATTTACATTAACTAAATATTAACACTCCTTTCCTATGCTCTCAGTCTGAGGATGTTGATCTGCTTTTGGTAAGTGGTTGTGATGCTCACTTAATAATGCAAAAACAATCATTTTATCTGATTTTAATTTATAAGTGATTAGTGGTTGAAATAACATTGCAAAACATTAGCACTCACACTGTTATGAAGTAAAAAAGTAATCATAAATTCCCATTGATTGCAACAGAGGTGACAAAATTACAATTATTACCTATATTCAACTTCTGCATGTTAAAAATATAGCTTTTCCATTTTTAATATTTTGCTAACAATATACTACCTCTTTTGTAAGTGGCACAACTGTATTAGTTTTTTAAGTGATTCGCTAGATATTTTATCCTTTTTCCCAAATTAGAATCCCCCAGGGTTTTTATGCACTAAAACACCCAATGCCAAAGAGTTAAAGACAAATGTATAATTGCTTTGCTATTTTATTTTTTGAAGTTTGTTTCGCCATTAAAAAAAATGAAGTAGTCAGAGCACCATCTGCTGGTGAGAATATAGTATGCAGCACATTCACAGTTCTGCTTACTGAATTAAACATAAAATCCATTATTGTTGATTTTAATATTTTTTTGTATTTGAATAAAAAGTAAAACAATAGAAGTAGAGTTTACATATTTATTCATTTTTTCACATGGTCTGTTTTTCTACCCACAGTAAAGCAATCGTACTAGTTACTAGTTCTGTTACCTAGGAGATTGTGATGTAATGGGTTACTATGGTGACAACTGGTCTCTCGAAGGATTGGAAATGATAGGGTTGGCAGAGTTCATAAAAGCCACATGTTAAATGATTAATTGCATGAAATCTGTATCAAGTTGTATCTCTTATTCACAAAACATGTGCTGATGTACCCAATACATTTAACTGATTCAAACTCAGTCAATGATATGTTTATTTTACTTACTTTAAAAGAATCAGAGGATAAATAACTCCCAGTCTGCTCAGTCATTGGCTACTCCAGTGGTTTCCGTAGCAACTCCTACTTTACCAGGGCAAGGCATGGGAGGATACCCATCAGCCATTTCAACAACATATGGTACCGGTAAGTATCAGTATAAGATGTAAATAGTAGGGTAGAGCAAGATACTGACATATACAGTGGCTTAGTTGTAATAAAATATCTGTATGCATGTGGAATCAAACTGAGGAATTTGTAGTCTGTATTGCTTTTAATGGCTGAAAGCTTCATTTGCCTACCCTGAGTCTATAACTGACATGAGACACTCACAGATTCGTGTAAAACAGTTACATTTTTATAGTGGAAAGCTGCTTTACCATGCTCCCTCCCATAAACTTTCCCTGAACAGTGTGGCTTTAAAAAAGGGTTCTTGGTTAGTTTACCCATCTAAATATTACAGATAATCACATCTAATTCTATGAAAGCTTACCGTTAGGACTAGTGGTAAATAAATATCTAACTGGTTTTAGGGAGGAACTTGATAAATTTATGAACAAGAATATGTAACATGGGTGCCTGCAATAGCAGGGAACTAGACTTGAAGATCCAAGATCCTTATATCCCATATTCCTATGTCACGCTCCAATTGCTAAGAATTCATGAAGATAAAGGCCTTTTTTTTTTGAAGTTATACTTTGGACTGCATTGTATAAGAAGCAGTCTAAATCATATAAAGGATCTTCTTGGCCTTAAAAATCTAAGGATATTCTTGCACAGCAATGGTGACAGTACAGTTCAAAATTGCCCCCGCAATTTATACTATAATTATTATTGCATTGTTTGCCCCCACATTAATTAGTTGATTTAAGTAAAGGATCCAGTTTTGCTATTCTGATTTAATTCCATTCAAGTAATAAAGATACAAAGGATTATTAAGTGACATGCTAAATTTTAAATTATGGTATCAGTTATTATTTAGTTATTTTTCTCTTGATTCTCCTTTAATTATTGTATTTTCTGTTTTCAAATCTAGAATACTCACTGAGTAGTGCAGACATATCATCTCTCTCTGGGTTTAACACAGCCAGTGCTCTTCATCTTGGTTCAGTAACTGGCTGGCAACAGCAGCATCTACATAACATGCCACCATCTGCCCTCAGCCAACTGGGGTAAGCAGTATTATCTACCTTATCAAATTGGTTTACATTATTTTAGCACTGTTTTGAGTAAGATGCAATGGCTTTCATATAGCAAGTAGTCACACATTTCAGCTGACCATCACATCTCAGCTATATGAAATAGCTCCACTTTCAAAATACAGAACAAGTATCATATAAAGTAGGTAGCTAAAATGATCTTTTGTACCCATAGAATTTCTTCAGTTGTAGAAGAAAGATTAGTATAATTTTTTAATCCTTCATTTCTTTAAGTGATATTTTATTTACATCACAGAAAGAACACTCCACTTATTTTCTTTTTCTTTTAAGCATTGTGATTCCATTTAGCACAGTGCAGACTTTTACAGTAAACTACAGCTTTGCTAAATAATTGTTGTAAATCAAAACGGCTTATGGCATAATTATTTGACCTGAAATTCAACCATGACCTTGTCTGATAATCGCATAGTCGTATATGTTCAGCTGTGACATGCAAATTTCACTTACTTGAAATGGTTTTATTAAAACGTTTAACATAGAAACTGGCAATAGATAAACCTCTTTTAGATTTTCCTGTGTTGAAGATAGGTATTCCTGCCCTCTAGTGGCAATATCAAGAAATTTCTACAGTAAAACTGAAGCCTGCATAAAACACCTTCCTGTCTTACTTAAGTACCTTATAAAATATTAATTCATACAAGAAAGGCTGCCTTATTCATGACTGAACAAAAAAAAATATTGGCTAGTTAAATTAAGAACCTGATTTTCAGAGCTCTTGTGCACCAACGAACTCTATTGAGCTAAGTCCTACATGTATAATATCACAGCCTTTATAGCTGAAGACATAAACTTGAATTAAAACTGTTCATTGTAGAAAGTGCAAATCAACTAGTAAAGTTTTAATTTACTGGAATTTGAAAGTATTAGCTCAACCTTTTTTAAAAGAGGTACATTACACATAAGCATTAATTCTTTGTAAAACAGATTCCATTATCTGAAAATATTTAACATTGTAAATGTTGTTTAAACGTCAGTATTCTCTTGGTAATTTATCTGATGAAGTTTTATGATTTTCTGTAATTTTCTTACCATGCATCAGTGGGCTTCAGTTTTTAGAGAAATATAAAAGGTTTTAGGAAACATGCTTTCAAAATACCCCTCCTATAGTTGCAGATATTGATTGAATGAAAATATATAACCAAAATATTTGCTGATTTAGAAAAAATACTTTTGCATTTTTGTTTCCATATTACTTTCCATTTTGAGACATACTGTTTCTGGTGTAAACAGGTAGGCTAATGGTACATCTAGAAGCATACAATCCCAAAGAAATTGAAAATTCACTTGTTAGATATCAGTGTCAAACCACAATAAGTTGATTGTTTTACCATAAAACGTAATAAGACTCTTTAGTTAACCAGACAAAGTTAAACCTTAAACTAACAACATACCTTTTTTAGATATCTCATACATCATCATCTGTTGCTAATTCATATCACAACAAAGAAAGTTGAAGTGTAATGGCTGTGCCTGGTGAAATACATTCTGGGTTGGTGGTTGTTATTATTATTATTCTTTCAGTAATTTTAAAGCAAATGTAGTACTGTGAAAGCTGCTTCATTGACACCCTATAAATAGAGCTCTAGGTAGAAAATAAGCAGATCTCTTTTTTTTTAAACTTAACTTGGATTCATCTATACAAGCTGTTGTGATTTAAAAAATTATTTTAAAAGTATAAAATAAATACAGCTCACATAGAAGAATCAACTTGACTAAAACTTGGAAAAATATAAAGAAATACTCCTATTCACTACATGAATCCTAAACCCCTTAGCCAACCAAACTAAAAAAAATAGAGTTATATTGCCTGCAGACTATTCTGTCCTATACTAAGCTACCTGAGGTCAGTACCGGATGCTGCAAGCCTAATAAGGGCTTAATGTGTTCAGAAATAATAAAGAACAATGACAGGATGTTTTCTGTTAAATGAGTTGAGAAGGACCTATCAGCCACATCCACACAAGTCTGGCTGTGCAGTATGTGGCACCACAAACACGTCTACAGCACCATATACTGCACATTCAGATGTTCTCCACACTGTAAGGAAGCACTGCCCATGCACGCACTTCTCTTCTTTTTTTTTCCCATGGATTTTTTTGACCACTAAAAAGAAAGTAGAGCAGTGCACGCATAGGCAGTGCACACCACTCAAAAGTGGAGCCAAGCTGCCCAGAGCCATGCTGTGGCTGCCAGACAGGCTCCACATGACAGAATTGCCACTGCTGCAGCCTTAGAAGGTCCCCAGGACCTCAGGTAAGGCTGCTGGACCCAGCCTCCCCTACCACACCCTGGGTAACCTGCTGTGCACCAAAGCAAGGTGCACCACCGCTACCTGTCCCCAGGGAACCAAACATCCACGCTTATGTGGACACGGCCATCACATTCTGCAAACAAAAGAGAGCTGTTGGGAGACACCTCCAGATTCCCGGGTTGGAAGTGGGAAGAAGAAGGGGAGAAAGCACTGTCTAGTTAACATCAAACCTCAGTTGGCTCAAATTAGTTTGTTCCATACAAGAGGGTGTAGTTAGTAACCAACACATTAAGTATTTCAGCTTGTCCTGAGAGGACTGAACCATGAGAAATATAGGGTTCTAAAAGGTGCATTTTTAAAAAAGGACCTTAGGCCAATGTGCTAGAAACACAGCTCTTCCACTTGGCTCAATTTTTGATAGGCAACTATACTAATGCTAGTGTGCTTGAACAGTGTTTAGAGCAAACACTTGGAAGGACATTAGAGTAATTCAGTCTCCATGCAGATTTTGGCCTTTTTGCTAAAACCACTGAAGGGAGCTAAGGACAGACATTCCTGAGCCTGAATTGATTCAATCAGAAAGCCTGAATTGATTCAATCTTTGCAGGTTAGTCTAACCTGGCTAGCCTAAACTGGATTGAGACTGGACAGACATTCACTCTGGACTGAGGAAATTCAGGTACATGTCTGCACTGGCTCAGGCTAGATGCTGGGGGGCACCAGAGCAGCCCTCCCTGCCCTTCTGCAGAAAGCAGAGCTGAGGGGGGCGTGGCCAGGCTCTGGCAGGACTCTCTCATTAGTGAGATCTGCCTGCAACTTTTCAGGCTTTTCTGCACTGGCTGCTCAAAGTGTGGGAGTGTTGCCAGTCCCCAGCCCTGGGCTAGCACTCAGAGGCAAGGGTGTGTGTGCAGTGAATGCATCTGTTGATGATACGGAGCTTTTCAATCTCCCTCCCTGCTTCGTCATACCGTCCACAGCAAACTGACAGGCAAGAAAGGCAGCTGGTAGGGGAGGAGGGGGCTGATAACAGTCTTAATAGCCTCTCTCCACATTACTTCAAATTTCTTAAACAGTTTACTGGCTGACCTGTTGATTAGTTCCAAAAGCCCTGAGCGGTCACTGTTCTGTGTGCCTATGCCAGTGAAACTGGAGAGAGAGACACACACACAGACACCTCTCAGCATTAGCTAGCATACCACATGCTAGCTTACAGTCCCTTCTGTAGCAGAGAGGAGTAAGGGTTCTCTGCTTATGCAGCAAGTTGGGGGGGGGGAGTGGAGGGTATGGGGAAGCCTGCTGTGCCTGCAAGTCTGTGCCGAGCTCCAGCCAAGGAGCAGAGGTGCCAGCCCTGCTGTGGAGCAGAGAGTCCCACCCAGCACAGAGAGCATGCCAGGATGCTGGGGGACTCTGATTTAACTTAAACCAGCAAGGGGTCAGGGACAGACATTGCATAAACTGGTTTAAGCCAAATCAGTTAAGTCTGATACTGTATTCAACCAGGTTTATTTCAAATCAGTTTCAGCCATTTTCAGACTGATTTATATGCACTGACCACCTGTTCTATTACAGGTTTAAACCAGTTTCTGATCACTTAAACCGATTTATGTCTGTCCCTAGCTGGGGAGAACAATTTCCAAGTTTCATATTTTCAGTAAAAATTAAATAAATGATATGGGGTTTTTTCCAAATGCTTTTCAGGAGGGAAAATATCCACTTTTTGTAACTCAGGCTGCACACACACATTCAATTAATCTGGGATAATTCTCCATATTTGTTTTCCTGGTAGAAAAAATTACCCAGAGATGCCTGAACAGACATTTTAATACTGAGTCCTGGAAGAGCAGAGAGCTTGCAGAGCTGGAACTGCACAGCCAGGGGGGCCCTGTCTCAGCTGCTATGCAGACCCCCTTAGCAGTGCACAGGCAGGCCCTGATTGTCTGACCCAAACTACTCAGTTAGCTTTTGTTTCCCTGTAGCTCAGTGTGGTATTGGAAAGTGGGCATGCTCTGTTCCCTGCTTGGCTGGAGCAGCAGTCCATCGAGCAACACACTGTCTGCCAGGGGGAGGGTGGAGAGCGAAATGAAATTCTGGAGAACAGCTATGGCTTCTCTCAAAAATGTGTACAGACATTAACCCTGGTTGTTTCTCTTGGAGCAGACATTTTTGTTCTAGGAGGAAAAGCTTGAACATGTGTACGCCCATGGGTTACATCCTCACGAGCATAGACATTTGTTTCCCTGGGGACCACTAGCGGCAGCACACCTTGAGTAGCACAAGGTGTGCTGCCACTAGTGGTCGCCAGGGAATGCCTGTGCCACGCACCCTCTGGCGCACAGCATGTTACCCCTGGTGGGATAGGGGAGGTTTGGGGCCAGTGCTGGGCTGATCCCAGCAGCCTTATCTGGGATTCTGGGGGCCTTCTGGGGCTGCAGCAATGGCAATCCTGCCTCTCGGAGCCTGGATGGCTCCGAACATGGCTCCGGCTACCCAGGCTCCAGTTTTGAGTCATGCTCAGTGCCCCCAAATGTACCACTTTGCTTTTGTATTTGTGTGGGGTTTTTTGACCCCCGGATATCTTTTGACATGGCTGTGGCACCACATACCACACAGCTACGCTCATCTCAATGCAGCCATGGTGTCTCCTGGGAGAGCAGTGACTCTTCCAATAGAAACTGAATATCTTTACATAGCCTCACTGCTTACATGACTTCACTGCTGACAGAAAAAATACGTTTCTAATTCCTATTAATAAAATACATTTCCATTTCAATTATAAGTCATAGTTTATCATGAAAAGTTTCCATTTTTACTATGTCTTTGTACTGCCTCTGTTCTAGTCATTAGACTATGTAAATTGATCAACAAACACCACTACTGTTGGTCACTAATTAGGACTAATTTAAGCCTCTAGCTGGGAAGTAGAATGGTCTGTATACAATTACTAATTTCTTGAATAATGCTGCCCCCTTACATGGAAAATATTCTTCCATATCCATAGCTGTCAGTGTAAGAGACCATGTCCTTCTCTTTGAGTATTAACCACTGGTAAAAAAAAAAAAAAAAGAAACCTTTATAAAAATAAATGCAACATGCATAATGCTGAACAGCTTTACCACAATTTTCCTTCTAAAAAATATTATTCTTTACGTAACAGAGAAGATGCTCTAGGCTTCAGGCCTGTTGAACATAGTTTTCTCAAAACTATAACCATAACTGCAGCCATTCTTGGGTTGTTTCACAAACACGTTAGGTAGCAGTCCTAACTAGAGTAGAGTGACATTATTTGCTTAAGGTTTTTTTTCAGTTAAAAATACCTATAGGGCATCACTGAAGCATTTTGTGAATTCATGTCAGTTTTTCTGAATTGCTTATTTTGAATAAAAAGTTTTAAATGTTTCAAAAACTCAGAACATTTTGTTTTGATACTTTTAGAATTATTTTTCAATTTGAAGTGATATTTCATTTAGAAATTTTCCTTAATTTTATTTTTAAATATTTTAAACTATTTATAATTGCTAAAAATCTGAATGAAACATTTTCTATGACCTAAGCAACTTATTTTACTTCTCAATTTTCTACAAAAAATTGATAAAATTTACATAAAATCAATGTAATGTTTTAAAATTATTTTAATCACCAGAAAAAAAACAAAAAAAAAGTGTTAGTTTTCTAGCTCTAATCATATCTAAATTCTCAAGAGTTACAGCCAGTATCCGGTGCTAATCTGTATGCTCCTCTTTGCATATAAAACTATCCTCTATGCAAATAAATCTTTTCTGGGGTGAAGAATTTAGCCAAACCGAAAGAAAATCCGAAAGCAGCTAGAGGAAGGAGGAGTCTACAGGTGCTCGACTCCATGGGTGCATCTAGACAAGCACAAATGTTTGTTTCACAGCTTGTGCTGCTACTATTTATCCCCAGGGAACCCCCATGCCACGTGCGCACTGGCAGGCATCAGGTGACTCCAGGTAAGGGAGCAACCTTACCTGGGGTCTGGGGGCCTCCCAGGGCTGCAACTATGGCAGGAAGCTTGGCCGGCAGCGAGAGCATGGTTCTGGCTAGCCAGTCTCTGGTTTGGGTCAGAGTGTGCTGCCACCACATGTGCTGCCCTATTTTTTCTTGGCGTGAGATCTCCTGGGGTCAAAAAATTCCCCCACACTGCAAGGTAGCAGCAAGGGGAATTTCTGCATGTGCGCTCTGTGGCACCACAGATGGGTCTGTGGCACCACATACCACACATCTGCACTTTTCTGGACAGTCCATGACTATGTGGCCCTGTTTCCTTCTTCCCAAATATCTGTTTCATTAATGATCCTCAGGATGACAGATTCACCAGCCACACTCAAATGCATTGCTCATGGGCATGTGGGCTGAAACCCCAACAGGAGGTTAAAACCTACACAGAGCACAGTTTACTGACGTACACAAAGTTAAAGCCCTCTTGCAAGCAGGATGCATCCTGGCATCTCCACAGCCTGCTTGGCATAGCCATATTAGTTTTACTAATACGCCTTCCATATTCATGAAGGGAGCAATATTTTCCTCCATGTCGTTATAGTACATCAAAAACTTGCCACTTATATCGATTTAAATGTGAATTGACGTTTAACATTTGAAGTATATCCCCTTATCTCTATAAAATTAAATGTTTTCTAAGCAATAAAGCAAAAAAGATTAGCACATTAATGTCAGTGTGAGTGGGTTATCTGACTAATATTTCATACTTAGTCACTATGCAGGATTCATTAAAATAATTTACTTTCTTTTGCCCTTTGGATTTTCTATAGTAAAACCCATCTGTTGCAAGGGGAGTTGCTGTATTGTTCAAAAGGCAAAGATGATACTATAAGCTTGGACCCATGTACTGGTATATGGAGTTCAAATTTGTAAAATATACCCTGATACTCACTATCTGAACACATCAGGGAAAGGAGAGGTTTTTGCCCCCAAAGGAAATATATATGTAGTATTGAAGAACATCTTGAGACTATAATTCTGCATGGAAGTCAGATCAGTCCTCAATATAGAATGCAAGATTGGAAACATCAGCTAAGTTATTTACTTTTTTGCTATTTACCTTTAGGCATAGCTGACCATATTCAGTTGTAATTTACAGAATCAGCTTATAAATACAGCTGGGTGAAGTTTTCCGGACATTCATCAAAAATGCAAATTAAGCTTGACTGAAAAATTATGTGAATTCATGTTAATTTCTGTATATTGTTCCCACTGGGAAAAAAAAACTCTTTAAAATTCTGAAAAATAAAAACGTTTCATTTTGACACTCTTTAAATGAAATGTTTCAGTTTCCAAATTTAGAGCAATGATTCGTTGGTTTAATTTCGTTAGTTAATTTTTTAAAAATTAAACATTTTGAAAAAGAATTGTTTAGTTTTGTGTTTAAGTGTTTTGTCCAAGTCAAGAAAAGTGTTTTTGTACTTTTCAGATCACCAGAATGATTTTTCAAAAATCCATTTTAGGTCAACCCAAAACATTCTTTTTTCTATTTAACAGAATTGCCAGCAAACATATACTATTAGTTATTCATAAAATCTTCTGATTCACAAAATTTTGTTAGTGAAAACTAAAGGGGCAAATTTTCATACTGGCTTTTGAGCCAGGAGTAACATTAGAGTTCGATAATATCAGCCTTATTTTTCAAGATTTACAGTGATTTTTTTTCTGCCTTTCTGAAACTTCTTAGTTTTGGGGACTGTAACATTACATATGTAATAGAATACAAATAAAGAAAAAAAGGACTGTGTGTTGCCCATTTGCATCTCTTCAGAGTAGCATCAGCAATATGTATCAGACCTGCCCAGACCAAATCACCAAGCCCTGGAACCCTGAATTTTGAGGAATTTCAGACTCAGGTGTAAGCCTTGCATCCAGAGCCATATTTACTCTATAATATTTAATGAACTGTTGGCCTGTTCTCCTAGGTGAATCTGCTATCTCTCAGGGGACAGAAAAACAAATTAATAAAGCTCCAGGGGTGGGGAACAAAAGTGGCAATGACTAAATCTGACATTAACAGCTCTCTCCACATGTTAAAAGCATTTTTCCAAGTTTAAAAAATTCTCCTCTTTGCTTTCAGAATATCTCTTGGAATTCATATGTGAACAAATTCGACAAGTCACTTGCTTTTAAAATCATTTTCATCAATGACGGCTAGTAAATATTTATTCCAGACCTTACAGGAAGGAATTTGTTGCAAAATGTGTCAAATTCTCTCCTAAATTGAATGCAAGATAGATTAAAGCAGTACTAGATAGAGCATTTTACTCTCTCTCTGTGTTGTATAACAACAGCCATCCATTATTAAACATTGTGACAATTAGTGCTAAAAGCAGTTAATATAATTTCAGCGGAAAAGCCAGGTTAGGTCAAGTATACTTCTGCCAAAATGAAGCAAAACTGTTTTGTCTTTCACCAGTTACAATAGATTGTGCATAAAGAAATGCCTTTCCCCAAATAAATTCTCACTGTTTGATTCCTTGACATTTGGTGTAAAGCCAGGACCCCAGAAACAGAGTTGTGCCTAGGAACAAACAGGAGATAATTGCAAGGAAATATACTGTTCAGATAGACATAATAGAAAAGGAAGGTTGATTTTTTCCAGTAGGTGGTGCTTTTGTACAAAATATTCTTTAGGAAAGTAATCTCTCTTCTTTCTTGTTTTATAATGTGAGTTTCAGTATTTACTCTTCCTCCCACACATTACTTTATCTCTAGCTCTCTCTGAATAAAAAATCACATACACAAAATTAACTTAGAATAAGCATTTAACATGTCTTTTTAATAATAAAACAGAACCAATACCTTCTTTTTTGCGTTTGTAAGACTATTTGTTTGAGGGAGGTATTCCAGAAATGCAAAGCAATATATTCTCCTGACTCCTTCTACTACACTTCAACTTATTACTGGTAGTTTATTGACTAAAAGACATAAATCCTATTCTTAATTTAACATTCTTAAACCCATACCACAGACTAAAACATCAAATCCTCACTTGCCTACAGTATTTTTAACATTAATCCATATCAAGGATCAGCTAAGTTCAAGTCTTTCTATTTGTGAAGGTATAAAATTTCCACAGCCTAGATTTATTTTGTATAGTTTTGCACTTCAAATTACTCATCAGTATAAAGGGTACAAATGCTTTTGTGCATTCCAACTAATCTGATTAATCTCAGCAGAAACTCAGTGTCACCTCCCTCACCACCAGTGCATTCACACACACAAGCATCAGTTATAAAGAAAATGATAGTGGTTTCAACAGTGCAAAGGCTTAGCAGCCTAACTTTGTCCTGGCCCTTATAAAAAAAATCTTTAAATTAAAGAGGAGGTAATAGAGCCACTCCAGAGGATTATATCTGTTGTGATGCCTCCCTCACCTTTCGCTTGCTTCCAGTATTTTATAGTGAATATTCCACACAGTCTTGGCATGCACTGGTATCCTTGTGAGTCTTTAAACTGATGTTTTGTGTGAGTGTTTGTGCATTTCTGGGGGCTCCAAGCCTCCTCAGTCTGTAACTGGGTTTCCTTTCCTCCTACAGAGCTTGCACTAGCACTCATTTATCTCAGAGTACAAATCTCTCCCTGCCTTCTACTCAAAGCCTCAACATCAAGTCAGAACCTGTTTCTCCTCCTAGAGACCGTACCACCACACCCTCGAGATACCCACAACATACGCGCCACGAGGCGGGGAGATCTCCTGTTGACAGCTTGAGCAGCTGTAGCAGTTCGTATGATGGAAGTGACCGAGAGGATCATCGGAACGAATTCCACTCCCCCATTGGACTCACCAGACCTTCGCCGGACGAAAGGGAAAGCCCGTCTGTCAAGCGCATGCGGCTCTCTGAAGGATGGGCAACATGATAACATTATTACCTATTAGTTTTTTTCTTGCAGTGTGTGTGTGCTATACCTTAATGGGGGAGGGGGGTCGATATGCATTATATGTGCTGTGTGTGGAAAAAAAAAGTCAGGTACTCTGTTTTGTAAAAGTACTTTTAAATTGCCTCAGTGATACAGTATAAGGATAAACAGAAATGCTGAGATAAGCTTAGCACTTGAGTTGTACAACAGAACACTTGTACAAAATAGATTTTAAGGCTAACTTCTTTTCACTGTTGTGCTCCCTTGCAAAATGTATGTTACAATAGATAGTGTCATGTTGCAGGTTCAACGTTATTTACATGTAAATAGGAAAAAGGAAACATTTGCCAGAAGTGGCAGATCTTTACTGAGAGAGAAAGCAGCTGTTATGCAACATATAGAAAATGTACAGATGTTTTGACAGACCCAGCAATGGGTGGCCATGAATAAATGTTAGAAAGAGACTGGGTCACCTACCATACCTAAAATGCTCACAAACATGCAGGCATATCATTAGAGTATGGCACTCAGATAAAAGGATCAAAGACATTTAAAAGAGGACCATACTTGTAAAAATGTTGAGTTTGAGGGCTAACATAATTTAATTTTTAAAATTCTGGGTCTGCATCACTTATTAAATAAAAAATATAAAAATATGTACATTACATTTTGCTTATTTTCATATTAAAAGGTAAGACAGAGTTTGCAAAGCATTTGTGGCTTTTTGTAGTTTCCTTAAGCCAAAATGTGTTTTTTTCCTTGATAGCTTCGCTAATATTTTAAACAGTCCTGAAGAAACAAACAAAGGGGACTTTTTGTATAGAAAGCACTACCCTAAGCCATGAAGAACTCCATGCTTTGCTAACCAAGATAACTGTTTTCTCTTTGCAGAAGTTTTGTTTTTGAAATGTGTATTTCTAATTATATAAAATATTAAGAATCTTTTAAAAAAATCTGTGAAATTAACATGCTTGTGTATAGCTTTCTAATATATATAATAATTATGGTAATAGCAGAAGTTTTTGTTATCTTAATAGTGGGGGAATTATATTTGTGCAGTTGCACATTTAAGTAACTATTTTCTTTTGATTTTCTTTTACTCTGCCTACATTTTACAGATTCATGGTCAAAAGACTGATCTGTAAAAAGTTAGTATTTACCCATGATGTAATAACTTAAATCATTTTAATACAACATTTTACAATTGGTTGGGTGAACTGCAATCCATTGTATATACTGATTAGTTCTTTCATGCCGTTTTGTGCATTGTAACAAGTTCAGGGCCCTTGTATTATGTTCTGCGTATCTTGTAGTTTTCCACAGTTTAAATGTCAAAGTGGCATAACTTTGCCCTTCCTCATAAATTCAATGAAGTTGGCATTCTGCCTGTTAGAATTGGATTGACATCTCTTAAGACTAGCAAGTATGTGAGTGCACGTGACTATTTCCAGAAGTGATGGAGAAAGTCAAAGTGAGAAGTTAGTGCAAACAGATCATTAAAGAGATACTTCTTTCTTTCATTGATTCAATAGTCTTAGATTACAGTTGTCAATAAAAAAATGTTCAAAAATAGTTTGATCTTGCACAACCAAAAATGGCCAACAGATCATCAGCATTCTCATGGATCCACATTATCACACAGAGGGATTGTTG
The DNA here is from genome assembly GCF_052110815.1 of Crocodylus siamensis. NCBI lineage: Eukaryota > Metazoa > Chordata > Crocodylia > Crocodylidae > Crocodylus > Crocodylus siamensis. The sequence continues at coordinate 44,168,430 of NC_143397.1, read as the reverse complement.
TTGAGCAATGTCCCCTTCATGTTACAGGGTTTCATTTCAGCATAGAGCATACACATATTTCCCTACCATATATTATTCTTCAACTCAAATAGTTTAGCCAAAAAGACCCTGCCATTCATTTTAAGTTCCCTTCTGTCCTTCCTGTCCCCTAGAGGTAAATGGTGGGAAGTAGACTTTTCAGTTCATCCTGCCTTTTGGGTGGGTATCAAGCAATTCCCCTTTAAAATTTTAGTGCCATAGTGAAATTGGTAATGTTTTAATTTTGCCAAAATTAGTGCTATATGCCATATAGGTGCATTGACACTATGTCAAAGGATGTAGCTACTGCTTTTATCTCAGTTTCAAAATGGAAAGATTATGCTAAGGGAAATGCACCTTCTGTTTCCCATTAATACATTGCTCATTAGGAGAGTCTACTCTGTGTAGTAGCAAACCGTGTGAAATGCATTGTGCATTCTCAGTTGTACTCTTCCTTTATCATACCTTAATATTAAACCTATATATAAGTATACATCTGGCCACCCAGACATACTGCACATACTTTGGATAGTCTTTGAGCAGAATACCATGCTGCTAATACATCCATTCTTTTGGAGCCATCTGTGGGGTGAGAAAAAGATACGCACACATAAAAAAAGCAAGAATCTGGCCTGTAATCATTTTTAAAAACACAAAACTGTTTTTCAAAACCACTTTCCTCACCTTAAAATGAACCTATACTTATATTCTCAGCCTGAGAATTTTGAACTTTGATGTGTCTAAAATATGCAAATATATCACAAATGTACCTTGTCATTTCAAAAAACTTAGGTTTATCAGTATTGTTAGTAGTAACTTGTCATTGGGGTGGGGGAGTCAGAATATTGAAATATGAAGAATAGCCATATTAATAGTTTACCTGCAATTTGCCTCAGCAACACAAGAAAAAGGAAATTTGAATTTCTAAGGGAGCAGTGGTGTAATGTATGTTACCGCAAGTAACTAAGCAGAAAGTAGTGTGAAAGGTTTTGCCTTGGCAATTTCTATTAATTCTGACAGTGGTTTTATACAAACACAAACAGAACAGAATCACATGCAAATGGATGCCAGTCATCCCTCTTGTTCCTGCTACTGAGCGCAACTAAAAAATAGTGGCAAGATAGTGGGGGATCATGCATATTTGTAAACTGATCTAAATAAAAGAAGCACAACTTTGATTGTGAAGTCACTTTCTGTAAACTAGTACTGTCTACTTTTATCTGTTTCTTTATCTGTAACTTACCATTTATTGTATTTGCAAAGCTAATTTGGGTTTATTGTGTGATTCCTTTGTATTTAAGGAGTTTGGGGCAGAGCCCTGAAAGAATATTAACATTTACTTTACATTTACCCGTGCTATGTAATGTTTTGGGCAACATTCTTAATTGCAAGTTCAAATACCTGAAGTGGCATTTTATATATATATGAGTATTGTTACAGCTAAACTTATCCTTTTCTAAAAGGTGTTTTCAATTAGACTAATTGCTGGTGACAATGATATGATATACACAATCTGCACAATTTGTATATTGTATGCATTGATACCTTTCACAGTGGAGCTTTTATTGTTTCAACGTTTTTCAAAAGTTGTGTTTTATAACAAAATGGCTTCTATTTTTCCCAAAAGTGGAATTTAGCAATTTTTAATGAATAATATAAAAAATATCTGTTGTTCTCAGATCTTTTTCAGGTAAAGCTAAAGTAAGAATAAAACAACTGATAGACTGTTTTGAAGAATGTCAAGCCTTTTGTATTGTATGTGTTATCCTCTATACCCATCTTTTAACTATAGTCCTACAATGCTGTTTTGTTTTCTTTTTTCCTCTTCTTCTCTTAGAAGGTAAATGCTTTGTAATTTTTTTAAAAGCCACTTGAAACCTCAATAAAGGCTGTTGCCTAAACATGGCATACTTCATCTGTTCCTGTTTGTGCCATCTGCTGTGATGTTGTCAGTTATATGGCATTATTTTCCTGCCACTACAGGTCTCTTGAAGAACTGATGGAACATTAGTGTCTGTTAGAATGCTTCAGACTGTAGATGTAATAAAAGTCTTTTGTTAACATATTTTAACCAAAGATGTGGAGCAATCCAAGCTTTGAGCCACATATCTTCTCCATCAAAATTATTCATTTGCATACTTTCATAATCAGGTGTTGCATTTTGCCTTCCCTGCTCATACCTCAGACTGATCCGTACCTCAGTTTGATTCAAAGAGGTCAGTTAGACAACAAATAAAAAATGCAGTACCAGTGTCCTCTTGTGGAGTAACTAATGTCAGACCTGGGCTACCTTAGGCATTACACTTGGATTGCTTCAGATGGTTTGTTGTATCCTTTTTTTTCCTGGGGATTTGTTTCCATTAAACGATGGTAATTAAAAAGTAGCTTGTAAATGGGAGCATACAAGCATTTGCAACAAATATTAAAATAGAGGCTCACAGCGGCATAAGCTGGACTTTGTCGCCACTAGATGACAAGATGTTATAACTAAGTTAAACCACATCTGTGTATCTCAAGGGACTAAATTCAGCTGTCTGTAGTGAAAAAAATGGGAAAAATTCAAAAGTTTCTCCTGGAAATAAGGTATAATTTGTATTTTGCAGACAAATCAGTAAAGTTACTGGCTTTCTTAGTGATATGGTGTCTGTGGTGCATTTTTTTAATTGGTTAAATGATGTTTTGCTGCTTAATTTTATGCCATTGTAATACTTAAAATGACAACACTACAAGTAATAGCAACTTCCTTCAGCAGTACTACATATGCATCAGGCAGGGCCATATACACTGTATCTGCTCTGCAGATGTCCCCCCACACCACCAAAGCAGAAATGCAGCTGTCATACTCCAGCACTGTAGCTGCCCTATACACCAATAAAATCCAGTTTTTGGAAGCACATTTGTTGGTACACATAAATACAACCTAGCGCTGCCTGACATTAACTGAGCACTAAGAGCACACCTGAGCACACCTGGAGATGCTATAGCCGGCATGATGAACAGTTAAGCTTGCCCAAAGTGAATACACTCAGTGTACACCTGCCAATAAGAGATACTGGGGAGTTGGATCAGAAATCCTGCCCTTTTCTAGGTCTTAGATGCCTCATTCAGGGCTACAGGCAGTACCTCTGTCTTCTTGGTAACCCTCGTCCCAACTACCTAAATAACTGCCCAACTACATAATAAAATGCCTGTGGTATTCTGGCAGTGGCCAGCCTGAAGTGCCTCAAGAGACTGACTCTATTCCAACCTGCAGAATTACAGAACTTTTCCATTGTCTCATAGAATCATAGAAGTAGGGTCTGAAGGGACCTTATAAATCTTCAAGTCCAACCCTCTGCCTGGGCAGGAGAAAAAAAACTGGGCTCAAATGATCCCAGCTAGGTAGGCATCAAGCCTCCTTTTAAAGACCCCCCCAGGGTAGGAGCCAGCACCACTTCCCTTGGAAGTTGGTTCCAGCTCCTAGCCGCCCTATCTGTGAAGTAGTTCTTATGGATGTCTAATCTAAACCTACTCTCCAACAACTTGTGGCCATTATTCCTTGTTATGCCAGGGGGCGCTAGGGGAAACAAGGTCTCTCCCAAACCTTTCTGGTTCCCCCTAGTGAGTTTATAGACTGTCACCAGGTCCCCCCTCAGCCTTCTCAACAGATAGCCCTAGCATAACCTAAGGTGCCTCCATCCTGTGAAGAAGACATCCAGCTGTCTTAGAAGAAAGATGTCTGCCTAGCTTTGTTTTAAAGTAAAGAGGGAGAAGGGAAAGGATAGTGCTGCTTACTTTTTACCCAATAACCCAATGGTAATCCAGAAGTAGGATCTGGGACTGCCCTTGACTCATTTTGTTTGAACTCACATCTCTTCCTTAGAAGAACCCTTATCACCTTCTCATAAGTGAGACCCATCTAAAAGCATCTTCTACTCTCCTGTAGCTGAGCCACTAGGCAGACAAGAGTGAAAGATTCATGGCCTAAGATGGAGAGCAAGTATGAATGATCCTGATTCCCATAAAGGAGGGTGCTGCCTGGGCAGGAGGGAGCCTTGGGTTCTGTCCCTCAGCTCCCAGTACTTGTTATGCATAATGCATAAAATAGTAATCAAATAAAAGATAAGCAGCTGAAGCTAAGGGTCCTAGGACCCAGGTGACCCTTTTGTCACTGAAGTATTGGGCAAAAGGTGAATAGCAAATTATCACTGTTAACGGTGTTGGAATTTTTTTAGCCTCCAGTTAAGGATTCATGGCGTTTATGCCCTTCAGCAGGTGGAACTAGTTCTTAACAGAGCTTAGATGGAATCAGATGTCTAGGTTGCTGTTCTGGATTGCTTCTGAATATTTGCAGTAGGCCAAAGTTGCCTAAGGTTTTTTTGTGCGAACACAGGGATGCATAAGCAATTGAGGTCCCTTAGTGGCTTTGTGGCTGGCATGTGAAACAGAATAAGGTCATATTTCATGACATGGAAATATAAGTATGCAAATACTACTTAGACATCTTAGTAATTCTACTTAGGCAGAATAGAATCAGAGTGTTTTGTACCTTTTCAGAATCAAGCTACTTATATTTAGGTGTTAAATATGGACTTGAGCTGACTAACTTAAGGCACCCAATTGTGCATATTTGGGGACCAGATCCTGAGCTATAAACTGTTGTCACTTACCAGTGTGTACGTGGGTATAATGTAGAATGTTGTAGCACAAGACACAGCTCTTTGCCTATAAGTAGCCCAGTTTTTATTATAGGAACAGAATATCCATGGAAAATAAGAGTACTATTTGACACACCTCAAATCCTCAGCTTGACAAATGTTATTTTGTTTTGTATCCAAATGCTTGGCCTAAAAAGGTGGAAACTCCACCTTTTTATAGAAAATGCTTCCTTTGTGATTACCCCATGATCATAAAACTCCTTAGCTTGGGTCCATTTTATAAAATATTTTCCCAAGATGCATTTCTGGTAGCTGACACTTTAGCATAAAAGTGCCAAATATTTGCATCTCTAAGGTGGCATTTTGCATCTATTTTCTGCAGCCTCACTTCTAGGTGGCTAAGATGCTTGACTTCTATTATGTTTTCCCCTTTTCTCCTTCTCCAGTTCTTGATTAGATGACACATCCTCTCACACAGTAATTACAGAAAGCTGTTATTCTAAGAAATAAACATCCATTGTGAAACTATCAGTGACCAGACTATGAAACCCAGGTGAGTAGCTCCCCAGATACAGAAAATGATAGGCTGCAATGTACTTCGATGGCAGAATTGTATCTAACATCACATGAGCACTTCATGCAAATATGCCACCTCTAAGTTACAGGTTACAGTAATATGTAGTATTACAACAATGGCTGTCCTCAGCCAAAGCAATCGATTCTTTCATAGCTAATGGAGATACATAGAAAGGAAAGAACTGGGCAATTTACTTTTTCCCCAGAGCAACTGAAATGTCATTGTCCAGATAAGGAGTAACAAATACTTTAATTAAAGCTAAATTGAAAGCTCCAAGTGGGGCACCAGGACTTGTAAAACAGAGATTTAAAACCATCACGGGTTAGTCTTTAAAGTCAAGACTTTTTTGATGCACTCATGCAAATACTGCTGGTGGCAGCTTCTGTAGAAACCTGTAAGGAAGTGAGTAACTAACCAGGTTGAACACTGTCCAAGCTGAACACTGGGCTAGACTATTAACAGTACCCAAGCTAAATACGTTAAAGCTACCTTTGGTATGTCTTACATGATCTGCAGTGACTGATCTCACTACCACCCCTACAACCCGGATGGTAGCTACAGAAAATTAGGCACTATCCTTGATTATATTTTTAAGCTCGATATTGTTGGACATGGATGGGAGGCATCTAGAAAACCGTAGGGCTGCAGGTAGAATTGTTGATGAACCAGCAGGCCACATTCTTCCTTGTGAATTTAGGGCTGAGCCAATCATAATATCATAGAAAATTAGGATTGGAAGGGACCTCAGGAGCCCCATGCAGGACCATTCCCAACTAGATAATCCTAGCCAAGGTTTTGTCTAGCAGGGTCTTAAAAATCTCCAAGGATAGAGAGTACATAACCTGTTCCAGTGTTTTATTACCCTCCACCTAGTGAGAAAATTCTTCCTAATATCTAACCTAAAAGTCTCCTGCTGCAACTTGAAACCATTGCTCCTTGTTCTGTCATCTATCACCACTGAGAACAGAATTGTGGTGGAAAGCATTGTGATGTGAGATGTGCCATCTTGTGGAGAAGTAACATCAAAGTACCATAACCCTTGCAAGAAAAAGTGTGTTCACCCTCATATCCTGGCAAATTCCACTGTGGGTAATTACATTGCTACCTTAATCACCTTGCTACCTTAATCACCTTGCAACTTTAATCAAATGGAGGAGCCCTTATCATTTCTTTCTTACACTATTATGTTCAATGTACTGTTAAACAGCTGCCACGTTCCATCACAGAGGTGAACTTCAGCAGAGTATGTGGTGCTTGCCACAAAACCAATGAGACTAGAACTCAGGCCTGGACTCTTTTTTTATATCACACTTCAAATCCTTTATGCTGAGAAGTGTTATGTAAATGCAACATACTAATGCCCTGAACTGTCAGAGCGATAATTTTCTGAATTTTATATGAATTTGATATAATTGGTTTTAACTTTTCTAGATGAGCACATATTTTAGTGCAAATAGTGCTAGTTAGAACTTAGATGCTATGGTAATGGGTGTTAAAGACAAAACTTCTGAGAGAGAAAGTGAGTGCATTTGGAGGGTAAGATGTGTGCCTTAGTTATTCCAGTCCCTTTGCTTTAGAATTGTAATGCAAGGGGAAGATTTCACTATGAATGTAAGATGAGGGAGCTTATTAAAAGAAGTTAAGTGATTTTTTTTATAATTCCTTCTCAAAATGCAGATTTAATAATCTTATTTTTTAATCCCTAAAATTTCGAGTGAGTGAGTCACGGTTTTGTATGATTATTTTTTGGGAAGAAAAAAGTCTGTATTTTTCAAGTGACAGCATTCTTCCTTCTCTGCCCACTGATAACAAAGCACTGTCAATCACATATATGACTCTGACTGCTGGAGAAAGTGGTCACAGATCTGGACTCCCATCTACAGATTAGGAAAGTATTACACTCCCTATTCCATTTCAGAAGAGCTCAGCAAACTTCTCATGTTTGCTATTAGAACTATAGATAAAGCAATGCTTTAGTTGATCAGTTCACATGATTCAATAAAAAGAATGGCTTTTAACCTTAGTTTTTGCTTCTAATTACTTATGTTATATCCAAAGTACATGACTACAAGAAATATTTCAGTTGAAAAACTAACTGTATCACTAAATGTAACAGTAAATCATAGAATCATAGAAAATGAGGGTTGGAAAGGACCTCAGGAGGTTGTCTAGTCCTATCCCCTGTTCAAGGCTGGACCATGCCTGAGTAGATCATCCCCGCCAAAGCTTTGTCTTAAAAATTTCCAAGGATGGAGCTTCCACCACCTCTCTGAGTAACCTGTTCCAATGTTTTACTATCCTCCTAGTAAGAAAATTCTTCCTAATATCTAACTTAAACTTCCCTTGATGCAACTTGGGACCGTTACTCCTTGTTCTGTCATCTGCCACATCTGAGAACAGCTCCATCCTCTTTTGGACCCCCCTTCAGGTAGTTGAAGGCTGCTATTAAATCCCTCTCAATCTCCTCTTCTCTAGACTAAATAAGCCCAATTCCCTCAGTCTTTTCTCCCTTGGCTGGGGGGAGAGGGGGTGGGGGCCATGACTGAACACTGTATTCCAGATGTGGCCTCACCAGTGCTGAATAGAGGGGAGGAATCACTTCCCTTGACTTACTAGCAACATACCTACCAATGCAACCCAGTATGGCATTAGCCTTCTTCGCAACAAGAGCACACCATTGGCTCATATTCAGCTTATTGTCTGCTGTAACCCCCAGGTCCTTTTCTGCAGACCTATTCCCCAGCCAGTCGGCCCCCAGCCTGTACTGGCACATGGGATTGTTCCATCCTAAGTGCAGGACTTTGCACTTGTCCTTATTGAACTTCATGAGATTTCTTTTAGCCCAATCCTCCAATTTGTCTAGGTTACGATGAATCCTAGCTCTACACTCCAGCTTGTTGTCATCTGCAAAATTGCTGAGGATGCACTCTATGCCATCTTTCAGGTCATTGATGAAGACGCTGAACAAAACCAGCCCCAGGACTAACCCCTGGGGCACTCCATTTAATACCAGCTAATTAATTGCATGGCTGTTTTCTTTAAAAAAAATCAAACCTTCTAATATTATTTTCTAAATCACTACATTCACCAAACACCTTAAGTATTAAAAATTTGTCTGCCTCTAACACTAACATTGCATAACATAACATTCTTTCTCTCTGACCCAATGAATTTAAATTCTTGTCTACACAGTGGCAGACCTTCAATACAATGGGTGGTGAAAATCCATATCTAGAATAGCCTATTTTCTCATGGCTAGCATTCTCTTTCTCTCAGACTGAGGAGGGAGTTGAACTCAGGTGACCAGGTCTCCAACTACATAGGTGAGTGCTCTCTAGGAAACGGGTAATGGCACTATCACCTCCTTTTCTGACCATGTTTTAAAAGAAAATAATTAACCTTGCTTAGTTCATTTAAAGAAAGAAATGCAAATCCTATTCTGCCTTAGAGGGGTCCGTAAGTGCATGAAGCACATTGCAAGAATGGAAGAACTATGCACTTTCCCAGATGGAATAGGATCATGCTCCTGAGCTGGATGTCTACTCTTGGAATAAGCAAAAGCTAAGACATCTAGAAGATAGAATAGGATCTGGGTCTGTGTCTTTCACCAAAATAAATGAGCACCGTAAGTGCTGAACTAAATTCAAATGAGTCCATTTGTATGTGGATGTCTAAATGTGCATTTTAGCCACACAAGCCTGTGTATACCTTCTGCTTCCTTCTGAATCCTTCACATATACAGAGTGTAAAATATTTCCCCACAAAGATTTTTCTTGACATTGTCTGAAGGGAGAATCAAGCATAGAGAGAGGATTCTCAAGTGATGCTTTAGTCTTGAATATCTATAAAAGAGACAGCAGTCCCCTTGCACATAGAATATACTTACAGACAGATCAAAGGAAGTACCCTAATATTTAATATCTGCAAACCTTATGCCTTTTCCTGTGGCAAACCTGATTCATTACACTTGCCCAGAAATCACATAATATATATCAATCTTTTTTTAAACATTTTTTTAAAATTGCAGCATAGCTATAATAGATAGGAATACAACACACAAAAACGGGCTGCATGGGCAATAAGCCAGGAGATACTAATGTTTCTGTTTAGTGTGGCTCTGCTCTTGCTATGGTTTAATATTTTGAGGTATACCCAGTCAACTAAAGTGTAAACACATACCTGCTTAAATATTCCAAACCAGCCAGCAAAAGTGAATAACTGTATAAATTACTGATGCATGAGTGCATTTAAGGCTGAGTGATTGATAGAATTAATGTGTGCATATGGGAATGAGATAATATCAATGTGTGAGAAAGTATGGGGGTGGAGAGCAGAGATAAAGAGGTGACAGTAAAGGGCTGTAATTTAACATACAGGTGCCCCAGGACAAATTAGGCGCATCAGCAAAATGCCCACTAACTCATTGACCCCTAAAACTTTATTAAACAATATATACTAGTGTATAAACAGAAACTGTCTAGTGGCATAGCAGTCATGCAGACATGAGATATCCCCAAATGGCTTTAAAAATACATTAAATATATTTAAGTGTGTTTACTTTAACCAATGTTCCACTGGAACAGCGTACTAAGGGATAAACTAAATTACCCACCCCTTGATGGTTTTATACCAAGATCAAATGTCTTACTAAGGAGTATAATCTAGTTCAACATCAGTTTATTGGTCTCTATGTGAGAATTAGTGGGTACTTGACACAGCGCAGAACCACAGGTTGTCCAACTAGTGGCCTGAAGGGTTACCTTGTGTCCACTGGGGTCCCAGTCTGGGCATTGCTTCCTCCACTGCTCTCTGCTACTGCTGGTGGAGTCTTCAGGCTCCCCCTTCCTCCTTCAGCGTCTGCTTCATGTCTCTGAGAAAGCCCACAGCAGAAGGACTTGGGGAACCTGGGGACCTCATGCAGCATGGCAGGGGGAGCCATGCAGCATGGCATAGTGCAGAGAGGGTGGTAGCGTGTTGTGAGGGTGTTGGCACCGTGCAGTGCGGAGAGGGCACCCACGGTAGAGGGTCATGTAGTATAGTTCAGTACAGCTGGGGGAGCCATGTGGTACGGTGTGGTGAAGCGAGGGGGTACCCACGGTAAGGGGGGTGCTCATGCAATGCAACATGCAGCCCAGCAGCATGCAGAAGTTGGACAGCCTTGGACTACCATAATCATTCAGTCTGATCTTATGACTCTACTTCCACCTTCTCCTGAAGCTGGTTACTGCACCTTGCATTTAATACTCTTTAGATGAGATTGATAGAACACAGGTGGGAAATTTTACTAGGGCATAGGCCCAGGCTAGACTGTAGGGCTCCTGGCATCTAAAGTAGCATCCATCTCACTGAAACTCTCTCTCTAGAACTTTCTTTTTCCTCTTTCTAGACCCACAAATCTTCTCCCCCTCACTACCTAGGGGGACAGCTTCAAAAGCTAGGCTAGTGCCCAGTCTAATTCATGTCCTAATCACTGCTTGGGAAGTATGAAACAGAGGATCAAACCCTCCAGCAGGCGACAGAAAACACAGACTCTATATCTCTTTCTCCCTGGGCTTCATAAGGTTGAAGGGTACTGCTCCTTTGGTATCAAACAGCTGCTATTTGTAGTTTTTCAGACTTACACAGTTTCAGCCCTTACATGGTGCTCCACGTGTGCTCTGTTGAGCCTATTCCATCCAAGCACCGAAGCAACCATAGTGCAGCCTGCTGAGCATGTTCAGTAGGGAAATGCAAAATGAGCGTATACATGTTGAACCTAAGTTGTGTGTAAGTGCCAAAAATTGCAGTCCCATGACTATGTGAGTGCCATTTAAATGCATAAAACGAAATGGGATTTAGCCTATGATGTATAAATCTCCAATAAGATTGACGTCAGAGGCCCTAACAGGCAGTCTAGCCTGGGCTAATTACCTAGTTAGCCATATCTGCCTGGGGACTCTTACTGGTAGCCCTATCCCAGTTAATAAACCAGCTGGATACTATTTGGGCTGGATACAGATTGGCTTCTGGGGAAAGGAGCCTCCTCATTTACTTCCACATGCGAGGCCAGGCAATGAACAGATCTTCTGAAGGTTTTCTGTAATAAGCTTTTCTGAGTCTGTGCTCTCTGGTTTCTGATCCTGTTCAGCTCTCTGCTCCTGAACTCTGGCTTCTGGAAATTTTCTTTGGATCTGGTAACTTGCTCTCTGATTCCTGCCCCTTAGCTCAGCCTGTGATATGGATCCTGCCTCTGGATTTCTCACTGGGTCTGGTAACTTGGACTCTGGTTCCTGCCCTCTGATTTTGCCTGTTATTTGGCTCCTGCTCTTCTCCAGTGGGCTCACTACTATGCCTACTTCTCACAATTTAGGCTTATTTCAAGTTCAGAGACTTAAACACTTAACTTCACATGATTTGAGTAGCCCAGTGGTGCTTAACTTCCAGCCTGCAGGCCAGATCCAGCCCATGGAGCTGTGTCATCTGGCTCATGGGTCTTGAAATTTGGTGGCAGGGGAAAGGGTGGCAGTGTCGATTGCTGTTCCCCTGCTGCCATACTTCTGAGCCTGTGGGGTGCCCCATGTATTGAACAGGAGCAGTTAATCACATCTCCAAAATTACCAAGCACTTACTTGGGAGTAAACCTAGCCTTCCTTCAAAAGAACCAATAGCATGGTTGACACCCTTCAGCTTAACTACCTACAATTCCCCACCTCCCCTGCACAGCACCTCCTCTTCATCCTCTGAAGGAAGAAATGAGGTTACACATATGGAATGCCTCCGTCTGCTAATTTTTAAGGCATCCTCCTTTTTTTTAGGACTAACTTGTTCCACCAATCACCTTCGGTGTCTCTCACTGTTTATCTGGCTCCTCTTAGCCTCTCACCCACATTGGAGAGCAGCTATACATTGTGAAGAAATTATAAACCCCAGTTATTAAAGACACAGTTTTTAAATCATGGTCCTTTTTTCCAAATTAATCTAAAGCCAAGTCCCCACAAAAGCCAATATGACAGAATTCCTTCCTGAGCCCCAAAACTGGTAATCAGTCAGACTCATAATATCAAAGTGTGAGAAAGTATAGGGGAGGAGAGAGGACCTAAAGAGGGTACTTTAACATACAGGTGCTCCAGGATAAATTACAGGCATCAGCAAGAATGCATTTTGGGAATGCCTTTCAAACAATACCACTATTTTAGGGAAAGGAGCACAAGGCAACCACCACAGAAGAATGGCTCCTGGGTGTCCTGATAGTTCCATAGTCAGAAAGGGAGAAGCCATGAAAAGCATTCAGTAATTCTCCTTCACATAGCCCGGACAAGGAACAGCAGGGGATGGAAGTGGAACTTCTATTCATCCCTCAACCTCCTGCCTCCTCCCAAAAACCGAATAAAGATACAAGTCTTGCGTGAATGGAGAGGTGGCTGTCCCAGAAACTGCTTGTCCCCTGACAGCCCAATCTCCCCACACATTCTGTGATGGAGCAAAGACACTTGAATGTGGCACCATATTGTACCAATCCATTTTCTGAAAATTTCTGTGTACAAAATCGGAAAATTTGTCATGATTCTTTTTTAATATCCCTTGTGTATGACATGCTACATTTTCCTTTTTTAATTTTTCTGGTGATATTTTTATATAACCTAGACTGTAGGATGTAGGGCAGGATGCTATTATATTGGAGTGAGAAAAGGTTATTAATAGATTGACAGTGAAAAATAATTTTAATTAAAAAAATTAAACTGAGAATTAGTGGGGGCACTCTACAGAGTACTGTTCAAATGCCACTTATATATCTCAGAGAGATTCACGGCGGAGAAATGAATCTGTGGGCATGTGCAGAATACTGTTTTCCAGTGCAGAATTTCTCGTAAGCAAAGGCACACTCAAACTCCCATTTAACTACTGCCACTTAGATTGCACTCCTCACCTTATATTTGTGATCAACATTTTTTGCCTTGTGTATTGTCGAGTGTCACACTGACTGGGGAAATAACATTTTTTCCTGGCTCTGAGTATTGACAGAGTAAAATTATGAAATGCCTTAGCAGCCAAGGCATAACAGAGCAATCATCACACCGGGCAGTGGCAGCTCCTGCCTGCTGATGGTGGCAGCTGTTATTTTTGTGCCCTTCCCTTAAGTTGCTGCCTGGGGCTACTGTCCCAATCACCAGCCCCCTCCCCCTTAGTTACGCTCCTGCTCAGCAGCTCTTCAAATACATAGAATATTCATAAACACATTAAGTATAAACAAGATATTGCAGTAGCATATATGAGCAGTCAAGAACACCATCACCAGTAAGTTTGTAATATTATCTTTAATGATTAAGACTGACTAAAATAATTCTTCAGCATCATATTGATTATCTAACATAGAGCCAAATCCTCTTGTCCTCACTTGGAGCTAGGCTGCAATTTTACAGTCTGTACTTTGCAAAGTGTGGTATATTTTCTGATCAGGAGCTGATCAGAAAATTAATTTTGACTTAACGTCACCATATCCTCCTGTTTCCCATTTCTCTGGAAAGAAGTAAGCTTTCTCCATCATAACCCCTAGTGTACCTGAGCCCAGCTACTTCATCTTGTAATTTGGGGAGGCAGAGCTATGACTTGTTCTACTACCCAAACCCTTCGGTCCACTTCCTCGCAATGGGGTGTGTATCCGGTTAGCAGGCCCAGCTCTCCCTGCTGGAGTGCCAATCTGCATAGGAGAATGAGGGGGACCTACTTCCCTGCTGACTAAGAGCTGTATCTGTCTATTTTCACTTATTCAGTAGACACTGAAAATCATGGGCTGAGTAAAATCTGAGTCAAGACTTCAGGATTTTGCCCACTTGAAGTAAAAAAAATTAGTGAGAAAGAAAAATACTATTAAAATGCAGAGACTGCATAATTTTCATTGGATTAAGCTTTTCTCTTGAATAGTATTAGTGATGAGCTTGATTGAAGAATTCACATTTGTCTCTTACTTAGCTACTCTACACAGTGTACTGCAACTGATGTGCCAAAGTTTTCTGCTGTATGCTGTCACTGGGGAAATGCCAAACAAATTATTCCAGCAGCTTCTGACCCACAGATTTCAAGCCTCCCATTGCTCCTCCATCTCTTTACCTTGTTCTGAGGTGCTGCAGAAGCACCTTCCTATTCCTTTGTAACTGAAAAACTGTGCACCATGAAGAAGAAGCCAGGCATAGTGGGGGCAAAGAGACAAAAGACATTTATCCTATGGAGAGGCACTTAACTTCATTGTTGTTTCACGTGTTTGCTTCACCAGTTGCACCCAGCTCTGGAAGGCTGACTAATCTTTTCCCTACAAAACAGGTCTATAACAGAAACCTCTTTAGAATAGATCTTCTTTTTCAGTTGGTAATGTAACCCTCCCTCCTTTTCTCCACCATGACCTAGCTTCATGAAGGCTTTTAGACATAAGAGAGTAAGAGTTGCCCATTCACATCTGTTTCCTCTGCCTAAAATAACCAGACCAACCACTGTTTCTAAGAAAACTTCTGTAGTTATGCTGCCCCTTGAGGTCAGGCTGCATACCCAAGCTCAGACAGTTTCTGCTAATGTTAATGTCAATCTTCTTCAAGAGAGCTATGAATAACTGCTGAAAAGAGGGTATTAGCTAGACTCTTTCTCTTCCCATCTTCTGAGCAGGCATCGAATCTCTGCAACCTGGTCAATTGCAAGGAAGTTAATTTTGCCAATGGGGAAAAGTGTCACTCTTCTGGAAGTGTTTTCCCCCCTACCCTTTTTTGCAGAATGTTACCAATTCCTTAAAATGAACCTTAGTTCTCCAGCCTTACCTACCCAAATTTCTTCTGATTGTTGAAGAAAAGCCAAATTATATGATGTTTCCCTCAGCTGTGAATGCACTCTCTGGGAATGCACTCATCAGTTCATGCATGGTCACCACCACCAATCATAATTTCACCCTTTCTGCACACCACATTACACCATACAAACTCTTGGCTGCTAAAGGGCACCTATTCACTCAAAAAAAATCCAGATAAGTAGGCTCACTCCCTTTGGGTGACTTTACTCAGGTTCAGGCCTAAGTGATTTGTTTTACCTGAAATGATTGGCTGGTTCCAAAGGTATCGGTTTACCTGACAATAATATAATAATATTGTTATCACACTATATGATAACAAATATTAATAATATACAATATTGCTGTCAAACAATTGCATGCTAGTATAGTTTATATTATATTATATTGCTATATGTTTAATACAATAATTTGTAATAACCCCCAAGCTTTTCTTATGGTCTGCTTATCAACCACATTCTCTCTTGCTATGCTCAGTGAACCAAAAGACAAAAAGGTTTCCTTGCACAGCAAAATGATTCTGCTGTGCAAGGAAACCCACAGTAGATACTTATGCAAAATGACTCCCAATCTTTCCATGTTATAGTGAATGGCCCCATGATGGCATGCTCCACAGGAGCCCATGTGTAGTCAGGGTACAAGTTAGAGGAATGGCGGGGATATGGCCTATATTTATATAGGTACAGTGCAGAGGGCAATGTATTGTAAAGCACTCACAGGTGTGAATACATTCCATGGGTGGTAGCAGAAGGCATAGAAGTAGATGCCATGATGTTCTATCACCTAAAATCCCCCAAATTATGTAGGAACCTTGTGCAAAGCTCATATTTTTGGACTTTTCTCTAGGGATTACTATTTGACTCTCTGGCATTTATATGCATTCCATGACGTATCAGGAATGATGGCATGTCAAAGACAATTTATGATGAACCAGTCACAACCTCTGTATGTGAGTTTTGCCTTATATATGTGGTTATGTGATGTGAAGAGAAATCAATGAAGGAATTCAGTTTCCCCTTGTCTGGTACTTTTCTAGTCATCTGCCCATTTTGGCCCTGGTTCTACACTATGGGCATGTCTGCATGTAGGTTATGCACATCTGCACACACACAGTGTGTGTGAATAAAGAGCGAGGGACAGATGACTCTTCCATGTTTTAACCACAGAAGTTGAGCTGTTAGCCAGGAAACCTGGGTTCTAGGCCCCTTTTTGCCTAGAGGAGGCTTAAAACTGCATCTTTGACTTCTCAGCGCAGTGTGCTAACCATTAAGCCACAGTTTAGGTCTTTGAAACTGAGTTACTTCCCCTTGAGTTTTATCAACTGGATAAAGAGTAGTGCTGAAGTATCTGCCCCCTTAGGAGCAAAGATGCTGGACCCAAGCCTTGCACTGTTCCAGAGCTACACCTGTTTCACTGAGCTCAGTATCTTCTGGTTTGCTCTCTTTCTTCTAGCTTTGCATGTCTCTTCCTCTTTGCTGCCCAGCTTCAAAAAGAGTGGCAGAGGAAAAGGCACTGGGGTGTTTGACTTGTGGTGTGGTCGTTAGGATGCTATGATAGGGAGCCATGAAAACAGAGGCTCAAATTCACTATGCATAGGGGTTATCTAGAGCAGCCAGGCCCAAGTCTTTTGCCAGGTGTGCACAGTGTCATAGTGGGGAGGAAGCGGAGGTGGGTAGCAATTGCCCTGGGCACTGAAGCAAAGGGGCACCAACAGGCACTGCCCAGCTGAGGCGCAGTGCAGGACGGAGCTGCAAGTGGCTCATTTTGGGGAGCACAGGGGTTGAGGAAGATGGCTCCCACAATTGCATGCACTCCTGGGCAAGCATGGGGGATGGCATGTGCCCTCCAGATCTGTGCATGGGGCAAAGGCAGGCTGCCGCTGCAGACTTTGCCCCGAGTGTCAAACTTCCTTGCCATGGTACAGGATGTGCAAACAAATTAGCTCCACACTGTCCCTGAGTGCCACTCTGATTCCCTTCCACTGCCTGATCAGCTGCTCTGCTTCCTGCTCCCTGCCCTATCTGCTGCTGTGCTGCCTGTCCCCTCCCCAGTCTGCTCTGTGCCACACAGGAAAGCTACCAATGAAAATTGTGGCACATATGCCATGGATTGGCCATGCCTAATCTAGATTACGTGCCTCACACTCACTGGGTGAGTGTCCTAACCCCTCACCAATTAGGACCGAAACATGGAAAGGCTTCCTCCAGAACGTAACACCAGTTAGTTTCAGATTTCTGGCCACTCACTTCTTTGGGACTTGCACATGCAAAATAAGTGTGCGAATGCAGCCCTGTGCCTACACAGTCAGCTGTGCATGCTCAATTTATGTAGCACACTGCAGGGGCAATAGAATTACTACCTGTGTATGTCAAACATACCACTTATGCAGTTAGCAAGCTGCCATTCAGGTGCAGAAAGAGAAATAGAGTTCCATCCCAAGTGAGCAAGTTGTTAGCTCTAGTAGCACCTCATCCTTTGTCTGCAGCATGCCATTATGTTCAATCACAAGAGCTTTATACCATTTTTTTTTACAAAATGTGCTTCTTCTTCACCAGTTGAAATCTCATTATCACCCTCTTTTCTTTTCATTCTGTTATAAGTATTGAGGTATTATATCTTTAATTGTGATAATCCTATTAGTATATAGATAGACAGACAGACAGATCTATGATAAAAGAATGGAAGGTTGCAAAGTGAAGCATGCAAAGTCAGAAAAGAGGGAATGCCATAGTAAAATTAAGATAGTCTATACAACCTTAACATCTCCTTCCTTCATGTAACACATACAATTTATGGATGTTCCACTTCTGGGCATGCTACAAAAGACATCTGTCTGACAAGGTTTGTGGAGAGCATTGGGAATATACTTCCTGGAATTATGAAAGGATGGAAGGGAGATTTTTCTGACTGGCTGGCAGAGATCCTGTTTGAAATTATTGTTCTTGCTGCTGGGATTTTATGTTGTTATTAATTATGTGTTAGGTGCCTAGAGCCTTGCATAGGTACCCTATTATTTAAATTTAAATAAATAAGAACACCAGAAATCCTCCCAGGTGAGTTATTCTAACTATCTTTATCTCAGTCTTTCCCTCTGTGAAACGTCCTTAAAATGCTATTTGCCACATTTTCCTCTGTAGGATCTCAAGTGACAAAAGTGAGTAGAAATGAGCATTCTCATTCATGGGGTAGTAATGAATCAGTGGTTGCTCAGGCTTGAAAATTAGGATAGGGAACCTACATGACTAGAAGGGATGGGGTTTGGCAGTCTATGAGGCCAGGTCCTTGTCCTCCTACAAAGAGCCCACGCTGCTAGTGGTACTAGTAATCCACTGACTTTAGAGGCATGGGAATGTAAAGCATAGCTGGTCAATGAAAGCTTCTAATAGTACTAAGCTAGTTTGTCTGTAATGGTGTAAGTCAGAGGTCTCAAGCATATGGCCATCAGCCAAGTGCATCCCACAGAGGGGGTTGTATGGCCCACAAGGCTTTTTGTGGGCTGGATGCCTTGAAAGCCAGATTCATCCCACTGGACTCATTGCTGCTTCCAGAGTCCCTGTGGTACTGCTGTTAATCTCCGCAGCCGCTGCAGCTGCTGTTTCAATGCATCTCTGGAACCCAGAGAGTTAACACCACTAGCCTCCCCCCACCCTTAGCTACTACCAAAATCAGGATTTTGAATTACCCCGGTGGTTAATAATAGTGGCTGGATCCAGACCAGGGGGCTTCCTGAGGGTCAGATGAGCTGTGAGCAGCAGTGGCACCATTAATCTCTAGAGTCTGGATCTAGCCTGCAGGAAGCCCCATGCTCTGGATTTGGCCCAAAGGACCAAATGAGTTTGAGACCCCTGGTATGAGACATACATCTTAAGTGGGTGGTGATACAAAATCCCTGAGAAGCCCCTCTGGCATAAAGCTTTCAGCAGTACTCCTTTGGAATGACCTGTATAACCTACTCATGGTTTTATCTCTCAGAGATTTTTTTTTAAAAAGCCCCCCACAGGGTCCTTTCTGCCACAAATCAGATGTGACCTACTTTTATTGAGAACATTTTTTGGGCTATGCTTCGCCCTTACAGGGGAGCACAGCAGGAATGAGAGCACAAGGAGTATTCTCCCCCACCACACGCACACACACATGCACATGCGCACATACACACACTTGCACTGCATGTGTATGTACCAGGCAGAGTTCTGTAATATTAGATCCTGAGCCAAAGTTCTTTGGATTTAGTGGAATTACTCCCTTTAATTTCAGTGAAATTTGGACCAGATCCTGCATGTGCTCAAGGGAGTAACAGGACTGCTCCCTCTGGAAATCCTTACAGGTATACTGGCCTATAAAGTAGGCAGGGAGAAGTGAGAGCCAGGGTCTAGTTCTCCATTTTGGCCTGAGGAACTGTCTGGCCATGCAGCAGAAGGGCAAACTATACCCTATAAAAGGACAGAGAAGCCTGCTGTCAGTGCTTTCTTTGGGGTTGTGCAGCTCTGCAGTATCCTTAGGGTAGGCTGTGCCTTAGAGGTGTGATCTATTTCACTAATCCCTGCTCTTGACACATGAATTTCACAAAGAAAAAATGACAAAGCAATTTAAGAGTGATTTTAAACCTCCTTGCAGCACATGCCCCTGGTGGGAGCTTAGCCTTGCTTCCCTCTTTAGCAATCCCATTTCCAACTCTTGGATGAGCAGCAGGAGCTCCTTTTCTTCTACAGAAGTCCTGTCAAAGTAGGGGAAGGCTAGGATATGTGTTGTGACACTATCCCACTGTTTGTATGATCTAGAATTCCCAAGTTTAGCATTTCTGGAAGCACTATGCCAGGTTTGAATGCAATCATGTGCTTTTCTCTCTGTGTGTGGCTACATTAATAACCGTATGTTTTGATGGATCTGTAAGTAAAACCCTAGCTTAGTTATACTCTTTGTGGGCCCAATTCTGCCCTCAGATATGTAGGGGCAGCTTCAACTGGGAGAGGCAGCTACAGAGGTGGCTGTGGTTTTGCTAGTGTCAAGTGACCTTTTAGAAAAGGGACTATTCATATCATTTTACCTGTTGAAATTCCTTGGCCTGATTATAAGGAGTCTGATTGTATGATCAAAATGTTCCTTCTGACCTTAAAATCCACAAATCTCAGAATGGAAATCCCAGAGTGTTTTATAGATTGACATAATCTTCTCTCTTCAAAAAAGACTTTTACATTGCTTCGCAAAGAGTTTGGATTTTTGAATCAGAGTTTGCAGTTAAAGATTGGTAAGCAAATATTTTACGTAAGTCATGTGGTATGAAATATGATGTAAAGCACTATATAATATATATATATATATATATAATTGCATAACCTCATGATAACGATCAGAAATACAAATGTTTATAAACAATGTATAAATTTAATATAACAGCTCTCTGCCTCTGTGTAAAACCTTTAGGGTACAGAAGTTTATGACCAGTGTCTGCTCTCTAATCAGTATGGTGTTAGCAAGGGCACCATATGAAGAAAATGTGTCCATATGACCCTTAGCAGAAAACAGGCCATGGGAAGAATTAACTAGGCCTCTCACCTGTTTTTATATCATGAAATAAAACAATCAACAGAAGCTAACATAAGCAGAA